>NC_133765.1:9805323-10107141 GCF_036562045.2 Rhinolophus sinicus
AAAGTAAGATAGCTCTCTGGATCCCTAACCTCACAGGTTAGAAATGGAGAAATAAGTACATTTAATTATAATAACTATTTACATTTAAGCCAGGTTAATCTGTACCTAATTGTAGCTCTCAAGTTAATTTTGAGTAACTGAATTTGGTTATCTGTGGGGAGACTGGCAAGTGTCATTATTTATCAATGCAAAGGAACCTGTATCCAATTTGACATGGCAGGTACAACCCACACACCTGGGGACAGCTTGAAGTTAAGCTCTAGGTCTGGGAGTAGGTCAGTGTCTCACTTGTGTGACCTGCATCTTGACTTCAGGCCCCATGGCTGCAGGGCCTCCAGGGCTTCCAGGGGAGCTGTGTTTTATTCTACTTCACAGGTAGCCTCTGAGTCTCAGGTAGCTGCAGGGGATGCATGTGGAGAACAGTATGGTTTTGTGGGATAAGTGCCTGTGCTGGCCATTTACATCCAGAAGACAATTACTTAAGCCCCTGTTTGTGGGAGCAGGGTGTATAGACTTTTATTAGTACTTTATGTGTAGATAAAAGAGATTTTTTTGTTTGAGTTTCTAGGCTTTATAATTTATAGATGGATGATCGTTTTAGCTTCTTTTGGTCTTATTTGCATATGTGCAGCTTATATTTCTTTTCGCCTTCTTATTTGCCTGTGGGCTAGAAGGGACCTTGAAAAATAATCTAGTCCATGCCTTCATGTATAAATACATTTGAACCTTTATAGTTATATGATAGTATTGAAGGGCTCCAAGCCCTCTGAGGCTAACCCTTATGAGGGTCCTGTAATGGAAACTTATAACACTTTTGGCTCCATATATATTATTTAAAAAGGTTATATAAACATACATAAATATAGCCCAGGAAGGCAAAAAGCTCCGAGCTGATAACTTCCCATCCATCATTCTACATTATTTCCCAATCTGCATTTCACTCATTTGCCCAATTATTGTCTTTTACTGCTTTGGCTATTCTGATTTTTCACTAATTCCGGAGAAATGCTTACTAGATTTAATTTTTTTGAGGGAAATAACTAAAGCCCACATGTGTAGTGAGGTTGTGGATGTCCAAGCATAGTCTGGCCATAATTGTACTTGTATTCTGTAATGAGTTGGGTTACCAGTTTCGGTACAACGTTTCTTGTGTCAAAGCAAAGGCATGTACGTGTGTCTTTTGAAAAGGAGGTCAGTGTTAGTTGAGCTATTTTTTAATTTCCTCTCACACATTCTAAAAAGTAGGGCTATGTATTTTTTCATCTTTTCTATCCAGGTTGGTAATGACCAACTGAAAGGAAGTCTTCCAATCCAATTGGTAATGTAACTATTTTTCTCTCCTCTAACGCTGCCTGCTCAGTTGGAGCTGCAGGTAGGTTTGTTTCCTATGTTTCATGTATCAGAATGTTATTTAAGTGTTTGCCTTACCTGCTGTTCTTTGCAACCTTACTAAATCCTGGTGGAAACTACATTTTGGTTGCTACAGTAAATGCAAATTAGTTAATGAATAATGGTAATTTATTAATATTTTCAAATAGATCAGTGAGTAAATCGTGGGCTGCAGATTCCTCAAACACAAAATGAAGGGCAGGACTAAGTGACATCCAAGGTCCCTTCCAGCTCTGAAACTGTTTGAATGACTTATAGAATGGTATTGAATTCTGACTATATATTCAGCACTGTGCTAGATACACAATAGAACTGTCACTTGAGTCCTTTCCTCTAGGAGCTTACAGTCTAATGTAAGGTGGTTTACAGTAAAGTGCTAAATTTGAAAGTGTAGCCTATAATTGCTGTCGGAACTTGGAAGAGTAAAAAGCCAGAAAAAGATGAAGGAGTTAAATTCATAGGCGAAGTGAGACTTAAACTGGCCTTTGAAAAAAAGGCAGGAAGAAAGCCAACCATTTCAGAGGAGGGCAGCCATAGGATCAAGGCTGAGACACAGGAGTGGGCTTGGTATGGTTATGGGACAGTGCCCATACTAGCTTGACCCTAGGCTGGGGTACCAGGTGAAGGACGGTGGTGAGTGAGCTATGTTAGGCAGGGCTATCTCACGAAAGGCCTGGAAAGCTGGGCAGAAAACAGGCCAGAGAAAAGCTGTTTTTTAAAAAAGCCATCAGACAAATATGACTGATTTCCTTTTAGTGTCAGGAACAAAATAATATGAAAATTGATCAACAACTTAGGTTCCTTTACCTATTTATTTTTTTATTGGAGAATATTGGGGAACAGTGTGTTTCTCCAGGGCCCGTCAGCTCCAAGTCGTTGTCCTTCAATCTAGTTGTGGAGGGCACAGCTCAGCTCCAAGTCCAGTTGCCGTTTTCAATCTTTAGTTGCAGGGGGCGCAGCCCACCATCCCATGCGGAGTTGAACGGCAACCCTGTTGTTCAGAGTTCACTAACCAACTGAGCCATCAGGCCGCCCTTCCTTTAGCTATTAATATCAAACTTTAGAAACATTTAATGGTCTTTGTCTGTAAAGAATCTGTTGTCTCAGAATTCGTTTCATTGTAAATTAAATCCCTCATCACAGATTTTAGCAGCTATACCACTTTGCCACCCTTAGAGTAGCTTATGTCCCTTACAGTATGGTGTGGTTAACTGACTGTGACTTTGGGATCAGAAGATCAATAATGGATTTGTCTATGCTGCCTCCATCATTTCTCATGATTTTTCTGGAAATGTGTGCCAGTTGTAGCTCTGAATTATAGGAGACGCCACGGAGTAGAAATGAACTGGAGGTGGGTCACAGGATGGGAACGGTTTCAGCACTCACTACCTGTAATATGAGGATTACATTAGGATCATTAGACCAGAGAAATGCAATCTAGTTCCTGAGCACTCAGACAAGATGCCAGCCTCCATGGAAATTCAAAAGACGATGAGAACAAGGTTTGTCGATAGAACTATGAAAGTGGAGCCAGACGGCTGCTAAGTTTAAATCAAGTGTCTGAGGACACTCATACTAATTAGAAATGACAGAAGACTTACTAGCACAGTGGACCAAAACAAAACTGAGTTCTAGATTTGGCACTCAAGCAAAAATGGAGTCCCCAGTGGGGCCAAGACCCAGTATACCCGTTGTATGTTGTGTCTGCCCTTCGAAACATTACTGAACTTAGATGAAGGAAATGATTCTTACATACCCCAAACACTAAATGTTGACTCTTTGAACCTCAGGATAGCATTTTTTTTTAATCTGCAATATTTCCATAAAGTTTTGAAAGTAGCCAAAATACTGAGAGCTTTTATGTGAAACAAGCATCTGTCCAGATAGAGTGAAAAGATTAGGTAACTGCTACGCAGTATAATGAAGTGAAAGAAAGCTCTGTGGCTGATCATAAAAAGCCTATTCTTAAGGATCTCTGCAGATGCTATAGAAAAGATCTTGAAATAGTTCTTTTTTATTTTCACATGAAAAACATTTAATTTTCAAACGTTTGTTGTACACTTCCTACAAACTAAGCTATTTTTCAAGGGATCTAGATGTAAAGAATAAAATCTGGTGCGATCCTGACGCAGTCCCAGTCAACTTGGGATGAAAAGAGAACTGCTAAATATCTACTCAAGATGCATGAGTAGATAAAGTATCTTTCTCCTAACCCTGTAGAAAAGCCCTGAGAAGACAGTTTTCTGTTATGTGGTTACTATGTTCAGAATTTTCACTAAATCAAAACATTGTTTTGCTTTTCCCCAAAATGATTATTTGACATCAAACTTAGAAGTTGTTGCTTGTAAGTAATTTGAAATGAAAGGTTTAAGCATTGTTCATTATCCTTTTTTCATTGCACAAATCATGCAATCAGAGCTCCACTAATCCTTCAATTACTATTCCCTTCTAGCTACACAAGCATACCCATTCACAGAAATATTTTTTTTGAGGGATTCCTCCCCCGCCACCCCATAGCTATGTAGAGCTTTCCTCCTGGGATTTTTGGGCACTTATGAATGGATCTTCATTATAGTGTAACTGAAATACTGATTCTGTATTCTCTGTGTGAAAGGTGATTCTGTTGACCTACTCTCAGTAGAACATGAGTTGCTTTCCCAGGACTGATGAATTTGCACTGAGTTTCCATGTTCTCTCACTTGGGTTCCCTATAACAATTGCATGAATTTATAAAATGGCTAATTAGCATTAGACGTGCAATCTGTGGCCAAAATAAAAAAAGGCAAAACTGACTGGTTTAGACAGGGAATAAAGTGATCAGCTTAACTTTGTTAGCATGGCATTCTAACCAGTGGAACTAACTAGCTGCATTGAGAACTTGTCCTCTGCATTTTCTAGGTAGGAAGTGATTAAATGCACACATTCCATTTATGATGTGTGCTTATGTATCTTATCTCATGAAAAAACATGCTTACATAAATCTGTATCCTTCGTTTCCCTTTCAGTTCTTTTTCTTAAATTGAGATGTAATTCACATACCATAAAATTCACCCTTTTATCGTGGTTTTTAGAATATTTCCAAAGTTGTGCAACCATCAGCACTGTCTAATTCCAGAACATTTCATCACCCTCAAAAGAAACCTCATATCCATTGCTTCCTTCCTCCAACCCTTGGCAAGTACTACCCTTCAGTTCTTTTTAATACCTTATTTATGTTTTGCTAAATATTTGAATCATGTTTCAAATTCTTTTTCTCAAGGACTTCAACAAGTAACATTTGGCTGACTTGCTCCAACCTCATCCATGCACATGTAACTTATCCCAAGTCATTTCTTCCAAATCTTCAATTCTCATTCTTCTTCACTCTGGGATTTGTTTTATGAAACCAGTCCTCTATTGGGAATACTTTTTTGAATGTCACTGAAATCCTTTCATAAGAAAACACATACATAAACATAAAGCAAAACACAGAAAACATTTGTCTTTTCAAGATGAACTTCTTTGGGATGGCTTCATTTTTATTGTCTTCACCAGAAATTTCTTCTTTTTAACTGTGTGTCCGAGAGTTTAATTTCAATGGAAAATGTATGATTGCAGAGATCATCCTCTTTCTCTACATACACGCCAGCCACTTGCACATTTAATTTCCTCACTAAATAATCATATTTGTGTGTGTCTTTCAGAATGCAGCTCTTCAGCATCTATTTATTCGGAAGTCCTTCCGGCCTTTTAAATGTTTGCAGTGTGGGAAGGCGTTCCGTGAAAAGGACAAACTGGACCAACACTTGCGCTTCCATGGGCGGGAGGGGAACTGCCCATTGACCTGTGATCTCTGTAACAAAGGCTTCATCAGCAGTGCATCTTTGGAGAGCCACATGAAGCTCCATTCGGACCAGAAGACTTACTCTTGCATTTTTTGCCCAGAATCCTTTGACCGCCTTGATTTGTTGAAAGATCATGTGGCCATTCATATCAACGATGGCTACTTCACCTGCCCAACATGTAAGAAAAGGTTCCCAGATTTTATCCAGGTGAGTGTCTACCACTCAGATTCCTGTGTACTTCCTTCTTTTAGTAGAAAAAACTTTGATTTTTGGAAAATTGAGACTGCCTATCACCTGCATTTTCATCCCTTCTTTGTAACAACTTGACAGCTGAGAACAATCATTTCTTCAGTCAAATTACTTTTGATGAACAAAAGATTATCATAATCTTTAATTATCTAAATCAGGCATTGGCATTTAAACATTTAAGTTGTATTACAAGTAATAAACACCCAGATCTGATTATAATTTTTAAAAAGTGCCGGAGTGGCCAATTAGCTCAGTTGGTTAGAGCATGGTGATGGTAACACCAAGGTTGCCAGTTCAATCCCCACTTGGGCCACTGTGAACTGTGCCCTCCTCAAAAAAAAAAAAGTGGGTACTGTGAAGGATTAAGAAAACATGCTCCCACTTCCTGGCCTGGGCTATTGTCTTCCTACCATTGTGGTAGCCTGTCTTGCTTTATACTAAGGTCATGCATTTTGGAAGGAAACAAAGAGAAAGTTGGTATATAATATACTTTTTTTATCAATCACTGATCTCCCTAGTATTATATTCTGGAGCAAAATGACTGAGGATAAATTCCAGAATATTTGCGATTTCACTTGGACTTCAAGTGATTACATTGTTATATGCTAGTCAATGCATAATTAAAATTAAATATCTAGTAAAAATATATATATATTTTTAATCCCCAAAACAAAAGGAGTCTAGGATTTAATCATGGTTCTACCAGTGTTGGGAGTCTTGGTAATTTTCTCCCTTCACACAAACAATTAGAAAAGTTGCCTTAAGACAGAATCTAATAGTAAAAGAGACTCCAAAAATAATGAAGCAAAATTTCTTATAGGATTTGTTTGATATGACTCACTGCTTAGCCCCTATCCATAGCCCTTCTTTATTGGGTATTTATGGCTAAGAGAGTTCAGAGGCCATATTCCTTTATTTAAATTATCTAAAAGTATGGGGAATAAGTTCCAGTTAAGGAGAAATAATGCTGTGTTGTATTGTTCTCATAAATGGGTAATGTGTTTTATATCATCCAATTTGTGTCCTTAATTCTTCGGAACCTGATTATATAGAAAGATGTACTGAAACCAATATAATTTTACTAACCAATGTTACCTGGATAAATTTAATAAAAAATTTAAAAAAAGAAAGATGTAAAAGAACCAATTACTGAAATGGGATAAATTGTTTCTGTACATGCTGGAAGCAGAAAAAGTGAGAAAGAATTGTTTTTTTGTCTTCCTATAGATGTTTTCTTTAGTGAGATTCATTTAAGTCCAAAGGAACTCTGCTTTTAATCTTAAAAAAAAAAATTGACTAAGCAAACACTCTTTCTTCCTCCTCTTCAAATCATGTTGGAGGTTAAGATTTTCAAGCTTTCTGGCTATTTGTTTTGTTTCTTTGGGACTGGGATAGTGTGTGTTACTGAGCCTAATTATCAATCGCATCTGATTGGATTACACACCCGGTTGGTGACAGTCCATGGCAATGCCTTTGGCGCCCTCTAATGTTGATAAGCTGCTTCTTGTCATTTCTTTTGCTGCCTGAGTTCCCTGACTTTTTCTGTGTCTTCACTGCCAGGTGAAAAAACACGTGCGAAGCTTCCACTCAGAAAAGATCTACCAGTGTACAGAGTGTGACAAGGCCTTTTGCCGTCCCGACAAACTGCGACTCCACATGCTCCGACATTCAGACCGCAAAGATTTCCTCTGTTCCACGTGTGGGAAGCAATTTAAGGTGTGTAAGCAATGAACAGCCTGAGGTTGCTTAAATGGCCACTGAAATCATGTCGAACTAAGGATCAATACTTGTTTGCTTGTTTCATCAGCTTATCTCCTACTTACAAAGAATTGGACTGGAGATACTTTTGTGCCTCATGTTTGAGTTAGTTATATGATAAAATTAAGGAAAAAAGTCACCTTATTTTCCCCAAAAAATTAATTCACACCCCAAACTAATAGAGTAACACTGCATCTCCTAAAAGAATCCAAATGTATGATGAGTAAAACTAAGTTGCTATTGAGGAATTCCTAAGAGAACAATACCTTTGCTTATCAAATCAAGAGATTTTTACTGAGCACTTATTAAGTATAAGAGCCTGATAATTGAGCCCTGAAGACAGCAGGCCTGTCATCTAGTGGATGTGGGAAATCTGTAGGATGTTGAAAGGGCTTAGATTACTTTGGGGTGTGTTAATGACTTAAAGAATTAAAATGAAAAATAATAAGTATCAGTAACCTGCCTTGAATTTAGAAGAAGCAAAGGAAAAACCCATGGGAGACTCAGAGATAAAATTAAGCAAATAAATGTAAAAACAATGAAAAAATGCTTCATTGGGAAATCAGATGACAATGTGGAGATATCACTGAGAGACACTCTACTGAATATGATTGTATGTCATGCTGTCATAGAAACTGGAAAAGAATCAGAAATGGATTCAGAAAGGGGACAATACTTTTATACAGACAAAAATGTATATAGAATGTGGAGACATTAAAGAGAAATAGAAATAATTTTCAAAGCTCAAGTTTTGTGGCACGTATGTTATAGAATGTAATACCGGTGGCTTTCACTATACAGTAGCATGACTTAGAACTCCTTAGACAATTCTAATGTGAACAGTATAAATGGGTCTAGGTTTTTCTGTTTCTTAATTAAAAAAAAAACTCATCTAAAAGGATCCCTATCTTGTGGTGCTAACTGGTTGGCCCTCTTTCCAGCCCATTCAACATTTTTTGATTCTCTATTTTGTGCCAAATATCACTTTAGCACTTAGACATATATAAAAAAAAACCTTTCTGTTTTCAGTTTACTTTCACCCAATATATTAGAGTTCAATTTGAGAAGCCAACCCAATATGAGTATTATGGAATAGAGGAGTTTTTTTATAGAAAGAAGAACTTAATTATAGGAGAAGGTGGAGAAATAAGGGTCTGAAAGGAAAAGTTGGAGGATCAGAGAAAGGTCACTAATCCACCTTCCGAAGCCGTGATCTGGGTGGACAAAATGGGAACAAACTTACCTGGGAGCCTGGGAACGCAGCACCTCCACCCGTAGGCAGGCCCAAGAAGGAGAGCTGGTGCATCTGTGGACAAATGTGTTGCTGCATGTGGTGGTGGACATGGACTTGGCCAGCAGGGCTGACAGTCGGGAGGAGAGCTGGCGGCTGAGTGGGAGAGAAGCGGGAGGAGCAGGGGTACCCCTGACCCGCAGGGCATCATGGCTGCTGCTTCATTTCCACCTTCTAGTCTGTACCAAAAGATGGGAAGAACTGGTCTGGTAGAAAGGTTCAAAATCTTTGCAAGACGAGTAGCAGTTTAATCATATGTCCAAGAGCAGAGCCTCACTAGATAAGGAAGCTGGCTTTTTAAAAATTTTTATTTGTTTTTATTCAAGATGGGCTCTACCTAATTTTCTCTCTGTGGACTCACATCAACATATGTCACTAGAGTAGATCATCAAACTGGACCTAGACTGTATGCTCCATCCACAGCAGATAGTGCAATTGTGTACTTGAACTCCTAAATCTATAAAATGAGATGTTCCTACTTAAATTCATTTGGTATTTAGAAGAATATCATTATGTTTATTAACATGTGTGGGGGTTGAGTCTACATATGGTTTTGTAAATCCAGTATTACCTGTCATTCATTTTCGATTTGTAGTGCTTGATGCCAAACTTATTCTATGTGCCCTTTGATCTCCTCTACATAAATGCGAAGTCTTTCTTCCCCAAAATCAGAATCTTTCAAATTGAATGGTCATTTTCAACGAAGGCTCAGTGGAATGCATTTATTTACTAGTGAATGGTCATTCCTAGTCACTTGCTGTGACCTGATATGTTCTAGCGCTCTAGCAACTCGGATGCATCTCGGGAGGTTGTGGTTACTGCTATCTTGTATCGATTCTTTTTTATATCCCTTCAATTAAAAAATCTCTACCCCCCCTCCTCACCCCCCTGCCTTTTCAAAAACTGAATAGCGAAAAGACAAACTACGGGAACATATGCAAAGGATGCATAATCCTGAGAGGGAAGCCAAGAAAGCCGACCGCATCAGCCGCTCCAAGACGTTCAAGCCTCGGATCACGTCCACCGACTACGACAGCTTCACGTTCAAGTGCCGCCTGTGTATGATGGGCTTCCGGAGGCGAGGCATGCTGGTGAGTGCCAAAAGCCCCCAGATTCTCCCCGCTGTCTTCCAAACCTGTCCTTTTCTGTCTATGGCGATGACTTTTGTACTGTATTCCGTACAGATTTGTCAACAGATTTTGTCAGTGGCTAGGGGCAAAACAATGGAGGCAAACAATCCCAATTTCGAGTTCTCACCTTTCCAGCCTCCCTTCACCCTCCTTTGCCGAAGTTCATTTCTGGTGACCTCTTGGAAGAGGTCTTTTTCTATCACTTTTCATTACTAGTTTTGTCTTGCTTTACCCTTCTCATTCTCTGCTCCTACTGTATTTTATTTCCCTCTTCCATTTTTGTTCCTGGGTATACTTTATCTTCTATAATCTTTACCTTCTCCCCTGTTGCTCCCTTGAATGCCTCTCATTTCCAAGTACAAAACAGCAATAGAAGGAAAGTTTCCATCAGAGCGGGTACGTGAACCAGGTTAGCTGAAACATCAGGGTCGCCAGTTCACTGCTCTCAATTTCTTTCGACCTATTATAGTTTTTGCAGAATACAGCAGGTCCTGGAATCCTTTCATTCAGTGTGGTTTCATTATAGTGTCAATGAGGTGCACAGGGGCTTAACTTTTGTTTACATCGATTACCCTGTGGTAAAATTGGTTTCATCCTATGCACTTTCATTTCAAGTTGCAGAACCTATTGAGGACGTTAAGTGTGGACTTACTGTATATTTCTGCCAGGAGCTAATGGCACAGAGCATTGTTTAATGTTCAGAATCTTAATTTTTATCTCATTCAGTGTCCTCTCTAAGGCTAGGACACTAAATAATGAAAGACAGGTTTGCATCAGGAGAATTCACCAAAGAAATTCATGCTACTGTAATTGTGCTTCTCCAACAGCAGTTCTTCTGTCAAAGACTGTTAATGGGATCCACAGTGACCCAATTCATCTTCAGTAATTTGCTGAACTACTGTTCATTCCTGTTAACAGTGACTGTTGATGCTTTGGTGTCAGATGGGCCTGGTGATGCTGGTTCTGGCCAAATGCCTTATTGTTTTGGGCCACTGCTTCAGAGCATTTCCACTTCTAGCAGTCAATATCAAAGACATTTGTTTAGCTTCTGTTTGTAATGGAGTCCCTTTTTCTCATTTTCTTTTTTTCCCTTAGGTAAATCACTTATCAAAGAGGCACCCAGACATGAAGATAGAAGAGGTGCCAGAGTTAACTCTACCCATCATAAAACCCAACCGTGATTACTTTTGTCAGTATTGTGATAAGGTAAAAGGAAACCATCCACAGTAAGATGCCTCTGTGGGAGTCCTGCTCAGAGCCAGTTTGTCTGCATGTATGAATATATATCAGGATCTCACAGTTACTCTTAGCAGATGGTTCCCTCTTTCTCAGTAGTTTTCCATTCAGACAAGAAAGGGCTCGAAGTACAGCCTCATTTTAAGCCAAATTCTTTTTCTTCAGAATTAGTCGACTTTGTTTTACTTGTTCCTTCTTTCTGTGATTTTTGTTAACAAAAGAAGAGTCTCATTACCAGGAGCTTAGTATATGAATTCATTTAAAATTTCTAAGCTCAAAAATGAGTGTACATTATCCTGCTTTTAAAACATATAGTAGATTTTGAATTTCTAGAAGATTGAGTAGGATGTGGAAAAGTTTTGCGGTCGAGTCCTCTATTTGTACTATTCTATTCTTTATTTTTGTACAGTTACAAACAAGACAGAAAAAGTCCACATTTATTGTTTCATTGTAATATTGTTTTCTTATATAATGTAGCTGTGTCAGCTTAAACGTAAGAAACATTTTTAAAGCATAGATTCACTGCTATACTTACTAGTTGCTTATAGACTTGCCATATTGGAAGATTCTTTGGCATCTAGCAGTCAACTATATATATCATATTGAAGCTTTCACAGAAAGGCTAAGGATGACCGCATTTAGAAATGGTGTTCTCTTTCTATGGCTGTGTAGCCACCTCTTAAACTTTAGGGTAAAGTTTATTTTTACTATTACTATCTTAGATATTTAAATTCAAGGAAGATGCTTGGCATATCTAGATGATGTTCTTATTTTATTCTAATTTATGTTATGTCCTTATTATCCTTCAATACTGGGGGTGCCAAAAAATCTATACAAGTGGACACTTTGGTCAACGTTGCTCAAGCAGTAGTTCACCATAATCAGAAGTGTCTGGATGCAGATAGTAACTACTTTGAGCACCTCTGGTAATTTCAGAAGTCAAACGTGACTTGTATTCATCTTTTGTTATCGGTATATATTGAGTATTGCAATTTTAATACAGTTTTCCTTTCTGAAAATGTGTATACATTTTTTTTGGCACCCTCTGTATATCTGTTAACATATTTTATTTTGGGCTACACAAGTACTTTTTCTCATTTCCTTGTAAGGAAATTGTTAGATGGTTTACTTTAGGCAGGAAAGTGGAACTGTATACTGCTTTCATGGCAAAACGTTTGAATTTGTAGGTTTATAAAAGTGCAAGCAAGCGGAAAGCCCACATTCTGAAGAACCATCCTGGGGCTGAGCTCCCGCCCAGCATTCGGAAACTTCGTCCTGCCGGCCCTGGAGAACCAGACCCCATGCTGAGTACCCACACCCAGCTCACAGGCACAATAGCTACCCCTCCTGTCTGCTGTCCCCACTGCTCCAAACAGTACAGCAGCAAGGTATGGGAAGGCTTCTGACTAAATCTGAATGAAAGCCACAACTTAAGGAATCTCTTGAGAGAAGATGGCTTCTCTTCCACATGCTCTGGTGGCTTCTTCTGACTTGATAGGGGACTAACAGAGGTGTTTTCCTAGTTCAGATGGCTTAAGAGCTGTTTCCTGAGAACAGGGACTCTAAGCACAGAATGCGAAGAGAACATGGTGGACTCTGCCCAGAATTAGCGCAAATTAGCTCAGGCTATCAGAAAGGTTCCTTTTTCCTTGGCCTCCTGAGGGTCTCCAATGTGGATATTCCATGCTCATAGTTTATGAGCTCAGGCTTCCAGAAGTACTACATAGGAACTTTAGTGATAGTTCTTGAAAAGGGGGTCGTTTTTGGTGGGGGGCTTGTGATTGACTGCTGCAGGCATTGGTGGGACAAGGGGATGCTGTGAGGTATTCTGACCCTGCCTGATGGTGTGAGGTCACACGATTCTTTAATTTCTTTTCAGTCTCTTCTTTTTTTCCCCTTTCATAGCATTGTGTTGCTTTAGGAAGGGCAGGCACAGTCAGCATCACTCTGATTTTTTTTTTTTTTAATGGATAACATAAAAGACTTTAGGAGCCTTTGGAGGGTTTGCATTTGAGAAAGACTGAAAATAACTAATTCCAGTAATTATTATTGGTTTTTGCTGTGATTTTGCAGACCAAGATGGTACAACACATTCGAAAGAAGCATCCAGAGTATGCCCAGCTCCCTAACACCTTACACACACCACTGACAACAGCTGTGATCAGTGCTGCTCCAGCTGTTTTAACTACAGATAGTGCTACTGGAGAGACTGTGGTGGTAAGTGTGTGTCACTGGTAAGAACATCTCAGCTCCTTCAGTGGTCTTCAGAGCTCTCAGTGCCAAAGCCATGTCTACCTTGTCATTTAATTAGCTGCAAATGTAGCCCATTATCCTTCAGTATTGCATACAAGGCATTATGCTGATGAGTGGGTCTCTCAGTCGATGCTTTCCAAAGTTCTTTGTGAAATGGGTAGCACATTTTCAGGGCTGCTCATTTGTGCAAGATTGTCAGAACCTCTAGGGTCGTTCCACTGGGCCTGACACAGACAGATAGATATAGATACATAGATAATCTTCCAATATCTTCTCAACTTTGGGATTTTTTTCTATCTGAGGTCAGGGCTAATTTGTGAGTTCCATGATCCACCAGTGAGACAAACTAAATTTTTGTAGGACTTAAGAGCACTGAAATAGTTGCAAGCAGTGGTGTTACCAACTAATGTGTTTTGTGTGACTTTTTCTAGACAACAGATCTGCTAACCCAAGCCATGACAGAACTGTCCCAGACCTTAACAACAGATTACCGAACACCACAGGGCGACTACCAGAGAATTCAATATATCCCTGTGTCACAGTCTACATCAGGTCTGCAGCAACCTCAGCACATACAGCTTCAAGTGGTGCAAGTGGCCCCGGTACTGTATTGCATTTATTTCTCTTTCCTTTCGTTGAACGCCATATTGTCAGCTGGCCAATATGGCAGCTGAGGTCAGCAAAAGCATCCGATTCCCAGAGCTGGAGTGGGACCCTACATATGTTTCTGCATGTAAACTATGAGTCAAAGGCATTTGTAAAACTTCCACTCCGCAGGCTGTCAAGGGCTCTGGATGTAGCAGCAGAAGAGATTTCTATCTAGAGAAGTCCAGAGATTTTAGGTTCCAGTACCTACTATCACCCTGTGCTACTGCAACACAGTGTTATAACGTGAACTCTTTCTAAGCCTCTTCCCTGAGCACCCAGGTGGACTACTTTGGTGAGGAGCCAGTTTGATAAGTCCCTACCTGGGCATTGAATGCCTAAATCAGTGGGAGGTTATAAAGAATAATTTTGATCCAATCTTTGAATATCAATCGGTACCTTCTACCACTTAATTAGTAGCTCATTCTTACTGATTAGTGAGCTGAAAGAAGGACCCATCCCAGAACTATTGTTTCACTTAATTATGCTGAGGGTGTCCTCCAGGCACAAATGAACAAACTTGTTGCTTTGAATAATTTGGTCTTGTTTTCCTTATGGGATGGTTTTAATTGTAGGTTTTGGAAGAGTTTGTCAATCTCTGTAGTTGCCTGTAAAATACGATGTATATGTACATTGTTCTGGAAACAGGGTCTGTACTTTAGCCAGATTTTCAAAGATGTCTATGATACATAAAAGGTTAGGAACCACTGGTCCAGTGGTTTAATTGTGACAAGATAAAAGTGACATTTCTTCTTTGATCTCTTTTAATTGATAAAGGATAAGTCATTAAATTTAATGGAAATTTAAAAGAAAAAAAATTTAGATTCCTGAGACCTTCTCATTCAGCTTACTATTAGGAGCTATATTTCTTCTATCTTCGTCTTTTCCAGAATTTAATAGTACTAGTGGCTTATGTTTTTTTATAAGCATAATTTTTAAAACTATGACTTTCTTTAATGTTTGCCATCTTGGCTTAGGTGTGGCATCTCTGGGAGTAAAACACTGGATCTGAAGGTCTCTTCTATCTATTCTTATATTTCTGTTGGGATTCTATTTTAGCTGAACTTTTTCTCTGGGAGGATTTCCTTAACCTCAATCAGTGTCATTTGTTTTTCTCCTTCCCTCCAGGCTACCTCCCCTCACCAGTCTCAGCAGTCCACTGTGGACGTGGGCCAGCTCCACGATCCCCAGACCTACACCCAGCATGCCATCCAGGTGCAGCATATCCAAGTCACTGAGCCCACTGCCTCAGCGCCTTCGTCCTCCCAGGTACACGGCTCCTCCAGAGACTGTTCGCAGAGCTTCATATGGCCTCAGGGACCTTGAAGAGTTAATAAGAGTGAAGAGACATTATCGTCAGAATCTAGTCTCCTTGACGATTGAAATGCTGTTGTTATTTTGGACCTTCATTTTTATTTTGGTGTTATGGACACACGTTAAGTGATTAGCTTCTCCTGCCCAAATGGAGCCCTGTGACATGATATCCTAGAGACGATGGTCTTTGCTTCCTATTGTAAATGGCTGGGTGATAGCATGCAATTGCTAAGTTGTTTCTATAATTTTGGAACCGTGACTTTGAGGAGTGTATCATTGTGTTTGTAGACCAAGTCTGTTATTGAGATAGCATAACTACATCCATTCCAAACATATTTATTAAATCTTTATCCTTTGCATGAAACTTTTCTAGATCTTGTCCTCAAGGAGCTTAGAGTCTACTAGGGAGATAATACATGTATACAGGTGAATCGGATGGGTAGTGAAGGTATCTGTACCATAAAGGAGGCATGTAGATTCACTCCTGATAATCCCAGGTCCCAGGATAAGAGTATAAATGAAGGCCTGCATGCCATATGTTTGAGTACTTAAAAATTTTGAATCAAGCTAACAAGCCATTAAATAAAATTCGTTCTTTTTATTTGACACATAAACGTATAATATTTATAATGACAAAACTGAAAAATATATGTAAAGTAACAATTGATACTAAATAACATGGATAGTGCTAATTCAGAATTAATTGTATTTTCTGCCAAACACCATGGATGGCACTAGCAGCTGCCAGGCTGTAGCAGGTAGAAGCTGGGAAGAAGTCTTTCTTTCTCTTTTAAAGGCTCTGTGCCCTTCCAATGGCTGTGAAAATCCATAGGATACACACGCACATTCTCTACTTTCCTGTTTATTGTGGGGTGTAGGTGGGGAGGCCATGTTGCTTGCCACCTGACTGCCCTCCCCTCCTTCTACTGTGAGGTTCAGTGGCTGTGAGGTTTTTTATTATTTCTCCCAGTCCAAGACAGGCAGCCTCTATCCACAAGGGGCCCCAAGTTTCCCACCCCTACCAGCATCACACTTTTATTTTTATTTTTATGTTTCAGATGTACAAAGCAGTGTAATAATTAGACATTTACACCCCTCACAAAGTGATAACCCCCTCCCCAAGCTACTACCCCTCTGACATCTTATATAGCTGTTACAATACCATTGACTATCTTCCTTCCTATACTCCACCTCCTGTGACTATATATATATCTGTGTGTGTATATATATATATATATATATATATATATATATATGCATATACGTGTATATATATACATATATACATATACATATATATGTATATACACTTATAATTGACATACAGTATTATTCTACATCAGCTTCAGGTGTACAGCGCAGTGGTCAGGCATCTACACAGTCTATGGAGTGATCCCCTTGATAAGTCCAGTGCCCATCTGGCACCTACATAATCTTTACAGCATTGTTGATTATATTCCCCATACTGTATTTCATATCCTCATGACTGTATTGTGTCTACTAATTTGCACTTTGTAATCCCTTCACCTTCTCCCCATCACCTCCCCACCATCTAGCAACCAACAGTTTTTTTTATATCTCTGAGTCTATTTCTGTTTTGTTTGTTTGTTTATTCTGTTCTTTAGATTCCACATTTAAGTGAGATCATATGGTATTTGTCTTTCTCAGTCTGACATTTCACTTAGCATAATATTCTCAAGGTCCATTCATGTTGTTGCAAATGGTAAGATTTCATTCTTTTTTATGGCCGAGTAATCTCCATTATACAAATGTACCACATCACACTTTTAAGTTTCTCAAAGGGACCTGAGGCTGGAGGGCCAGGAAGCTCTCCTCAGAGTTCCTTGTTGAAGGTGGCACAGGGACCACTTTCCCCAAGACTGCGCCCCCTTTCTTCCCACCAAGGCTCTATCCTGTACCTCACAGGGCCCTGTGTGTACCCACATGGACACCCTGACCCACATGTCTCAGCTTTGTCCACACTCCTGCAAATGGCGATCCCATGGCCACCACCTTGTTCCCAGGTGCCCGAATACCATTAGAGAAGCCCACATCTGGAAGACAGGACCCCTGCAGGAAGACAGACCCAGGGAAGAGAGTTATATTGGCCATTGAAGTGGGCACAGGGCCATTTCCACAGGGAATGGGAGGCTCTAGTCCCCAAACTGTGGCCTAGAAGGTGACACACATTCCATTTGGCCTCATATGAAGAGGGGCACAGCTGGAGAAGGGTCAACCAAGATCCCTGCAAGGGTCCCTCTCGCTAGGGTCTAAGAGTGATATGGATCTATAGATATGTTATGGGAATTCAGAAGTGCGAAAGATTATGTTTAGCAGAGAATCAAGACATTTTTGTAGAAGTTGTATTTGAATTAGGTCTTGCGGGTGAGGTATGATTTTGTCAAGGTCATTGGGGAAGGCATTATGATCTGAATATGCTCTCACTGTGAGTCAAGTCACAGACAGGAAATTGTGGCGTGTTTATAGAAAACTGTTTCAGCTAGTAACAGGAAATGATGTTTGGCAGAAAAAGTTGGAAAGGTAGTTTGGAGCTGGAGTATGGAAGGGTTTAACAGCCTACTGTGGAGCTTGGGCTTTATCCTGTAGACAGGAGTAGCCTCTCCACCAGATGTCTGCATGTATCCCCATGTTTATCTCCTTTAACTCTGTGGGACTACCCAGTGCATTTCAATGGAAATTATGACTTCATTTTGTGTTGCAAATTAGCTCTGTGACATAGGCAAGTTATTTAGCATCTCAATTCTTTTAACTTCATTTATCTTTCTAACAAGCCTACTGAAATTAAGTTTTTAGATATTCTTGGAGATAGTCTTTTGAAAACTAATTAGGATTTCATAGTTTTGATTATTTTTCATTAATGCTATTCGTATTTAAAATATTACTTTAGCAGTGATACTTTCAGTATTATAATTCATATTAGCCTGATTTATTTTCTTTAGTTATTTGTGAGTCTTAACTGTATTGGAAATTCATATTTTTTTACTCTTGCTTTTTCTTTCTCTCTAGGTCGCAGGACAGCCATTGAGCCCCTCATCCCAGCAGTCTCAGCAGGGGCTCAGCCCCACCCATATACCGGGCAGTTCTTCCACACAAGGCCAGGCTCTCCAGCAACAGCAGAGTTCCTCTGTACAGCACACATACCTACCCAATGCTTGGAATTCCTTCCGTGGCTATTGTAAGTACAAAACAAGGGAATAATGCAGTAAGTCATGGGTGGGGGGACCTGCAGCTATGGGTCATAATGTCATCAGCTTTGTAATAGATTTTCTGGATTAAACTGTCATTGGCCATTTTCTTCACTCTGTAGTGCATGTACTTGAATAAGTTTCAGGACAGAATTCAAGACAACGTTCTGATACGAGAGCCACCCATTTCAGAAACATTAGGAATATTGCTGGAGGAAGTGTAGGCAGGTGGTTTAAATAGTGTAATAGATGGGTGCAGGATATGTTGATGACATTGCTTTATCTCTTCCACCAATATTCACTGAATGCCTGTATATCAATCACTGTGCTAGACCCCGAGTATACAAAAGATTAACGTAAACTTTTACATCAATAACCATGCAATAATAATGTTAGCCAGCTTTCATTAAACTCTTACTATGTACCAGGAATGATTCTAAACCATGTATGTATCACATTCAGTATTCATAACAACCTATGAGATAAGTACAATTCTTATTTGTATTTTGCAGATAAAGTAATTTAGACACGGAGTAGCTTGTCTAGGAACATAGCTTGTAACCCAAGCAATCTGGCTCCAGAGCTTGTATTCTTAACACCCCACTGGGCTGCTCAAAGAGATCACTACCGAGAAAAGAGAGATATATGAGTAGTAGCTTTCAAAACCCTGAGATTAGTGTTAAAGAAGCAGTAAAAGGCTGGCTGCCAAAGGTCAGAATAGGTAACAATCTTGATGGGGACAACAGCCTTGGGTATGAACTGGAAAGTATGAGACCTTTATGACTGAAGATGTGGAAGGAACAGGAATAGAGCTGGTAAAGGCCTCAACAGTAGGAACTAGGAGGAATAGGGGCCTAGACGGTAGGTAGAAGGCCAGTGTTGCTCTTTCTCTAGTATTGATTTCCCTTTTAGAGTCCGTCTCTGTTGTGATTGATTTCTGGCCATGTTATGTAGATTTGGTATGGAGTCAGGGTCCAACTCTACCATTTAATTATTTTTACAATCTATTCTCTTAAATATTAGTGGGCACAGTGAGAGCTGAGTCTAATTTGTACTCGTAGTAAATACCGGTAGAATCCTAGTAAACAGACTGACATTTATAGTTTAATTCCTGTGAAAGAAATATGGAATAATGCAGATAGTCATGGTGATAATAGTATAATTAGCATTCCAACCTGAAGAAACTATTCTATAACTGAAATTTTTTATTATGGAAAAAATTTAGTCAAAAAGTAGAATAAATAATGAATGCCCTATACCCATTATCCAGCTTCAACAGTTATTAACCCATGGTCAATCTTGTCTGTTCTGTACCTGCCCCCTGTCATTCTCTCCTGGTTCTCCAACTATGTAATAATCCTTATCATTTCATCCATAAGCATTTTAATATGTATCTTTAAAACCAAAGGAATATGCGTATTTTTTAAAAACATAACTCCAGTACCATTATCACACCTAAAAATAAGTAACAGTAATACTTTAATATCAACAAATACCTAGTAAGTGCTCATATTCCTGTGATTGTCTCATAAATTTTTTTAATAGTTGGTTTGTTCAAATTGGGTTCCAAGTAAAGCCAAACAATGCAATGGGTTTTGTCTTTGAGTTCCTTTTAATATATTTGTTCTCTCTCTTTTAAGTTACAATTTATGTGTTGAAGAAACTGGGTCATTTGTGCAATAGAGTTTCCCACATTCTGGATTTTACAGTTGGCATCCCTATATTATCATTTAAGATGCTTTCTTCTGTCCCTTTTATTTCCTGTAGGTTGGCAGTTAGATCTAGAGGCTTGATCAGAATCAGGTTCACTTTTTCCCCAGAAACTTCATAGCTGGTGGTGTGTGTACTTCTGTCAGGAGGCATATAATATTTGGTTGTCTCTTTTTCCTTTGTTCCACTATTTCATTAGGGATTGCAAAGTTGTCAGATTCTGACACTATCAGTCTTTATTCAGTAATTAGCTAGAAAACTTCTATAAAGGAAAACATTTTACCTCAATAACCAGCTTACTCTGAGGTCCAGTTTGTACAGGAACGGACAGGATAAATGCTTTAAGTAGCCAGCCCATCTCCTTTTTTTTTTTTACCAGTTTTTCAAAATCATGAGTTGTTTTCTGATATTACCCAAGGTGACCAATGAGGCTTATGTGTGTGTATCTTAGTTATGTTATATACTCATGAATTTCAACACATTTGAGTGTTTCAGACCATTGTAGTTGTTTATCCTTATTGATGCTCAGGTTATCCCATCTTTGGCTAATGGGAGTGTCTTCAGATTGGCTCCTATATCTTTTCTACACGACCTTGTGGTCTTTTATAATAGCATCTTGCATGCTGATGTGACATCATGTTCTAGGCTCATCTTACACGTTTTCTGTCCCAAATCTGGAATCAGCCATTTTCCCAAGAAGCTCTGGTCTCCTTTGATAGAAAATATTGTTTAGAGACTGTCAGCTGGGTTCTAGGGTGAACTTTGTTTTTGATTTGCATTAATAACACTGGTGGCAAAATAAAATTCAAGCTAGATTAATTTGTGATTACTAGGCAATAGTGGATACACTGTGCCACTAATTGAAATGTGAATATAAAAGATAAAAATATGAAGCTAACAGGTAAGTTTTTGTAACTTATTTCAAGGTTTTAAAAATTGTTGAATATTTGTCTTTTGTGGATGTTCAGAAGCCATATTTGAGAGAGATACATTGATTATTTTCGGTATTTGGTAACTCTACTAACCTCATGTGATCAATTCTTCACAGAGATGCTTTTACTATATATCAAGAAATCACATGCATCGTAAGACTCTCACAGCAAGCAAATCCATGACTGTGTCTCAGTGGGAAACATGGTCACTGGTTAGGTGTTTGTTTCTACCACTTCTATTAAAATCTGAGACCAATGAACTGTGGATATTTCCTGTTTTTCAGCATCTGAGATTCAAATGATGACACTTCCCCCTGGTCAGTTTGTGATTACAGATAGTGGTGTGGCAACTCCTGTCACCACTGGCCAAGTGAAGGCAGTTACTCCGGTAAGCTGTGTTGCTCGTGAGGGTTTTCTTATCCATCCCACTGCACTCATATCCCCTTCCCCTGTCTTGTATGCCCCAACTTTCAATATCTGAGTTAGAAGTACCTCCTCCTCTGTGTTCCCATAACACCTTGTGGTGTTATATTATGACCCTTATCACAGTTTATTTTAATTATTGGTTTACTGTCTTTCTTTTCCCAGTAGATGATGAATTCCTTGAAAGCTGAGTTTTGGTCTTTATCTCTTTATTCCCAATGCCTTGCACAGGAGGTTGGGCTATCCCATTAATAACTATAATGAACCTCCTAGATCCATATACATGTAGATTAATAATTGATCACCTTTTATATGGGATGTATATGAATCTTTATTACTATTGGTTATCAATTGGGTTAGGGGAGAATAATATGATGAATCTATTATGGAGCTCTTTTAAACTATTTTAAACAATTCACCCATCCCAAGGTGAAAAACATGACCATAAATTATCTTGTTATGTTTAGGTTAGGCAGTTCAATGTTGATTGTTTCTGCTACCTCTGTTTTTATCTTCACTCGTTTATTCTAGCCCGCCTCTAAATTCTTAGAAGATAGAGTATGTAAGTTTAAATTAAGAAAACTACTCTTAAGTGAAAGGAATATTGGGATGTCCCCAGGGGAAGACTATTTCCCAAGAGGACTCAAAGAGTAGCAGGGTAGTCTAGTGCCCTTAAAAACCTGATTTTTTTTTTTTCTTCAAAGCATACTGAGAGCTCACCCATTTTTCAGCACACAAACTCACATCAACTAGACTTAGGAGATATGTATAAATCCAGAGTAACACTGTTGTCAATGAGAACAGTAACTAATGTAAAATGGGATAGTCCTATTGACATGATCAGTGAAATTTTTGCTCCCTGTGGGACCCACTGACTATCCTTTTTTTGGCCAGGAACTTATTTGGTAACCTGTTTATAATCAAGGATGTTCCCCTCCCCCTGCCATAATAGACATACACACAAATTTAATGTACATTGTCAGGGGTTCATAGATTCTTGGAAGCTCACCTATGGGCCTCCTAGGGGCTCCATGGACCCTAGGTTGAGAACCATCTCCCTCCTGCTAAAGAAAGGCCCATATGGGAAACCAAATCATAATCAGAGAGTTGCTTGATGCATGTGGACTTAGAATATATGGCCCTAGATAAATCAAATGGGTATTTGGCTATAGCTTTTTTCTAGACAGTGCTTGAAAAGGCCAATGCCTGAGTTTTCTCAGCCTATATAACTGACCAATCCCCCTTCTGCCCAACACATTCTTTCTTTAAAATGTTAGCGTAAAGATGTAGTTTGCTGCAGGTCGATGAAGAAATTTTCATGATCAGAGGAAAAATGAGGGAAAATAAAGACAATGTATGTATGTTTTCATAAAACTAAATTTATTCAATGTAAGAGACTTTATTCTAAGATTGTGTTCTTCCTGTGCTTTTGAGTGTTAAAATGTATCTCATTTGACAGTAGCATTTAAAAAATGATTTTGCTTGGCAAAATAAAACTTGGGACCATTCATTATTACTTTTAATTTTGCTGGTCTTAGAAATTATGAAGTTTGGGAATGATTGATTTTGACTACCTGTCTTGGGGGCCATTCTGTCTCTTTAATGAGACTTAAAAATATATCTTCATTGATCCATTTTATATTAATATTAAAATTGAATTGAAAGATAGCAATCTTATTTTACGAATTTCTAAATTCTTAGGAGCAGAACAGTAGCACATGTTTCATTTGCCTTGCACGTTACCATCATGATGCACATTTCTGTACCTGAAGTTCTTCACTATATCTTTTAGTAGAACAACTAAGGTGCTCCCTTAAATTACCTTTGTAGTCAATCACTGTGGCTGATCCAGCCTCTCTAAAACACTTAACTAAAACATCTCCCATAGGTGCCTATTTTGATTTCCCTTTGTAACATCTCTTTGCAAATCCCTCCTTCTGTCCCATTTCCCTGCCCCCCATTAGGCCTCAGATTTCTAAATATCCTTTTCTTCCTGCTCTAGGGTCATTATGTGTTATCAGAAAGTCAACCAGAATTGGAGGAAAAGCAAGCTTCTACCCTCTCTGCGGGAGTCCAGGTTC
The DNA here is from genome assembly GCF_036562045.2 of Rhinolophus sinicus. Taxonomy (NCBI): domain Eukaryota; kingdom Metazoa; phylum Chordata; class Mammalia; order Chiroptera; family Rhinolophidae; genus Rhinolophus; species Rhinolophus sinicus. Next base: position 9,828,765 of record NC_133765.1, read on the forward strand.
AGCCAACTGCGCACAGTGACTTGGACCCCCAGACCACCAGCCAACAGCAGCCCACACAGTACATCATTACAACCACCACCAATGGGAATGGAAGCAGTGAAGTGCATATCACTAAATCTTAACTGCCATCCTTGAGCTAGAATCAAGCAGTCACATAATGTCTTTTCTCATTCATAAATCGGAAAGCTTCTGACACTGAGAACTCTTTTTTAAGATTTATCTTTCACTCAAGAGTTTGGAGGCCACAGCTTTGACACTCATACATACACTGGGGCTTGTTTTATCAAGGTCATCTTTACCAAATTTACTCTGGAACATAGGAGTTTCTGCCACAGAATGGAGATCTTTAAGGAGAAAGTAGGTTTCAAGATGGAGAAACTTTTCCTTGCTCTTGAGTTGGTTTTTTAACACATTGATAAGCCTTACTTTTCCTTTGTGGAAATATTGTGATGTATTGTGTTTGTACCAAAGGTGGAGAAAAGATGTGCCAAGTTCACGGCCACTGGACTTCATTCCAAGGTGTGGCACCAAGAGAGAAGGGGCATTTTATGGCCGTGTGTTAGGTTAGAACTGCTTCATCTTGTGAGTTTGCTGTAATTTAACAAGGGGAGCCTATCGATTATGAAAATAACCATGATGAAACAAAGGATTGATAGTGATGGTCTGAAGGAAAATTTGTCATCTAAATTTTTCTTATTGCTGATTAAAAAAACAAAACAAAAAACCTTGCCCTTTTTTTGGAAGATCATTGTTAGGCTACTGGTAGTATTTTCCACAGATGCAGGCCCTCAGTGGACTTGGCCAGATGCCATGTTTTGATAGATCTTACTTTATTATTCCACAACAGTGGATTCCCTGTAAGATAACAGGTTTCTTGATGTCAGCACAATTTAAACTCCTACATTAAAGCTTTGCCTCCCATTCTCTGGTGTGGTTGTGTAATAAGAGGTAGATATTGGAGATATCGGTACTAAGTAAAATTACTAAGACAATTATATGTATATATAAAGTAAAAAGCACTGAAAACTTGTCTTGCCTCACAGGATCCATTTACTATTCACTGGTAAAGGATGAATTCCTTGCTCTTACCAGGTGTACATTCAACCCTTGCTCATAGCATTCAGTGTATTATAGAATTTCTAATGCTGTCTTAAAATGAACATTCTTTAAGGTTGGATGGAAAGGTGGCTCTCTTTATTTCTTACCACTTTTAACTTAAACAGATTACAGCTCATCTGGACCTTTTGGTATGACCAACTTCACACATAGGGGAGAAATAAGAACGTAGAGACCATTTATAATATGTTAAGGTAATTATAAGGAATCTGGAAGAAATACAATTTTTATGACGATTACACTGTTAGTAGGGAGAGGGGAAAAATCAACCTCAATGATAGTTTTGCTAAAATGTGTTCCTCTTTGTTAGCGGTGCATTCAATGGGGGAAAACATTTCCCTCCTTTTTACTGTACATTCCAATTGTACACAAAACATTGCAGAGATCAGTATGTATTTTAACAATTTTTTGTGGCATACTAACACATTTTTAGAATAATTACTGCATGGCAGAATTTATCACTCCAGAACAAAAAGACCTAACTTCAATTTCAAATGAAGTTAACTAATTTATTTTATTTACATTTCTGGGTTGAAACTGGTTATATAAATTAGAAGTATAGTAGCTTCTTTATGATAAAAATACTTTTCTAAAAAATAAACAATTCTATTGAAATAACTTTATTAATATGTAGATTTTGCACTTTATTTTTTGAGACCTCATTAATTTAGTTATCCCTGAAAATTTGGGCACTAAGAGAACTTGAGAAATTTACTTGGTAAAGGTGTAAAACTGGAAAAGGACTCTTTATCTTTGGTAACAAAGAGGTAATGTCAATATTTTTAATAGAAAATATTGACCCTATATTACAAAAATAGAGACTCTGGGTCCCAAAGTCCCACAATGTAATGATTGTAAATATCCTAGGGTCCAGTGTAGAAAGACTTGCTAGGTGAAGAATACTAGACTTTCCCAAAGGTCCAGTTTGTTTCTATACCTTGAATTTGACTCTGTTGTATCCTTTTTAATTTGAACCAGCAAGGTATCTCCCTTCCCCTCAGGAATAACTTGTTGCTTAAAATAAAAATCTATCACTGAATGGAATGTTCATTTTATGCCAGTTATTTCAAGTTTTAAAATACACTGAAGAAAATGTTGTGGAAGGACCTCTTTGTCTCTTTCCCATCTAAGTTTGTTTTTCCTTTCTTTCTTTCTTCTTTTTTTTGGTCCTTATGTGGAATAAGTAAAGACTCTGAAACTAATTTGTATATTATCAACCAAAAATGCAGGTGGCAGTCAAGCCAAACAACACTGCTTTGAGATCAGGTATTTTGTACATTCATCCAAGGTAATAGATTTTCAAAAGGACTTGGATTTGAAGAGATGGCAGATTACAAGCCCTCTGAAGACCCAATTTGGAAAAAAAATGTATGTAGCCAATGTTTATATTGTTTCCTTTCTTAAGATACACTGACACTGTAGACTTCAATCAGTGCAGTGTGAAAATTTTGGAGTTACATATAGATTTTACATTTTTATTGTTTGATTTGTGCCCACATAATAGACATTTCATCATGTAAAATTCCTGTTATTCTGGAAAAACCTGTTATTTTGATTTTCTTGAATTGTTTTCCGATTTCAAATTATCCTTTCAAAAAACTCTTATGATATCTAGGGCTAAAAAGCACTTCATGAGACGCTAAAGCTGACCCATGGGTTGAAAATGTTGACCCTGTCCTGTTATTTAAATGTGAACATTTATTGTACATTCAGTGAGTTATAGTGTTAATAGTCTTGTGCTACTCAGCAGGTGTAAAAATTAATAAATATTTTTTTTAATAAACGTCTTCCTTGTTAGTATGTGTGAAGCTACAAGATCCACTGAGATTAACTTTTTTTTCTTTTCGCTATTACAATTTACAGTGTTTTGACTCAGATTCACTCCAGGTAAGGGAATTTATGGATGACAACTGTAGAATGATGTTTGTTCCCCTGCTCTTTCACTCAGTGGTTTTTATAATAATTCGAGAACCTCCCAGTGCTCTAAGAGGAACTAAGGGCAAGTATGCAGCCAGCAGGGGAGCAGATATGGGCCTTTATTTGGAAAGCACTGTTTTCCAAATAGGAAGGAACATTTTGGGGCCCTCCAGTTTCTTTGACGTAGTTCCATCCAATTAAGAGAACTGAGGATGATCTCTGCACTACTGCTGGGAGTAGCTGTGGAGTCTGAGGCCATACTAAGTAATAACCAGTGAATAAGAAGAAAGGGACCTAGATTCTTAACAAGAGGAACATTATTCAGTTTAAAATGTATTTCTTTGATGTGTGTACTGTCTTCGGACATCTAGCGTCCAGCGACAGAAGGGATAAATGGGGACATAACGGAGCGCATAAGCTTGGGTCCGCTTTCTCCTAAATGAAACTCGAGAAACCAGTGTTTCCTCAACTGTAAAATGGGAACTAATAGTGCATAGTACAAAAACAGTATATGCACGGTAGTACAAAGACAGTGAATAGAAAGTGCTTTAGAACAGTGCCTGGAGCAAGGTATCCTCTCTGCAAACGTTAACAAATAAAACTGCATTCAGTCACATGGGTTCTAGCGCCTCAATTCGCGGGCAGGTAAAATCTACCGACAACATCTGTCATGTGGGAGACACTGCTCGCTGCGCCATTTGTCGTGCGGGGCGGCCTGCGGGGTCTCTGCTCCCGCTCCCCACATAAGAACACAGGATATGGTGAGGCCCAAAAGGAACACCCACAGAGCCATAGGTAGGGGAGTCATACTAGTATATTCTCGCTGGCGGCACTATACTCTCACTGGAGGCTGTATCCACACTGTCCGCAACCAGCCATCCTAACTGCAATCTGCGCTTGCCAGCCCAGCCACCATCTTCTTGCTAGCCCCCATTTTTCTCTCCTTCTTCTTCTTTGCTCTCCTTCGTAGCCGCAGCAGTTATATTAGTGGCTAATGGCTCAATGGCTACAGCTGACGGCCAACCAGCCCCAGCTGATGGCCATCTACTACCGGAGCCAGCACCCCTCCACGTGAGGCCGAGAGCCTGTAAACTACTTTCTGGGGCTCTGCCCCCACAACGTCTCTGCCCCCCGGAAGCTTCTAAACCAGGTAAAACCATCAATCCGACTACTAACTGCGTCCCAAGACCCCCGCGCAAGCTCGCGCCACCCTAGGCCCCACCCTATGTCACCCAGTGGCACTCGGACCGGATACCCTCCTGGCCCCGCCCTGCGCCGCGCTGCTCCAGGCCCCGCCTCGGGAAGCCCCGCCCCGGCACCTCCAGGCCCCGCCCATCTCAACCCCGCCCCTTCCGCCTCCCAAGCCCGGAGCGTGCACGCACCCAGACGCCTTGCGGGAGCGAGCGCGTCCGGTGTACCGTGTGTTGAGAAGCGCAGCAGCCTGGGAGTCCCGCGCCTTCTGCTGAGGTCAGGGTGGGCCCTGGGTGGCTGAAGGGTTAAGTTGTTTCCGGGGAGCGGATGCGGGGAGCGGCTGGATCTCCGAGGGTCGCTGCTCCTGTGGGCATGGGGCAGAGGAGCGGGCTTGCTGGGAGACTCAAGTGGGTGGGGGTTAGGGTTAGGTACGGTGTGGGGGTGGGGCCCTGGGCTCGGAGGTGCAGTTTGGAGGGGCGGGACCCGGGACTTGGGTTAGGGCGGGGTTGACTAGGGTAGGATTTGCGGCAGGGGCTACGGATTTGGAGCCGGCGATTGTTCCGGAAGGACTTTAGGGTTTCAGCTTCTTTTGCGGGGTGGTTCTTAGAGGGAAGGTTAGCCCAGGTGCAGAGGAAAGGCCATTGGGAGAGGCCTCCCTGGTCTAGTAAAGAGGTCCAGATGCCACAAGACCGAAATCCTTGGCTTCCGGGCTTCCAGCCTCTGGCAGCTGCCTGCTTTTTGTAGTATTTGGAGATCCTAGTCAGAATAGTAGCAGGGCAAAGGTTGTCACTCGAATAAACGTAGCTACGCATCCACCGAATTGAAGAAACTAGTGAGCAGGTTGTGAAATAGAGGTGGTCCTCCTAAGAGTCTGTTAGAACACTAGCTTTGCAGGTATTATCCTGTTCTGTGGTTTCTATTTAGAGGCCTTTATTCTAAGCATCAGGTTGCTTCCATCCTGTGGCGGCAGCTGTACACCTGATTCTAGCCATCAGCCTTATGAGAGACTATCTGAAAATGTTTTAATATGTACTTTTATAAAGGTGGCCAGCAGTGTTCAGTTATTACATGAAAGAGAAAAATTACATTTCTATGGTTATAAATATCATATGGATCAACTAAAAGTGGGTTGACCACTACTTTACTGGCTGTCATGGTCAGGTGCTTGGAACCTCCTGAGTTTATTTGGACTAATAAATGGTATTAAAATGCCTTCTTTTCATGATTTAAATTGAGAATTTATATAGGAGGTATTGTGTATAGTGTTACGAACATGGGTTTGCAGTCAGGCAGACCTGAGTTTTCATCCTGTCTCCGGGGATCTGCCAGTTACTTACCTAATTTGATCCTTGTTTTAATATCTGAGAATAGATATAATAACCCTATTTTGCACAATTATAAGAATTAAATGAGATACATGAAATAACAGTGTCTGAGCTTTACTCAGACGTTAAATAACTTAGTGTCTGAGCTTTACTACTCAATGTGGATTTTCAGTGAATTTTCTTTTGTGAAAGAACAACAAAGAATTAATAAATTGCTAAAAAACAATTAATTGTTAAATTACTGTGTTTCCCTGAAAATAAGACCTGGCCGGACCATCAGCTCTAATGTGTCTTTGGAGCAAAAATTAATATAAGACCTGGTATTTATATAAGACCTGGTATTATATTATATGATATTATATGATATTATATGATATTATATGATATGATATGATATGATATGATATGATATGATATGATATTATATTATATTATATTATATTAAAATAAGACCGGGTCTTGTATTAATTTTTGCTCCAAAAGACATATTAGAGCTGATGGTCCAGCCAGGTCTTATTTTCGGGGAAACACGGTATGTTATTGTAGAGAGATTATTGACCTGGGAAGTCTAAATTATGGACTCTACTGATGTGTTTATTAATCTCTGAGTCTCATTTTGCTCATGTGTAAAATGAAGTTGTAAGAAATTCTGTAAATTGGAATTATTTTAGAAGCATTCTGAGTAATGAGAGATCTACGAGATAAGATTTGAAAGTTCAAGTTAGGAAGGGAGGGAGAAGAGCTGTTAGCTGTAGTTAGGGTGTAAGAATAAGGTGTAAGAATACATTTGAGGGTCCGCTGGATGGCTCGGTTAGAGAGCGAGCTCTGAACAACGGGGTTGCTGGTTTGATTCCCACATGGGCCAGTGAGCTGCACCCTCTACAACTAGATTGAAGACAGCGAGCTGCCGCTGACCGGATGGCTCAGCTGGTTAGAGAGCGAGCTCTCAATAACAAGGTTGCTGGTTCAATTCCCACATGGGATGGTGGGCTGTGCCCCCTGCAACTAAAGATTGAAAATGGCGACTGGACTTGGAGCTGAGCTGCGCCCTCCACAACTAGATTGAAGGACAATGACTTGGAGTTGATGGGCCCTGGAGAAACACACTGTTCCCCAATATTCCCCAATAAAAATTAAAAGAAAAGAATAGATTTGAGATCAAATATTTCCTGAAACAGCATGTGAACCAGATCCCTGGGATTTCTGCCTTTCTATCTCAAGGTATATATTTGTCTAGATTACCTGTGGAACCTAAACAATGGATTCCTTGGACCATATGCTGACAGATCCCCTGGAACTGGGTCCATGTGGAGATGGCCATGGCACGCGTATTATGGAGGACTGCCTCCTGGGAGGTACCAGGGTTAGTCTGCCGGAGGACCTTCTAGAGGATGTAAGTCACAACATCGCCACCATCTTTTCCTCTGTATCAGCTTCATCATAGCTGCTGTTCTAAACCTTATTCATACTCTACAAGTTTTCAGTCTTTTGTGTTCCCTCTGTTTCATTTTCTACATTGCAGCCAGTATGATCTCTCCTTTTTTTTAAAATGTAGAGTCTATTTAATATTCTGATTAAGGAAGAAATTATAAGCTACGTTCTGCATATTTAATAGCATGTCGACATAACTTGATAATATAAACCCTATTTTTTAACAAGATAATTTTCAGCAATTAACAATTTTACATTTTAAGAGCAGAATTATGTATGTGTTGACATTAAAATGGTTATCCATGTTGCGAATCATAAACAAAACCCAAACACAATATCTGTGTCCATGAGGTAACTCTCTGGTCAATTAATAGTACATGCCCTGGGATAGCACGTCAGCATGCTTTTGATCACTTTCACTGTCAGGCTGTGTAATCATCATTATTATTATAGTGGCTACCATTTGTTATGTCTAAGGCACTAGGTGTGCTAAAACATCTGTTTCTTTGTCTTGCTTATTTGGCCATATTTCAAACATATAGACAGGTGTAGAGTATCATAAAACATTTATCTGTGCATCACCCAGGTTTAGGAGATAACTTCATTTAGTTATATTTGGTTCAGATTTTTCAAACGTAGATAAAATTAAAGCCACCATTTGCCCTTATCTTATTCCCTCTTGTTGGTATATATCCTTCCTGTCCATGTTTTCTTAGCACACTCTTTCAGATAAATCTTATGTCATTCATTTAGTCAGCAAACACTTGTTTTATTAAGTACCTGCTTTATGCCAGACACTGAGATTCTAGGAATAAAGTGGTGGGCAAAAATAGGTTTGCAGGAGAAGATGTTGGACCGTGAGCCTGAGGTGCTTTGGTACAGACATGCAGAGACACCTCGTAGATGGTTGGATTTCTGGGTTATCTCCTGCTTCGACCCTTTGGTGACTCTCCATTGTCCTTAGGTTAAAGTCACAAGTACTTAACATGTTTATAGGTCCCTTGTCCCTCTCTACTCTCTGCTGCTTTCCCTCCCTCCCTGTCCTTGCGCTAGCCACACATTGCTTGAACTCTTTGTGGATTTTTAACTTTCTTGCCTCAACGTCTTTTATCCTTTGCTTATCCCTTGCTATCTTAAATGCCACTTCCTCTGGTCAACATTCTCTGAAATCTTAAGTCTGGGGTGTGTGCTTCTCCTATGTACTTATAGGTAAACTTCTTAAAGTAAACTTCTTATAAGTGTAATTGCTTATTTAATTGTTACCCCCTTCAGACAGTGTGTGTGTGTGTGTGTGTGTATGTGTGTATGTACAGTACTAGTCTGTTTTAGTGCTTAGCACATAGAAGATATCCAGTATGTAATTGTTGAGTTGAAAATGAACTCCATCTTGCTACTTCTCTCACTTAGCAGGTGACCTCAACTCCTCAAGTTCTCTCTTCCCATGTTAACTTTTTCCTGCCGCTCATTTTAAGCTGAAATCGGATGTCTATCATCCCGTGTTGGCAGAAATGATTTCCAAATCGGATTCTTGCTACTGAGATTATTTTCCTCTGGATTATATTTACTGTTGTGTATAAGACTGGTTTATATGTAGTCTTTACTAATTTCTATGTTTTGAGAATTGAGTGAAGATTAGTGGAATTTTAGTTTGTTTAAAAATACTTAAAAACTTGGATGGTAGGGATGGTCGCACAACAGTGTGAGTGTACTTAATGCCACTGGACCATACACTTAAAAATGGATAACATGGTAAATATTATGTCATGTGTATTTACCACTCACAAAAAACTGAAAAATCTGTTTTTGTCTTGTTTACTTGCCTTCTCTTCCTAATTCTTCTAGCCGGAGATATTCTTTGATGTGGTCAGCCTCTCAACATGGGAAGAAGTACTGAGTGACTCTCAACGGGAACACCTCCAGCAGTTTCTGCCTCACTTTCCTGAAGACAGTATTGAGCAGCAAACTCAGCTCATCCTGGCCCTGTTCAGTGGGGAGAACTTCCGCTTTGGAAACCCTCTGCACATTGCCCAGAAGCTTTTCCGAGGTGCGTAGCCCAGCATTCTTGATTTGAGAGGGGTGGAAGGTGAATACTACTTTCTTTGTTTTATTCTACTTATTTTTACGTACAGATACTGACTCAGTAGAGGGTGGTTTTGTGCAACACTTTGCTGTCTTGGTCGTTCTTTTTTTAAATGAAATTTTTTAGTTTACGTAAGAAACATAATAAATTTTAAGTGTATTGCTCATTGATTATTGTAATATGAACTCAACTGTGTAACCACCACCCAGATCAAGAAATAAAACATTATTAGCATCCCAGAGGAACCTTTTATGACTAGTCTTTCAAAATTTTTAAAAACAGTTTATCATTTGCTTTATCACGTGTCTGTGTGTGTGTGATACACACATACTTTTCTGCAGAAAATATGACACTTTACCGCCAAGCACTTCAGAATGTATCTCTCTATTTTTTTGCTTGAGAGAAGTTTCACATTAGCTCCGAATTTTCAGGTATATTTGGGGTCAAAATCTTTTTTTTAAAATTAATATATATTTTTTTCAGTTACAGTTGACTTTCAATATTATTTTATATTCGTTTCAGGTGGACAGCATAGTGGTTAGACATTTATATAATTTATGCAGTGATCCCCCCCAATTAGTCTAGTGCCCACCTGACACTGTACATAGTTGTCGCAACATTATTGACCGTATTCTCTATGCTGTACTTTACATGCTCGACTATTTTGTAACCACCAATTTGTATTTTTTAATCCCTTTTTACCTTTTTCACCCAGCTCCCCAACCCCCCTCCCTTCTGGCAACCATCAGTTCTCTGTACCTATGAGTTTGTTTCTGTTTTGTTTGTTGCCTTATTTTGTTCTTTGGATTCCACATATAAATGAGATCACATGGTACTTGTCTTTGTCTGTCAGACTTATTTCACTGAGCATAATACCCTTGAGGTCCATCCATGTTGTCGCAAATACTAAGATTTCATTCTTCTTTTTATGGCCGAGTAATTCCAGTGTGTGTGTGTGTGTGTGTGTGTGTGCACATACACACCACTTTTTTATCCAATTGTCTGTTGGTGGGCACTTAGGTTGCTTCCATGTTAGCTATTGTAAATAGTGCTGCAGTGAACATAGGGGTGTATGTATCTTTTTGAATTAGTGTTTTGGATCTCTTTGGATAAATATCCAGAAGTGGAATTGCAGCATCATACGGTAGTTTTTTTTTTTTTTTTTAATTTTTTAAGGGACCTCCAAACTGTTTTCTATAGTGCCTGCACCAGTTTGCAATTCCACCAATAGTGCACAAGGTTTCCCTTTTCTCCACATGCTCACCAACACTTGTTTGTTGATTTATTGATGATGGCCATTCTGATAGGTGTGAGGTGATATCTCATTGTGGTTTTAATTTGCATTTCTCTGATGATTAGTGACGTTGAACATCTTTTCATGTGTCTATTGGCCATCTGTATGTCCTCTTTGGAGAACTGTCTATTCAGGTCCTCTGCCCATTTTTAATTGGATTGTTTCTTTTTTTGGTGTTGAGTTGTATGAGTTCTTTATAAATTTTGGATATTAACCCCTTATCAGATGTATCATTGGCGAATATCTTCTCCCATTCAGTATGTCGTCTTTTCGTTTTGTTGATGGTTTCCTTTGCTGTGCAAAAATCTTTTTAGTTTGATGTACTCCCATTTATATTTTCTTCTGTTTTTGTTGCCCAAGGAGATAGATCAGAAAAAATATCACTAAAGTCAGTGTCAGAGAGTTTACTGCTTATATTTTCTTCTAGGAGATTTATGGTTTGGGGTCTTATATTTAAGTCTTTAATCCATTTTGAGTTTATTTTAGTATATGGTGTAAGAAGGCTGTCCAGTTTCATTTTTTTGCATGTACTTGTCCAGTTATCTCAACACCATTTATTCAGTAAACTGTTATCTTTACCCCACTGTATGTTCTTGCCTCCTTGTTATAGACTAAATGACCACATAAGTGTGGGTGTATTTCTGGGCCCTCTATTCTGTTCCATTGTTCGATGTGTCTGTTTTTATGCCAGTTCCATGCTGTTTTGATTACTATATAGCCTTACAGTATATAGTTTGATATCAGGTACTGTGATACCTCCAATTTTGTTCTTTTTTCTCAAGATTGCTGTGGCTATTTGGAGTCTGTTGTGGTTCCATATATATTTTAAGATTATTTGTTCTAGTTCTGTGATAAAGGCCATTGGTATTTTGATAGGGATTGCATTGAATCTACAGATTGCTTTTGGGTAGTGTGAACATTTTAATGGTGTTAATTCTTCCTATCCATGTGCACCATGTACGTATCTCTTAACAAGGACATTCTACCACATAATCACAGTCTTATTATCACATCCAGGAAATGTTACATTGAGTAAATAATATCATAGAATATCCCATATGCAAATTTTCTCAGTTCCCAAATGTCCTGTATAGTTGTGTTTTAAATCCAGGACCAATTCAAGGTTCATGCATTGTGTTTGGATCTCAACTTCCAAACACTTAACTTCCGAATCTCTTAACTTCCTGAATCTAGGGCTCTCTGCTTTTATTCCACCCTTGTCTTAAAAACAGTGACATTTTTGAAGAGCCTAGGGACGCTTGAATTGTAAAACTTTTTGTTTTCTGGGGAATAGTCGTCTTTGTTTTCTCATGATTAAATTTGAGTTAAACATCTTTTTGCCAAGAATACTATATAGGAAATGTTATTGTTTTTTCCCACCATCACCTCAGAAAGCAAATGATGTCAGTTTTTTCATTGTTGGTAATGCCATGTTTTTGATCCCTTGGTTGAGTGGTGTCTGCCAGACCTACTGATAGTAAGGGTACCTTTTTTCTTAACTAAGAAGCAATTTGTGGGGTGAGACTTTGGGACTGTGTGATAATCTTATTTCCCAAAAGCCTTTGTTTCACTCAGTGGTTTTAGCACCCATTGATGACCCTTGTCTGAGTCAGTTATTACATTGGGGATTGCAGAATAGTTTGGGGCCATTCTTAAGTCACAGTTTTCTCTGTGTCCTATAGAGAGGCGCAGAGCAAGCCTCTTCTCCCCCTTTCTGGGGTGACTTTGTTTTGGCAGGAGGCCCTGAAAGGACAGTGCATCTTGTTGAGTTTTGTTAAACAGGACAACTTGACAGCTGTAAAAGTGTGGCGAGAACAGGCTCATCATTTCAAACCTCTCATTATTTTAAGGGTTTAAGATTAGCATTCTCTCCTCTGGTGGGATATTAGTTTAAAGAGGAGTTCCTCTCTGTGGTTGGATCCCACAAGGTTTATTTCACTGAAGCTAGGGGCCTTAGGTGGGAATAAACTGTTTCTGGTAGAACCTGCTTGGTTTTGGAGGGGTCACGTCAGGGACCTTATGTAATGTTACCACTGTCTATTTTGCTGGCGTGTTTCCCCCCAAAACAATATAATAGTCTGGTAAAGAGGCACACAAAGAGTGTCAAGGCAGGAATTTCTGCATATTTCACTCTGTCCAGTGTTGTATTTCAGTTCCAGTGTTGCTGAAGACAATTGCATTACTATAGTTATTAGGGTTTTCAGTCTTAGCTATCATTGCCTCTTTTTTTTTAATTAAAAAAGTTTTTTTCCATCTACAGTCAACATATGTTAGTTTCAGATGTGAACTATCATTGCTTTTTGGTATTCTTTTACCTTTGGTTCTTTCCTGATCCTGTTTTAAACATTCACTATTTCCTTACGTTCCAAATGCTTATCAAACTCCCTTGCCTCCTATTTCATAAAGGAAAGGATCATTTATCATAAACTCCAGCTTCCCACATCTAGCCTTCACCCCACTTACTGAATTAATTTCCATTCTGACCTACTTTACTTGTCTCAGAGGAAGAAGGACTTTTTCTTCTACTTAAGGTTAACCTCTGCTCTTGATCCCTTTGTCTTTTACCTCCTCTGGGACCTTGTTTCCTCAGTTAACAATTCTTTCTGTCCCATGTATTCATTCTAGTATATTCACTCCACTTGCTCTTTTTCAGCCTATAGGTGTGTTCAAGAGTCTCATACTAAAAGAAGTCCTTAGCCATCTGTCCCCTTTGTTGTCCTCTGTCATTTTCCTTTATCTCCCAACATCTGGAAGGGCATCTGTAGCTGTCTCTTTCAGTTATTCTGCCCATCTCCTTGTGGCTATTCCCTTACTATCCTGTAGGACTGCTCTTGCTAATGCCAGCAGTGACATCATTTTCTTTCCACTTCAACTTTTTAAATTTTAAATTTCACACCCACATAAAAGTTACAAAAATTTATAACAGACACTTATACAGTCTTCACCAGGTTCACCAACTATTAACGTTTTGCTACATTTATTCTCTTATCATTACTGTGCTTATTATCATCATTATTTTTGCCGAACAATTTGAGAGTGTTGCAGACATAGCACCCCTGAATTTTTCATTATTAACTTCTGAAGAACAAGAACATTCTGTTACATAATCACAAATGATCAAATTTAAAAACATAAAAAATACAGAAATTTTCTGTATTTAATTGTGTGTAAATATGAAATTTAACATTGACATACTGTTATCCAGTATATAATCCATATCATTGTATTTCACCAGTTGTTCAAATAAGCATTTTCCTCCTTCTACATGTCTCTTGAGTGAACATGTAATTTCCAAACTAGTAAATGCTTTTTCGTTCTCTTCTTGATCCCTCTGCATCATTTGATGCCTTGACCACTTCCTCCGTCTTGACACTTCCCCACTTTGCATCAGTGATTCTTTCCTGTCCTGGATTTCTTCCTGTGTCTTTGACATCTCTCCTCCTTTCTTTGCTAATCCCTCTTCCTCTCATTGTTCCTGTCTTTCAGGTTCTCTATACTTTCTGCTCTCACTCACTGTTCTCCACTGATGACTCTTGCCAGGGCTGCTTCTGCAGTCACCAGAGTGAGCTTCTTAAAACTTCACTTTTCAGGATGTTTGCCAATTGCCTTCACTTAGAATAAAATTCATAGCTTGTGAGGCTCTGTGTGACTTGGTCCCTGCCCACTTACCCAGCTTTATCTGATATTACTCTCTCCCTTTTCACTGCTCTGTAGCCCAGTGTTGGCCAGTAGAAATATCACATGAACCACACGTTCAATTTTAAATTTTCCAGTAGCTACATTAAGAATAGTGAAAGCAGATAAATTAATTTTAATAATGTATTTTAATTTAATAATAATTTAAATAATATTATTTTAACTCCATATATTCCAAATATTATTTTAACAGAGGTGTAGTGTTTAATGGCTGTCAAAAAGTCTGAGGAAACTAAAGAATGAAGGAACATAACTTCAAAGAAGGACAGAGGCAAAGAAGCAGAATATTAGCTCAATTTCTATACGTTAAACAGTATCAGTTGCATGAAAGTGTTGGCTCATTTCTTAAAGGTCAAATTTCCTGTTTCCCTATAATCGGCCGCATAACATGGTGGTTAAGAGCTTGGCCTCTGGAGCTGGACTACCTGAGTTCAAACCTGATTTCCCCTTTTATTAGATGTGTGACCTTGGCAAGTAATTTACCTTCTTAATTTCTTCATCTGTAGAATGAGGATTTAGTAGTACCTTCTTAATAGGGTTGTTATGAAGGTTAAATGAGTTACTATATGCAAGGCCCTTATGTAGTGGCAGTTATGTGAAGTACTATTCTAAGTGTTTGCTGTTATTAGTTACTTTGGATACCATTAGAGTAGTTGGGGAAAAAAGAAACACCTTGTGCTTTGACCCCGTATTTCAGTTTTCTGATTAGCTGCTTCTTTTTTTCCTCTCAGTCTTTCTCATCATAGCCTCCTTCTCAAATCTAATACATCCAAAATGGACCTCTTTTAGGCCTCCTCATTTCAGGTGATGGTACCAGTTGCTCATGTCCAGTGATTTAAGCACCATGCTCATTTGACTTCTCTATTCCTCCCCTTCCTGCCCCAGCATCTGAACTATCAGCAAGTCTAATCTTTCTCCCTCAAAAATGTATCTCAAGTCTCTACTTCCATGTACTTAACCACTATTTATTAGCTAACGTGTGCCAGATATTTTTTGAGGTTTTGGAGATACAGAAATGATCTTACATTCTAATAAGGAAAAACAGATGATAACTAAGCAAATATTTGTTGGTATTAAGCGCTACAAAGAATCAGAAAGGGAAAGGGACCAGGCTGCTGGGGAGAAGCTGTTTTATTATACATAAGATATTTGGGGAAGTCTTCTCCATTGACATTCGAATGGAAACTTAACAAAGGTAGGAAGAGCAAGCCATGAAAATATTGGGTGTTAGTAGGAAGCATTGCAGGCAGAGGGAACTTTAAGTACAGAGGCCTTGAGAAAGTAGGGTGTATGGCCTGTTCAGGAAACAGCATGGAGGCCAGTGGGGATGGGGTAGAGTGAACAAAAGGGAAACTGGTGGGAGATGGGGACAGGTCATGAAGGGCCTCGTAGGTTATCTTTCGGGCCTTGGCTTTTGTTTAATGTGGAGGGAAACCATCGGACCAAGCCACCATCATCTCTTACCTAGGTTGCTGCTCCAGTTTTTCTTCTTTCTCTTTTGCTCCCAGCCATGTCATTCTCCAGCTTTAAACCCTTCAAATTATTTCCATTGCACTTAGGAGAAAATCGAAACTCCATGCCATGACCTAAACGTTTCTGTGTGGTTTGATCTCTGCCCACCTTCCCAGGTCATTTTGTGTCACTCCGTAGCTACAACCTACTCTCTGCAACCTACTGCTTTAGTCATCAGACATTTCAAGTTTGGAACATGCCAGTTCTTTGTTGCTGCAGGGCTTGCTTTAGTACGTACTGTTCCTTCTGCCTTTTCTCCATTTTTACTTCTTATTTTTAAAAATTCCCATTTATTTTCCTCCAGGTTTTTCATTTTGAAAATTTGTAAGCATACGGAAAAGTTGAAAAACAATACAACAAACATTCATATAACTTTCACCTATATTTATGAGTTGTGAATATTTTGCCACAACTGCTTTAATCAGGCCTCATTTTATGTATCATTCATTAGCGATCCTTTTCCTGGTATAGCTCTCTTTACAGGTTTTTTCAAGTTAATTTCCTTATAATACTTAAGAGAGTTGAATATTATCAATCTGTTTACCTATTTATTTTCTCTCTCACTGGACTGTAGGCTCCTCATAGACATAGGTTATCTCCTCCCCCTCCCCAATTTCAGTTGACCACATTTTAAGCACTCATTAAATATCTGTTGCCTGATCTGTATATAGTTGTACCTCTATTCCTTTCAGATGGGTACTTCAACCCTGAGGTGGTCAAGTATCGGCAGCTATGCTTCAAGTCACAGTACAAGCGATACCTCAACTCTCAGCAGCAGTATTTCCACCGGCTACTAAAGCAGATTCTGGCTTCCCGGAGTGTAAGTCATGCTGGTAACTGGATATACAATGTGGACAGTGAACTCACAGATTTCATGACCTTAAGAAGTGTTTCAGGTGCCAAGTACAAAAGACACCACTAAGAAAAAAATAATACCAGTTAATTAACCCATGACACAATTAAGCTATATCATTTTTTCTTATGATCAGTTTTAAGATGTACTCTGATTTCAGAGATGTTAACACATGAAAAAAAAGGTACCTCTTAAAACTGATGAAATTTTGTAGCTTCAGTATTTACCTAAGTGGTTTTCAGAGCCATCATAGCTTATTAAGAGAACCAGGTTGCCCAGGAATTGATGTGTGAGAGTGTGTGGGCCTCAAATGCCCTCACGGATACGTAGTGCACTAAGCTTAGTGGTCCCTGTGGCCAGGCCAGTCTGGTAATTCTTTGAGGCAAAGTTGTTCTGCCGTAAGTAATTTAAACTTCAATATGGAAATATTTGGGTGTCTCATATAATAAGTATTCATTCTCGATGGAGCAGTTCAGCACTCAGATTTAGAATTTTTGCCATGTAATAGTTAATATAGGCCCTTTTTATTTGGATATATTCATATACTTGCATTTCTTTATGATCTGGAGAGAGGGATTGGCACTTGTTAAACAATGAAGAGAAGAAAATGGGGACTGAGAGAATGTACCAGAACAAGCTTTGGATAATGAAGTGTACCCCCATCTGATCTCTTCCTAGGACCTACTGGAGATGGCCCGGCGGAGTGGCCCCGCCCTTCACTTCCGGCAGAAGCGCCCTTCACCATCCCGCACACCTGAAGAGCGGGAATGGCGAACCCAGCAGCGCTACTTAAAGGTCTTGAGGGAAGTGAAGGAGGAGTGTGGTGACACAGCGTTGTCATCTGATGAAGAGGGTGAGTGTCCTTGGTTACTTGGGTAGCTGAGGTGTTGGAATTACACCAGCAGCCTGTTGTTTGGTTGGAGCCAGTGGTAGCCATTTACCTCCCCAGCCAGGGAGCCATCCCAGTTGTCTGTCTGGGGCAGGGCGGGTGGTGGGTAGTGGGACTCAGAACCCATTGGTCTTTGGGCACAGACATGCCTGTTAGGTGGGACATGACTACGTGCCTTTTTTATCCTTGATGCTTAAGTGGCACTTGAGTTTAGTTAGATGAGATGTATCCCTGCATGGCAGGGCTCTCCACAGTAGGCCTTGTCTGGTCCTATTGTGCCACTTGAGAGAACTACTTTTCCCCTTACAGGCGAGTAGTAGTGACTGTTGGCCTGCTGCAATGCGACCCCATCACGTCTCTCTTCCTGGAAGAGCCGTTTATATGACCTAAGTGTGCTCCAGTTCGTCTGGGGAAGGGTCAGAAAGGAATGGTGGAACCCTGGCCTCATGTTGTTGGCTTACCCTTGTTGAACCCAAATGGCCACTTACCCAATCTCCCCTATTGGAGTCCACAGCCACGTTGGATTTACAAGAAAAATTTTCTTTTGAAGATCTCAGCTCATGGCTTCCGAGCTCTCCAGCGCGTTCTCCTAGCCCTGCGGTGCCCCTGAGGGTGGTGCCCACGCTTTCCACCACGGATATGAAAACTGCAGGTGAGAACTGAGCTGATTCTGTGGACATTCTGGGAAATCTGGATGTAGGTCTGAGAACTCCTTTAGAGGGAGGTGGGTACTAGATTCTTACCTGCCAGGAAAACAAAGCAATGTTCCTTAGAATTACGAGATTTGGAGAAGACTTTGCACACTTCCACTTTTTTTACAAATAGGCCTTCCTTCCATCCTGTGCTTTGAAAGTTTTTCAGCTGGTGTTTTGGGCTAAAGCAGAATCTTAAAATAGTAATACTAAGGGACTGTTCAATAATAGAACAAAAGGGGTACCAGAGCCATAGCAATTTCTTAAAACATGTATGAAATTAGAGAAGAATTTTTAATTGGAATAGGAATCAAAGAAGAAGGTTAAGAACCTTTCATGTGTTTTAGGAGCAGCTGAGTAACTGAAGTCATTATTATTGACCATCGTATAGGCAAACTGAAGAGTTGGTTCTGTGACTGTTTCAAGATTGTTGGTACTTGTAGTATATGTGAGTCAGAAGGGAAACTCAGAGAAATAGCTTATTTTCAAATATCACAATTGACCAGAAAGATTTAAATTTCAGCATTGTGTTAGTGAATGACCTAGTCCATGTGGTTTGGTTATTTCCTCTCAGATAAAATAGAACTGGGGGACAATGACCTGAAGATAATGTTAAAGAAGCACCATGAGAAGCGGAAACATCAACCAGTAAGATTGGGGGCGGGGTGTGAGCGGTCATTAGCAGTTACAGTCTCATAGATCTGGATTGGTTATTGTAAGGAAGATAACGGGTAGTCACTACCTCATTTCTGCTTCCTTTCCTTATCGTTAGGGGACAAGAGCAGCCAGAGAGACTAGTTAACACCAAAGATGTGAGAAGAAGACACATGCTTTGACTTGATGAGGCATGCGTGATACAGTGTCCGATTTAATCTTTATAGTAAGACTGGTGCATGAGGCATCATATCCATTTTACCAGTGTTCAGGGAGGTTAAGGAGCTTGTCCTCAGCCATGTAGCTAGTAAGTGGCAGAGCCAGGAGTCAGATCCTGTGCTCGTTCCACTTTTCACTCTTTCTGTTACTCCACTGAATCAAGGTAATGCCAGTGCAGCCGAGTCAGTGAGCAGAGTGAAGGAAGAAGAGGCCGGCCGTCTAAGGCAGAGTGGTGAGGTGGGAAGGTCCCACACTCGAAGTCAGAACTGACTTCTATCTTTTCCACTTACCATGGTAATTGGGCAAATCCCTTAACTTCTCTGAATCCCATTTTCAGACTGTAGAATAGAATGATACTTAGCAAGACTGTTTGAAGAGCACCTAAAATAAGGAATGCAAAAGAGCTTTATAAACTAAATGCCATACAATAGAAAGATTGGAACTGGGTTCTCCTACGCCCCATTATGAAGAGCAGTTTTTATCTCTGTATATTTTTAATTCAACATGATTTTCTCAAGTGCATGTAACATGTAATTATCTGTTAGATGAATTGGCAAAGCCCCCAGTTTCAGCTCCATTTTCGGGCTTCCATAATAAATTTCTGAATATTGCGTCTAGGATCACCCGGACCTTTTGACAGGGGACCTGACTCTGAATGACATCATGACTCGAGTAAATGCTGGCAGGAAAGGTTCTCTAGCAGGTAAATGATGTCCTCTGTAGGTAGCCATCATCTTAATATGGTGTTAAATTACACGAGCCTGTCTCCATGTTGTAAAAATAAATGAAATCACAGCTTTCTTCTGGCTGATAACCTTTTATTGTTATTGCTTCTAATGGATTTATAGGTGGAAAATGAATATAAAGTCAGAACAATAGATCATTGGCTCCTTAGTAAGTGTTAAAATTAATTTGTAAATCACTGGTTTTGGTAAAAACCAAAAACAAACTAAATGTCTTATTTTTGAGACTTTTCTTTCTTTTACAGATGGGCCTTTGGGAAAATATGCAAAGATCCCTCACTTGCAGTTTTTGACTTAACTTTGCTTTTTCTTCCTAGCCCTGTATGACTTGGCTGTCCTTAAAAAAAAGGTTAAGGAAAAAGAGGAAAAGAAGAAGAAGAAAATAAAAATGATCAAATCAGAGACAGAGGATTTGGCTGAGCCCTTAAGCAGTACTGAAGGCATCCCACCTCTGTCACAGGCTGCATCTCCACTGGCAGTACCTGCTATCAAGGAGGAGTAAGTGAGCAACAGGGATTGCTGCTCAAGGGTGAAAGATGCAGCTGAGGGCTGTGCCCAGTACCGGTGCTTGGTATGATCTGGTTTGTGTGGAGCCTGTAAGGCCTGAGCCCTGGGGGGCCCTGTTAGGGAAGGTGTGTAGTGTGGTCCTTTATTGAACTTTCTTTATGACTGCCTGGAGGCTTGGAGGACCTAAGCCAATCTAGAGATATGTTCTTGGTCTTTTTTGTTCTTACATTTTTTTCTTCACTTATTAGGCCTCTTGAAGACCTCAAGCCTTGCCTTGGAATCAATGAAATATCTTCCAGCTTCTTCTCTCTTCTGTTAGAGATCTTGTTGCTGGAGGGGCTATCTAGCCTTCCTGTGGTAAGAGTTTTGGAAAAGTCAATTTTCAAATTGTAGAAATCTTTAGTGGTCTATAGCTTGAGAAGCAGAACTCTGGGTCCCTCCCAACGCCCTGCAACCACCTTGTTTTGTGGCTTGGGCAGACTTGGACAAAAACACCCCTGCTTCTCTGCGCATTCGTGGAATTGCTGGTGTGGCACAAAAATCTAACTCAGTTCTCCCTTTACTTTTCCCACAGCTAGAGGAGCGGGTTTTGGATTGGCAGTCATCTCCAGCCAGCTCCCTGAACAGCTGGTTCTCTGCGGCTCCCAACTGGGCAGAGTTGGTGTTACCAGCCCTGCAGTATCTTGCTGGAGAAAGCCGTGGTAAGCTCCTTTTTTCTGTAGGGTCAGTATGTTTTTCCCCCCTTTGTCTAATTAATTCTTATAGTGAGCTGCAGCTTTACTGGTTAAAGCCAATCTGGCTTTGTGTAATGCCATGCATTTCTTGGAGGTCTCTGCTATCCTGATACACTATGAAACATTCAGAAGTTATCTCAGAGTTCAGGGATGTTAGTTATTCTGAGTTTAGCACTCTGACCTGTGTGGCTTGTTTATGTAATCCATTTCTTACAGCTATACCTTCCAGTTTCTCTCCATTTGTTGAATTCAAAGAGAAAACCCAGCAGTGGAAATTGCTTGGTAAGTAATTCATATTACCTTCCTATAACACTAGGTTTTTGTTCTCTCATTTCCTCCCCTAAGCTTCTTTTGCCTTCCATTCAGTAGTATATATAGCCCAGTAGAAGTTTGAAAACAGCAATATTAAATCTTATGTTACTCAGTAAAAGACTCCTTCAAGGCCCCTTTGATATGGTCTGAATTTCACCTTCTTCCGCTCCCCCCATTGGATTTTGGCTCACTGAAGCTGAGGTGGAATAGCCCTTCTATTACGGTGCATTCTGGTACAGGCTGAATTTAAATCTGCAGGGATATTTTACAATAGAATCAACATTTATATTAACTGTACCTATGGTTTTAGATTAATTTGTAGTAATATAGTTATTTTTCTTTTGTAAAAATGAGCTTTGCTCCTGAGGATAATATGCAACAAGATGTTGAACAGCTCTGAAGAAGGAACAGTTATTTCTAAAGAACAGGATCCTTATTTTTGTTTTATGTTTATAAAGTTCCACTTACTGTGTAAGTTATAGTAACATGCACCTGAAATAATGTGGTGACTGTTACCTGGTGATGGTGATGAGGAAAATTGAGTTGATTTCCTATTGAAATTCCCAAACCTTTTCCTTTACTCTCTCTCGAGTGGTCTGGGAGGGGATACATGGAAGGAAGATTGTGAAAGCAGTAGATTCATCCATTCTTATAACATTTATTCAGCTTTTAGGTGTCAGGCACTGTGTTAGGTGCTGGGAGATACAATGGTTTGCTGGTTATAGACAGCGTGCTCCCCTCGTGGTATTTAAGATTTGTTTGGGGAACAAATAGTCATTCAAGTGAAATAACAGACTTACACATTCTGTAAGGGAAAAGTACCAGAAAGGATGGAAATTATGATGCATTGGTCTACACCTACTACAGAGTCGGGGACGGACTTTCTGAGGAAGGAACATGTGAGCAGAAATATTAATGATGGTTAGGAAGGAGCAAGGCAGATGAAGGGGGAGGGCATTCCAGGTGGAGGAAGCAGTGTTGGTCAGTGGTGTCAGGGAAGATTCGGTAAGAAAAGATCATACAAGCCTGTGTAGAGATGATGATAATCTGGACCCGGGTAGAGAGCATGGATAAATTTCAGACAGTTTTAGGTGGTAAAAGCCACAGGACTTGGTTATGAATTGGATATGGCAATGAAGGAAGAGCGTTGTCACACATCACTTTGCTAGATTTGTATCCAGTGGATCAGGGTGCCGTTTGTTGAAGTAGGCAGCTGTGGAGGACAGTCCAGACTTGGGTGAGGGTGAAGATCACGAATTTAATTTTGGATATGCTGAGTCTGAGCTGCCTTTGAGGCAGTTGAGTGGAGATACTGAATAGGCAGTAGGACATTAGGGTTTAGAATCCAGACCAGAGAGTCAAGATAGAGTTGTTGGCATATATACAGTATTTAAAGCCAAAGGCATAGGGCGCGAAAGTGTTAAGTGAGCAGAAAAGAGGGCATAGGACTAAGCATGGAGAAACTCTGAAGCAGAAGGGGCTGAGTGGGAGAGCATATGGAGAGGAAGTGACTACAGAGTTTGGAGGAAACCATGAGATAGTTGAATCTTGGAAGCCAAGGAATGAGAGTCAAAAATTGGGAAGTGGTCGTTCGTCTTGATTGCTACCAAAAGGTTTAGTAATATGAAAAGTATGGATTTGTGGATGTAGAAGGAATGATGAATTTCTTGTAAGAGTGATTCCTTCTCAGAATGGCGAGCGGTAAGGACAGTGATGAGCTGAAAGCTAATGGCTTGAAATCAGCCATAGTGGGACTCTTAGGCCAGGGGTGGCAAACCTTCTAGGCCTGGCTGTTAAGTATTTTAAGCTTGTGGGCCGGATGCTTTCTGTTGCAACTACTCAGCCCTGCCATCATAGTGCAAAGCAGCTGTAGACAGGATGTAAGTGAATGGACATGGCTGTGTGCCCATAAAACTTTGTTTACAAAAACAGGGTGGCCAGTTTGCTGACCCTCAATGTGTACCACGGAAATCCGCAAATGCTACCAGTCAGGGCCCCCTTTCTTGCAGCTAGTTAGACATTTACTGGCACACCACTGGTTAAAGAGACAGTGAATCTCGTTAACCTAAAAATAAAAGACCTTTCAAAGTTAGAGGCAACAAACATTTATTTGAGATCAAAAAAAGAATAGTTATTCTGGAAGCACTGATTTAGGCAGAAGCCCAAATGATGTTCCAGTTAGGAGCCAAAGACAGTGGGTATTTATGGTACAAGGAAGGGGAACAATTACATCAATAGTGGGCGTTTCTATTGGTGCAGATAAGCTAACATAGTGATGCTAATTTCTTTTTTAATTGAAATTTATTGGGGTGACAATGGTTAGTAAAATTACATAGGTTTCAAGTGTACAATTTGGTAATACATCTATATGTCACATTGTATGTTCACCACCCAGAATCAGTTCTCCTTCCATCACCATATATTTGACCCTGTAGCGACACTAATTTTGAACAATGTCTTTAATTTTCATTCTGGTAGTCATCAGTCCAGTAGCCATAGTAACTGCTTTCTTGTTATCTTTGCAAACAGTTCTTTAGGCACAATATTTAGGCCCAGTCCAAAGGTTATTTTGCCCTGTTTGAACATTCCAAAGGTTTGAGGCATAAAGACCTACAAGGCAGTTCCTCTGGCTCCGTTTTAAAGTGGCTTCATTATTACTTTTTTAACAATCGAAATAATTTTTTCTAGAGGTGTAGCAGGGGAGGAAAGGATAGTAAGGGGAACTTACGGTCAAGACAGGTATTTTTTGAAATGAGAGAAACTTTAAGTCTAAGTGTTGATGGAAAGGGTACAGTGAAAAAGAAGGAAGTTGAAAGTATAGGAGAGAAGGGGAAATTTACCATATAAATTCCTGAGACAAAGGGAAGGGCTTGGCCTTGGATGGCAGGCGGCAGTATATTTCTGAAAATAGGAAATGATGGATATACAGCAGTAGGCTTGTAGGTTTTGTTGTGGAAAGTTTGAGGGAGTTTGGTCTGATGACTTTTCTGTTAAAATAGAAGGTGAGAGGTGAGGTTCTGTTGTGAATGAGAAGGGAGGTTGAAAAGAGTGAGGAAACAGTTACTATGGAGCCTGGGAAAACTAGCTTGACCAGAGACAATATTAGATTGCTGGGTGGTGTTGGGGCCAGTGGAGGCTGCTTGTCATTCATTTATAGTGGCATTCTTTACCATTTTGTGTATCTCTGACGGCCCTCAGCCGTCTGAGCTGAAGCATGGAGGATATATTAATAGATAGTTCAGAATTTGAGTTTTGCTAGATTGGAACGATGCAGATAAGAGAGCAGAGGTATTAAGTATTACTGTATTGGTAAGGCTGTCATTGAAATAATGGCCATAGGCTCTGAACTGAGTAGGGAGAGAAGTGTGAAGGAAGGGGGCTAATGGGACTGAGAAGTGGACTAGCCGTTCTGTTGAGTCCCAGTAGTGTTTTGGTGGGAGTAAACAAGCAAGGAAGACTAGATGATTACGGGTGGGGGGGCAGAATGTATGGATTAATAGAAAGGTTCTCAGCCCTGGCTGTGTGTTGCAATTAGTTGGGGAACTTTTTAAAAATACTGACGCCTAGGCCTTACCCACAGAGGTCTGATTAATTGTTTGGGTGGAATCTGAGCCTCGGTATTTTAAAAGTTCCCAGGTGATTCTTATTTGGAGCCAGGGTTAGGCATGGATTAGGCATTTTGAAGATGGAGCAGTTTTAGGTAATGACAGAGCCCAGTTGTGATTGTGGGAGGGAGTGGCCGGGGTGGAGTTAGAGGTAGGAGGTTACTGAGGTCACAGAACTGGCGTTAGGATATTGGATGGATGATCTGTGTGGATGTGGCGGTTACCCAGCATGATGGCGGGAAGTGGACCGGTGAGCAACAAGGTGGGCATGCGTTCTGTGAGGAGGAGTGACTAGGTCAGCCTGCGAGGAGTAGGGGACAGGGTGAGTAAGGTGAATGGTGAGAGCCTGAGGGACCAGGCTTTTGTTTCATTTCGATTTTCTAGAAGAGCTGGAGAGAAATAGTCTGGCATCAGTTACGGGGTTGAGGGAGGAACCCAACTCTGAGGGACATGGCTGTGAGAGAATAAATAGCCAGCATACCATAAAGAAGTGGAAGGGCTATTATGAGAAGAGGATTGGGCTGTAGGAGAATTTACTGATTATGAAGTAGCGTTTCTAAAAGGCAGGATGGGAGTAAGAGGAGTTGACGCAGGGTAGGAAAGTTCAGAGCTTCCTGGGATGGTGGTATTGTGCATTGACTAGTGAAAACAGTTTAAGAGACCTGGTGAGGTCACCTCAGCAGCCTTTGAGAAGGGTAGGTCGTGAGGCAGACCTGGGTGACGTTGGTGTCTGTGGTTTCTAGTCCGGGCAGGAGAGTTACGTGCCATCATGTGGTAAGTGCGACAGTAGGAGTCTGAACACAGTGATCGGGGAGTTGGGCACAGAGGCAAAGTGCTCATGTCTTTTAAGGTGGGTCAGGTGGAGTCACGCTTTTCCCCGGTCTCGGCGCCTTCTTATTGTTGTGTTGTGATAGAACGCCTTGGTACCCCTACTGGCCGGAAGGAGCCGTTTTGACCCTCAAGAATAGGACTTCCCTAGGTTAAGCTTTCAGAACATCCTTTGTGACACTGACCACTTTTAGATTTTATTTAATATGTGCTCTTTCCTCACTTGACTATAAACTCCATGAGGGAAGAGACTGAAGTCACAAATAACCCTTGCCTAGCATGCAGCGCCTGACCCACACTGGCTGCTTAACAAATACCTATTGAATGAGTGCTTCAATTAGAGACCGTCCAAGAGTGGTAGTCAGGCAGACAGTGGTGGGAGGGCAGTGCAGGCTGAGGGGATAGTGTGTGCAAGGACCATCATGTTCTCTCTGGCACAGGTACAGCAAGTAAGGAGAAAGTAGGATTCTGAGCAATACCTGAAATTGGTTTATTTTTATTATTATTATTGTTTGCCTTTTAATTCTTCTAATAGGCCAGTCCCAAGATAATGAAAAGGAATTAGCTGCACTCTTCCAGCTGTGGCTAGAAACCAAAGACCAGGCCTTCTGTAAGGTATGGTTTTTAAGACATATCAGATCTTATTGGGTTCTGAGAGTCCTTAAATTAGCCAAAATTGTTTAGTCCATTTACCTGTTAATATTTTCCTTTTCCCCAGCAAGAAAATGAAGACAGTTCAGATGCCACAACACCTGTTCCTCGGGTGTGAGTATAATACTATAATGGTGGGTGGTATCCTGTGAAACCATAGTTTAAAGTACTGCCATGACTTTTCTAACCTTTTTTTTTTTGAATAAGGAAAGGGTTTGTTTATTGAAATGGTACCATAGCGAAAAGAAGGGAGCTTTCTAGTTTTTCTAACATTTCTTAGTGTGTTAGAATTGTAATAGACTTGAGAGATCCTAGAGGTCCACTGATTTTTACTTGCCTCAACATACCTGAGGAAGGCAACACCCCCCCGTCAGTAAGAGTAGCTCCCTGAGGAAAGGATTCTGATGGGGGAGGGGATTGTATAGTAGTCTCTGAGGGGCATGTGATCTACCTTGTAGGTGGGCATACTTTTTCCCCTGAATTCCCCTCCTTCATTTCCCATTTGAGAATGATTCATCTAATCCATCTTCTGTGTTTTACCTATAAAGAAATTGAGGCATGAGGTTAAGTGGGTTGCTGAAGGTTAGTGACAGGACACAGGCTAGAATTTAGGTCTCTCGACCTCTAGTCCTGAGCTCTTTATATCGCATCATCTAACGTGACTGTTTCTAGTCTGGTATGGTTCTTTTCTCCCCCTACCTTTGTTGAGATAGAATTGATGTATAACATTGTGTTGATTTGATAACATGCATTTATTGTGAAATGTTTACCACAATAAGGTTAGTTAACATCTATCACCTCACAGTGATTACCAGTGTTTTTGTGTAGCGAGAGCATTTAAGATCTCTGTTAGTAATTTTCAAGTATATAAAACAATATTGTTAACTGTAGTCACTGTGCTGTATATATTAGATCCCCAGAACTTACTCATCTTACAAGTGGAAGTTTGTACCTTTTAATCAACATCTCCCCATTTCCCTCATCTATCAGCCCCTGGTAACTACCATTCTACTCCCTGTGTTTATGAGTTCAGCTTATTTTTAGATTCCACAAAATTCTTTATGTTCCAGAAGAACTGACTATGTGGTACGGCCCAGCACGGGGGAGGAGAAACGAGTTTTTCAGGAGCAGGTAAGAAATAGCTAGAACCCAGTGTAAATCTCTGCATCTGTGAGGTCACACAGAGAGAGGCTCTCCTTGAGTCCAGATTCTTAGAGGAAATTCACACCTTTAACCTTAGATATTCTGTCGGTTGGGATTATTTGTCAGGGGCAGAAATGGTGTGAAGAAAGGGGATGAGAAATGTTTTGATGATGTTTTCTTCTAGATAGCAAAATACATTTATATTTACCTCTTTGTCCCTTTGCTAGTGACGAGGGCTTTGGAGACTATCCTTTTCCCATTGTAGTTGGCTCAATATTCCTAGTGGAATAGACTGTTTTCTTCTGGTTTTAATCTCTCCAGGTTGATCCCTTATTGTATGGGAACCTCTAGCGAGAACCCCACTAGTTCTGACTTACAAGCCACGTGCCTTTTCTCTTGATAGGAGCGTTACAGATACAGCCAACCCCATAAGGCATTCACCTTTCGCATGCATGGCTTTGAGTCCGTAGTGGGGCCCGTGAAGGGCGTGTTTGATAAGGAGACCTCACTCAACAAGGCTCGGGAGCACTCCCTGCTGCGCTCTGACCGGCCTGCCTATGTCACCATCCTGTCTCTTGGTATGCTCACTTTTTTTTTCTCTAATTAGCTGTGTTCTCTCCCACCCCCCATCCCACAGGAAGGCTTTGAGGGTCAGGTGTAGCTTTAGGAAGCTTAGGAGTTGGGGAAGGGGGAATTCTACCCCCCCAGAGATTTATCAGGAACGAGTGTTTCTTCCCTGAAGTTTTGTGTCATGAATCTCTTTGGCAGTCTGGTGAAACCTGTGGGCGCCTTCTCAGAATTATGTCTTAAATTAAATGCATAAAATAAAATGTATAGAGTTACAAAAGAAACCAATCATATTGAAATAATTATCAGAGTATTAAGACAAATTTGTGCAGAAATATATGTGTTTTTATTATATTAAATGACAAGCTCTAGCAGTAGGTCTTATAAGTTCTGTAATTTCCAAATAGTGATAAGTGGAAATGATTTATTTTGTATGCAACAGTTGTAATATGATATGAAAATATCTGATTTCTCTTACAACATCACAGCACTGCCAATGCATGGTTTGTTACCTTGGTTTATAATAATTCTAAGATACCATGGCCTTTCAGTTTTGGCTGAGTGTGAGGAGTGTGTAGGAAACTGCCCCTAGAGGGCAGTGTCCACCCAGTTCTGAGTCTGAGTAAGGATGAGAAACACTCTCGGAACCTCACCCACCAGAACGAGGGGAGGATAATGTTCCTCAGCAGAAGCCCCGCTTGACCCATGGACTTTTCATTTTTTAATGTCATCAGTTCGCGATGCCGCAGCCCGGCTGCCTAACGGAGAAGGCACTCGGGCAGAGATCTGTGAATTGCTCAAGGACTCCCAGTTTCTTGCACCAGATGTCACCAGCACTCAGGTAGGATGGAGAAGAGATTAGTTTTGTTTTGTTCCAGAAGGGATTTAAGAAAAGTTACAAGGAAATATGAAATATAATAGCATAAGTTTTTTAAAAACTGAAGAAGAAAGAAGGATATCTCGAGAAATGCAAATAGTGATAACCTACGACTCTTGTTGTCAGTGAAGCACAGATTTGACTCTAACCTTTCCTTCAGCTTCTCCTAAAGGTCTTAGTTCACCATCTCCTTCAGGTGACAGCAACTCAGTCTCTCAGGAATCTTAGTGTTTCCTGTCTTGCCAAGTGATACATAGTGAGTTACTGTCACCACCAAGCTGAGATACGATCTGTTTATCAGCTGTGACTTACACCCAGTGATTTTTCCCCAGTGTCCAAGTCTGCCTTGTCCCTGACCCCCTTTGTTCTGGTTCTTAGGTGAATACGGTAGTGAGTGGTGCACTGGATCGCCTACATTATGAAAAAGACCCATGTGTGAAATATGACATTGGACGAAAGCTGTGGATCTACCTGCATCGTGACCGGAGCGAGGAAGAGTTTGGTGTGTGAGGCCTCTGGGCAGTGTGTCCCCCTAGATTAAGGATCCTTCTGACTTTCTGCCTTAGTTGCATTGTGCTTTTTGTTGGCATTCTGGCAGGACAGGATTGTAAAGGCAGGACTTACCCTACCAGCGAGGCCTTAATAAAACCACCCTTACTATGCTGAGGTTAAAGGGTTGCTGAATGTTACCACTCTTGTTTACAGAGCGGATTCACCAAGCACAAGCAGCTGCAGCTAAAGCCAGAAAAGCCCTTCAGCAAAAACCCAAGCCCCCATCCAAGGTGGTAAGTGACCTCCTGAGAGCATGTGGCTGAGTGGTTGGGGGATGGCGGCAACTAGGCCTTCCCTTCACTCAGTGCATCAGGAGCCCTAGGGGCCGTACCTTCCTTGGTGGGCCTTCATTAAATCTGCATGTGGATTTCTCTTCATCGTCTGCTTATAGAAGTCCAACAGCAAGGAGAGTTCAGTGAAGGGCCTCAGCAGTGGTCCTTCTGAGCAAAGCCAGATGAGCCTCAGTGACTCCAGCATGCCACCAACCCCAGTCACACCTGTGACCCCCACCACTCCAGCTTTGCCTGCCACTCCCATCTCCCCTCCACCTGTGTCTGCAGTCAACAAAAGTGGCCCTACTACTGTCTCGGAGCCAGCTAAATCTAGCTCAGGGTAAGCTCTTCTATTTCTTCTGTAGCTTTTTCCTTCCAGCGTCTTTTTTGTACGCATGCACTAAATTGTTTTTTGTTTCCCCCGATTTTCCTCATAGCGTTCTTCTGGTATCTTCACCAACAATGCCACAGCTAGGAACAATGCTTTCCCCAGCTTCCAGTCAGACTCCACCAAATTCTCAGGCTGCTGCCCGTGTTGTGAGCCACTCTGGCTCATCTGGACTCCCCCAGGTGCGGGTGGTAGCCCAGCCTAGCCTTCCTGCTGTTACTCAGCAGTCAGCAGCGCCAGCACAGACACTGCCACCGATGTCAGCAGGACCACAGATTCGTGTTCCAGCCACTGCTGCACAGACTAAAGTTGTGCCCCAGGTAACCAGGGACAGCGGACCCAGAGGTGGGCTAATTTGTCCAGCGGGCAGTCTGGGTAAGGACAGAGGAGCCTTACATGGTTGTTCCTGATGATGTTTATCACAACCACTCATTTAATGTTCACAGCTGGGTTTCTGTAAGTTGTATTTTAAATGTTGGGGATCAGAACTTCAGAGGAGTTGAGTGATTTACCCGGGATTGTAACATCAGGTCCCTTGTACAGGTGGGATTAAAGCCAGACCTGTGATACTGAATCTCAAGTTCCTTCCACTGTGCCTCTCGTCTTAGCCATGCCACTCATTAGTTGTGTAATTTTAGAGAAAAGGCTTATCTTCTGCCCCATTTTCCTTTACTGTAAAAGGGGTATAATATCTGTCCTCAGTATGTAGGAATAAAATGAGACGTTAAATGTGAAAGCATTCTGAAAATGAAGATGTGCTACATAAATAGAAGAACTTGACAGTGTGCTTTTGGAGGTCGTGAGCCTTAAGCACTGTTGCATTAGAAGTACTTGTAGACGCACGCTTCCTGGGTGGTGGCCTGCTGGACACAGCTTGGCGTGCTGATCTGCATCTTAGTGTCTAATTAAGCTCTTGGCCTCATGCTCTGAACTAGGCAGTAATGGCCACCGTTCCAGTCAAAGCTCAGACCACAGCGTCCACTGTGCAGCGGCCAGGACCCGGACAGACGGGGCTCACAGTGACAAGTCTTCCTGCCACAGCCAGCCCTGCGAACAAGCCAGCCACTAGTTCTCCCGGGAGCTCTGGTCCAAGTGCTTCCGCAGCCACGGTCATTCAGAATGTTACTGGACAGAACATTATCAAGCAGGTAGGTGGGATCCGACTCCTTTGTCCCAAAGCAGAGGACAGTTGGAGATGTCAGTGATGGTGATCTTTGATCCTTAGTTCACAGGCATTTCAGGTCTGAGTTCCCACCAAGGGTAATGCAAGATGACGAAGAGATTGTTTCTGTTCTTTTCCACCCAGTTTACGATTTAGTAGCTGAGTTTCTGGATTTGGAGGAGACTCTCCATGAATCAATTTAGTTAAAATCCCATGGTATAAATTTATACAGTTTATTGGCATTTCATTTTACCATTAGTAAAAGCATATGTTTATATTTGTACTTTCTTGGTTGTAAATATGCAAGGCTAACCATTGAACCTCAAAGAACTGTTAGGCAAAACAGCAACTAGTACTGACAGGCATGCTTAATATGTGCCTGTGCCTGTACTATGCTAAACATTTTATAGGTACTAAATAATTTAATCCTGCAATGCCACGGGGTATGCATTTTTGTTATTCCCATTTTATAGATGAAGAAATGGAACCACAATGAAGAAACGTTATTTATTTATTTATTTTTGCATTAAGCAAATATTTATTGAGTGCTTTTTGTGTGTCAGGCCCTGTCCAAACTATTGGGAATTCAGTGTTGTGTCACACAGACTAAGTCCCTCCTTTGTGGAGCCCATATTCCCATAGAGCTAGGGGACGAACAGGTGCTTCAGGGCAGGTGTGGTAGGGGCTGTGAACATCAGTGAGCAGGGGAGGGGGAGAGTGCATTGTGCTGTTTAGCTGGGGTGATCAGAGAAGGCCTGTCTGAGGAGCTGGCAGCTGAAAGATGAATGAGGTTGGAGAGTGTGCCATAATCCGATTAGCTGGAGATAAAGCATTCCAGGAATAGGAGGAGCAAGTGAAAATACCTTGAGTCAGGAATACATCTGAGGAGTAACGGAAAGCCATTGTGGCTGAGGCTTAATGAGCAAGTGTGGAAGTGCTTGAGAAGTGCCAGTGGACTCCTCACTGGATGTAGGTAATAAGTGAACTTGACTGGGTCCACTGGGTTAGTGGCATTTTGGGAATGGGTTCAAAAGAGAATGCAAGGCAAGGAAATGGAGATAATGAGTATAGGTAATTTTTAGAGCAGTTTTGCTTTTGAAGAGAGCAGCGAACTCGGGCTAGAGTGGAGATGCTGAGTGGAGTAGAGCAGGGGGAGGGAGGTGTGGAGTAAAGCAGGTGTTTGTTGTGTTTTAGGATGGCAAATGTTACAGCATGTTTGCATTCTGATGGCAGCGGTCCAGTAGAAAGGGGAAAATGGCTCATGTGACAGAGAAAGTCCCTGAGGCTAGAAGGGCTGCATCTATTACATACGGGAATTTATCCGTACTCCTATCAAAATGAAGGTTGGCGCAACTATAAATAGACATTTTTGAGACAGTTGGGGAAATGTGAATATATATTATTAGGTAATAATAGGTGATTATTTTTTAATTTAAAAAGTCCTTTTCTAGATTAGAGATGTATCCAGAAGTATCGATCAGCAAAATGATAGTATTGGTTTATTTTAAAATATCCCTGCCCCCCCCCCCCCAATGTAGGGAAGGATAGACAAAATAAGATTAACAAAGCGAATCTTTGAAGCTGGGTGATAAGTATATAGATTTGTTACACTGTTCTTTTGTGAATGTTTATCATTTAAAAAACTAAAATGTTAGAAAAATATACGAAGCACACATACACATGAAATGCAGGTTTGTTTAATTATACTATGTAACCAGCGTAGCTTTGTGAATCCTTTTGTCAGTGCTGTTTCTTCCCCACCCAGGTGGCAATCACTGGGCAGCTTGGTGTGAAGCCCCAGGCAGGCAACAGCATTCCACTCACAGCCACTAACTTCCGTATCCAGGGTAAGGATGTATTGCGTCTGCCACCCTCTTCCATCACCACAGATGCCAAAGGCCAGACTGTTCTGCGAATCACTCCGGATATGATGGCCACATTGGCCAAGTCCCAGGTTACTACAGTCAAATTGACCCAGGACCTCTTCGGGACAGGAAGCGGCACTGTAGGCAAAGGCATCTCTGCTACCTTGCACGTCACTTCCAATCCAGTCCATGCCACTGATAGCCCTGCCAAGGCCAGTTCAGCCAGTGCCCCTTCATCCACTCCAACAGGTACCACCGTGGTTAAGGTGACTCCCGACCTCAAGCCAGCAGAAGCCTCGAGTTCAGCTTTTCGCTTGATGCCAGCACTTGGTGTGAGTGTGGCAGACCAGAAGGGGAAAAGCACAGTGGCCTCTTCAGAAGCCAAGCCAGCTGCCACAATCCGCATCGTGCAGGGCCTGGGAGTGATGCCTCCCAAAGCCGGCCAGACCATCACAGTTGCAACCCATGCCAAGCAAGGGTCCTCTGTGGCCAGTGGGTCTGGGACTGTTCATACTTCTGCAGTGTCCTTGCCCAGTATGAATGCTGCTGTGTCCAAGACTGTGGCCGTGGCTTCTGGGGCTGCCAGCACCCCCATCAGCATCGGCACTGGAGCCCCCACTGTGCGGCAGGTGCCTGTCAGTACCACGGTGGTTTCCACGTCCCAGGCTGTGAGTACCATTGGTGGTAAACAATAGCCCTACACTTAGGGAACCTCTTTTCAGGAATGGAAATTGGAAGCCCTGTCTGTATCACCTCATTTGACCCAAACAGGCTTATTTACTAATAGACTTTTCTTTTTTTTTTTCCCCCCAAGTCAAGTTGTCCTTTCAATCTTAGTTGTGGAGGGTGCCATTCAGCTTCAAGTTGTCCTTTCAGTCTTAGTTGTGGAGGGTGCAGCTCAGCTCCAGGTCCAGTTGCCATTGCTAGTTGCAGGGGGCGCAGCCTACCATCCCTTGTGGGAGTCGAGGAATTGAACTGGCAACCTTGTGGTTGAGAGGATGCTCTCCAACCAACTGAGCCATCCGGGAACTCAGCGGCAGCTCAGCTCAAGGTGCCATGTTCAATCTTAGTTGCAGGGGGCGCTGCCCACCATCCCTTGTGGGAGTCGAGGAATTGAACCGGCACCCTTGTGGTTGAGAGCCCACTGGCCCATGTGGGAATCGAACCAGCAGCCTTCGGAATTAGGAGCATGCAGTTCCAACTGGCTGAGCCACGGGGCCGGCCCATAGACTTTTCTTTTTTTACTTTGAAACAAATTTATGAAAGTACTTGCATACATTCATAAAGAATAGTAAAACAGTACATAAGTACATAGAGTAAAACATAAAACTTCTTTCACCACCCTCTAATTCTCCCTTCATGAGGGCTAATTATTGTTGGTTTTTGGCATTTATCCTTCTAGTCCTTTTCCTGAGCATATTCATATGTATATGTATACATGTAGTTTAAAAAAAAATCCTATGAGAGACCTTAGTTTGTCTATTTTTCTGTGATTTGCTTTATTTATTTAAAAATATGTGTTGGGGATCATTTTAAATCCACAGATAATGTGTTCATTTTAATGATACCATGGTAGTCCATGGAAGGGATGTGCTTGAACCATTCTTCTATTAAAGGGTACGTTTTCACTGTTAGAAACCAGTGCTACAGTGAATGTTCGTGTGTGTATATACGAACATGTGTTAAGTATTTCTGGAGCCAAGGTGCCTAGACTAGGCCACGGAGGTTACAGATGGAAAGTTTTGATACTCCAGTTGTGCTACCAAAAAAGCCATAGCAGCTTACACTCCCATCATGAAGGCTCCTGTTTCCCCCACCCTAACCTGTGCTGGATATCACGTCTTTTATAACTTAATGTAGCCATCCTACTGGTTAAAGACAGTTCTTTTTCTGTTTTGTTTCCCTGATCTTCAGTGAAGTTGAGCATCCAATATGGAAATTGGCATGTTCTCTCCGGTGGTGAATAAATCTTTGCCAGTTTTCTTCTAGGGTATTTGCCTTTTTCATATTGCTTGACGCCTTCTGGATGTTACTTCTTTGTGTGTGTAAATATTTTCTTCCACTCTGTCATTTTTCAACCTTGTACATGGAGCCTTTTGCTCTACAGGTATTTTATCTGAGTAGATCTATCAGCATTTCTTTTATGCTTCCTAGGTTTTGTGTCTCGTGCCTTTCTTACCCCAGGGTTATAAACGTATTAGCCTTTCTTTTCATAACATAT
Source organism: Rhinolophus sinicus (assembly GCF_036562045.2). NCBI lineage: Eukaryota > Metazoa > Chordata > Mammalia > Chiroptera > Rhinolophidae > Rhinolophus > Rhinolophus sinicus. The sequence goes on from NC_133765.1 coordinate 9,864,061, forward strand.
TTTCAGAGTTTTAAAAATCATGCATTTGAAATATATTTTTGTGAGTGTGTGACATTTGGTAGAGATCTCATTTTATGTTCTTCAAATTATCCCAACGTCATTGACTAGTTTATCCCTTCCCCACTAATTTGAAATACTACATTTATCATAAACCAAATTCCCAACATAGGTGTGTTTCTGGATGTGTGCGTGTTTATTCTTTAGCCTTTAGAAAAGGAGCACTGTTTTGTATAGTGGGGTGCATATAGTGGGGACAGTATAAAACAGTTTTACTTTTCTGAGCAAGCTATGTAGTAAAACCTCAGTGATTTCGATAAAAGCCAGAGTGACAGAGGAGGGAGGACATGCACATTAGTAACACTGACCAGCCAACAAACCCTCATACATAGTGTGGCTTACAAGGACCACATCACAGAAGTTAAAATAAGGAAGAAAGGAACCAGCACTTACTTGATCCACTTTTGTTTCTCTTGAGTCCTTAGCACAGAAGCTAGTATCCGGTGGCATCTACCCTGTTATAATCGAGCTGGATAAATATAACTGGAGAACATTTAGTGGGGCAGGAAGTGCCTAATTTTCTGTCTAGCTAGCTAGTTAGACTAGTTCATGAAGGGACAATTCCAGTTGATATACTGGTAGCCCAAAATGTTTTTAAGCAGCCAAGACATTAAGAAAATAAAACCTCGGGGGCAGTCGGTTAGCTCAGTTGGTTAGAGTGCTGTGCTCTTAACAACAAGGTTGCCAGTTCGATCCCCACATGGGCCACTGTGAGCTGCACCCTCCACAATTGGCTGAAACAACTACTTGACTTGGAGCTGATGGGTCCTAGAAACACACACTTAAAGTAAATTTAAAAAGTTAAAAAAAAAGAAAGGAGAAAAAGAAAAGAAAACCTTAAGTCAGTCTACCTGGAGGCACCATCCCTAGGTATTCTGTTGCCTGTTGACATCTTTTAAGTGCTTTCTAATGGCTGCAAATTGTGAGTCAACTGTGAGGCAGTTTTGCACCTGAATACCTGACTTTGTTAGAACTATCTTGCCCAGAGGAAATATCAGTGCATTTTCTTAGCATCCTGTCAGCCACCCCTCTTGAATCATTTTTAAAAATCAGATTTACACAGGATTTTACTATATGTAATTTTATTACCAACCAAGCATTAAAAACCAGGCAACCTAAAAACAGGTGATGCATTGAAATCACAAATACTAGGTTTATTTAACTTTTTATACTTCTTAGGTATTATTAGCTTTGGGGTTGGACTTCTCTCTTGGTTGAGTTTATTATTAGTGTCCCCTAACTAACCTCTCTTATCTCTGGGAGAAACCGAGATAATGTTTCTGATGGTCTGGAGAATGTGATCTGTTCCTAATCTAGCAGGCCCTGCTGTATGCCCCCCACCAGTGAGCCTGCGTTCCAGTGAAGCAGTACTTATGCACTTACTGTGTTAACTCTTGAGTGCCTCTGTCCTTTCTCACATTTGTTTCAAACAGTTGTTGAGTACCAAGTATCGGGGGTACACAGAGGAGTAAGATCTACCCTCTAAGGATCTCAGACTCTTACTGTGCTTAAGCAGACACACACTTTCCTTTGAGACTTAGGTACACATTTAATCCCGATGAGAGCAGTCATATATGGTTGCTGCTGCTTTAGGCAGCAGGAAAGAGGATAATAACAGGACCCCTAAATGTCGTAAAGGAGCCCTTACCTACAGCCTGTGAACTGCAGTGTTATGGTGGCTCCCTGTGCCTTACCTCGGGAATATGGGGCCCTGCAGAGCACAGGGAATACAATGTCTGAGTGCTGGCTGCTGAGCTCTTACAGCTCTGGAGGGGACACTTGGTGATTTTGTGATCTCCTGTCCCATAAACTGGATTGCTTTTTCTCTCTAGGGGAAGCTGCCTACACGGATCACCGTTCCACTGTCTGTGATTAGCCAGCCTATGAAGGGCAAAAGTGTGGTCACAGCCCCCATCATCAAAGGCAACCTTGGAGCCAAGTAAGTGCTGTAGTGAGGGGTGGGCAGGGCTTCTGGGTGGCTCCTTGTCTCACACTGGGAAGGCGGCTGGTTGTCCTGGGATTCTGCTTTAAGACTTGTCCTTTGATGGGCTCATCAACAGCATTTATTGAGCCCCTAGTATTGTCATAGGTGCGTTGGCTACAGCAGTGATTGAAATAGAAAAAAATCCATGCTCTCTTCAAACTGATATTGTGGAGTGGGGAGAGAAATAATAAAGTAAAATACTATATGGGACGGTGAGACATACTATGGAGAAAAAGCAAGGAGGAAAGATGGGAAGTGCTGGGGTGGGGTTGGCAGTGACATGGCTCAGATGGCAATTTCTAGTGTAGGTGCTCGGGAAAGAAGGCCTCATTTAGACATTTCAGCCCAATGGTGTGATAGGTCAGCGGGTGAGGGCTCATATGGGAGCCGGGGCTTCCTGTGGCCCTGACTTTAAACAGGGATAAAGGGCGTGATGAAATCATTCTGACGGTCTCAAGGCAGCTGTTTTGGGGGAGAGTTTCTTGTCAGGAGCACACACCTCCCTGTCCATTACGCCCGCTGATGAAGGTATAGATAGCAGGGTCATTTTATCCAAAGCAGTAGGAGTCTTTGGGCTTGTTCTCGTCTCCTGTCATGGGAAGCTTAGAAGCTGGAAGAAAGGTAGTCTCACCAGCTGGTTTCCATTTCACTCCAGAATGCTGGAATTTTCCCTGGGCACCAGACCTCCCTGTTTTCCTTCAACACATGGCCTCATTCTGGGTGGGAGGTAATATCCCGTCCTGTCCTGTATCTCACTCCTGCTTTCCCTCCGCAGCCTCAGTGGGTTGGGCCGTAATATCATCCTCACCACCATGCCAGCAGGTACTAAGCTCATTGCTGGTAATAAGCCTGTGAGTTTCCTCACTGCCCAGCAGTTGCAGCAGCTTCAGCAACAAGGTCAGGCCACACAGGTAAGGTCCAAAGCGAACTATTGGCCAAGCCAGGCTTCTCTTTTTCCTTGCTTTTTGCTCTCAACTCATGAGCCTATTTGCAGTCTGCTGACCAGACATTCTCTCTTTGCAAACAGGTGCGCATCCAGACTGTCCCTGCATCCCATCTTCAACAGGGAACAGCTTCTGGTTCGTCCAAAGCAGTCTCCACTGTTGTTGTGACCACAGCTCCATCTCCTAAGCAGGCACCTGAACAACAGTGATTCTGAGAGAAAGATGGCTTTCATAAAAGCCCATACCTGGTCTGCCCTTCTGGCTAAAAGGAAGGGAGGTCGCATCTAAGCTTATCTGTCTAAGGAAGGCCAGTAGTGGGATGATGGCAGCAATGGCCAGGATTCTGCTGCCACATTCCACAGTGGAGGACACTGAGAAAAGTTCACTCCAGGTCTGTTCTGTACCGATCCAGGAGCAGCGTCTCTCTCAGAATTGTGTGAGGTCACAGTCGTGTCACACAAGCCAAAGTTCTGTCCTGAGAGTAGGATACGGAGAGAGGGCTTACAGTTACAGAGTGCAGACAGTGAATAAGCCTCGTTCTATATGTGGATCGTATTTTTTTAGCTTCTGGTCCTCTCTGTGACTAGTGATCTGATAGGGGTTTTGTGTCCATAAATTTTTACGTAACTTATTTTTTTAAAGAATCTATTGTACATGTTTGTCAAATAGAAACCTGGGCTTTAGCCCCCCTAAACTGATTACTTACTCTTTTGACCAGACTGAGAAAATAGCAAGATTCTTATAAGCTGGTGGCTTACTTGGTAACTACATAGAAATGAAGAGGCTTTAAGATGGGAAAGACACATCGGGAGTGAGATTGTGTGGGTTCCCTCAAACGGGCCTAGTTTGACACTACCTACCTCTTAAAGGTGGGGTATCAGGATCCTGATTGTGGTCTGTGTCTTCACCGGCTGGCTTTGTCCTCACCACGCCTGTTCACGTGCAAGTCCGCAGCCAGTGGACACAGTAGGCGAACGCCAGCAGAGGTGTTGCTTTTGTAGCACAAACTCTAGTTCAGTTCAGAGATTATATACTCTCCTTTGCTCCAGAACAAGAGTCAGCAAACCATGGCCCTTGGGCTGGCCACCTGTTTTTGTCAATAAAGTTTTGTTGGAATACAATCCATGCCCATTCGTTTATGTGTTATCTCTAGCTGCTTCCAATTTGAAGGCAGAACTGAATAGTTGCCATAGAGACTATATGGCCTCAAACTTAAAATACTTTTTAATGTGGTCCTTTAAGTAAAACTTTGCTGACTTCTACTCCAGAGTAGAGATGGCAGGAAGAGAGTAGGTGCCCCTCCCAGGCAGCACCAACCACAGAAGAGGTCAATCTGGATTTGCAAGTCATTTAATCCTGGCTATTTCACACTTGTCAGCCTCCCATCAAGCTATAGGCACATCTCAGAATGAAATTCTAAAATGTCATATTTAATTAAAGCACTGGTTGTTAATAATATATGCCTCTTTTGTATTGGAGTAGGGGTTGGGTGGTAAAGCTTTTCTGCAATGACAGGGCTTCCCTATCTCTTGAAAGTATCCAGATTATTAAAAATGTCTTTAATCTGTGGAAATTTAGTGATGATACTTCATGGGGTTGGCATGAGGAAGTGGAATTGGAGGGCGGAAAATTGGAATGGCCTAGTTTAGAGGGTGTCGCTGGGTGGAAGTTGAGTGATTAGGCGAGTTGCAGAGGAGCAGAGACAGAGTGGCTTGTCGGTGACGCAGTGGTTTTACAGACATCTCATTTGAGTCTTAAAGCAGTTCTATCAAATAGATAGTATCGTTCTTGTTTGTGAGAAAATGCAAGTCTCAGTTGAAGTTAAAGAGAACCAAGATGTAAATCCAGTCTTCTAAGTCAAGTGCCCTTTCTGCTGCCTTCCTAAGGAGAGGATGCTGTGATGTGTCATGGTGAGACTTGGGGACGAGCTGGAATTAACAGTGGTAGGCTTGGATGACAAAGAGCAGAGGTGAATTGGCTGAGGTAAGATTGAGCTTTTGATGGATAGTAGAGGGCTGGCACAGAAGTAAGATTGGTAATGGTGAGAGGTAGGGACTGCAGTAAAGGAGGCGAATTTTATCTGAGTAAAGGAGACTGCATCTGTTTTATAATGCTTTCATATTTGCATGTCATTATTTCCTAGAGTCCCATTTCACACGAAAAGTCCATGTGACAGTTTCTAAATGAGAAAAAGATAGAAATTTGAAGAATCCTGTCTCAGGTATTTACGGCTGGTTAAAACAAACTTCCTCTGAATTTACTTAACAAATGATTTCATAAAAGTAGCTCTGGTAATCAACCCCAACTCTACCCCACACTTATTTACTGAAGTCACCTGACTGCCTGTCTCCTTATTGCCCGCAGACATTTATAATACATCCGAGGACAGGTATGTTTCAGGATGCCTGTGGAGGACTGACTCCCTGGGAAGCATAATTGGGCCCTGGCCAGCCTGTCAGTGGAGCACATAGAATGGAAATCCCCTATTGGAGTTCAAGTGATGTCACCATCATTTTTACCAAACATGGTTCCTTGGATGCAGACCTCAGGAGTCTTACAGAGATGTGGCTTTGGTGGGTGTCTGGGGGGAACAATTCCAGAAGAACTTGTGGCGGCCTCAGTGTCAGGTTGACAGAGACTGGTAAAATTCAGACCGTGTGTCTTAAGACTTTTTTTAGATGGATTTGGAGAATAGCATTGTGATGAGTTTGTACTTTAATACCACATGTAAGAATGTTTATGCAAGAGTCGATCACTTCCGTGAAGGTATCCCCAACCATGCTGTGAAAGGGGCATCCAAATAAATTTTAATGTTTTATATTTAATCTTCACACCTCATCTCACTCTGGAGAAAATACTGCATTTCCTTCAAGTATTCTGCCCTACCCCTTTTTAATCAAAACAGAGATCTTCACTTTGGAAGTAAAACCAAGAATAGGTTCTTTCTTCCCACCTCCAGTCCCTAAGGAAAGAACATGTTTTACATTAATTGCCAACGTTAGGTCCTCTAGTCCTTGAATGAATATTTGGGTTTCTACTCAGCAGGCAAACCAAAGTGGATCCTGAAAGGGGACCAACAGGTTCTCTAAAAATTAAATCGGTGTTTTCAAGTAGCTCATTCTTACCCCCTAAGCTGTGACTTCAACTCTGAAATGCTGGCTAAGTCTGGGAGCTTACCTCTCACTGAGCACAATGTTTCTTCAAGCACATACAGTGCTTCAGATAAGTGATCTCTGCCATATTTGTGTTAATACGGGGTAGAGGCTAAGTAAGCTGGCCTTTGAATTCTTCTGAAGACTGGTTCTGCAGCTTAGTAGCTGTGTGGCCTTGGGCTAATCAACTTCTCTGAAGAACCTGATGTACTTACGTTACAGGTGGTTGTGAGAAACAAGTGAGATACATATTTCAAAATCTGAAAAATGCCAAACAAATGAATGGTACTGTTTGGTCTATAAGACCTTTCAAATTTGTCCTAACTTCCTTTTACCAGTTTATAGAACTTAATATATTTAACTCTCCATGTCCTTTCTTGCTTCATTGCCTTTGTGCAGACTGTTCTCTTGGCCTTGAATGTGCATTTTTCTATGGGGCAAACTTCCCACTTGTCTTCCCTCCTTTATCTCTCCTGGTGTTTGTATGTACTTACCCCGTTGGCACCAGTCACCCTGTATGTAACTGCTTGCATCTCTCTCCCATTAGATTGTGAATTCCGTGCTGGACACATATTTTGTTAATCCTTACAACCATTTCAGTGCCAAGTAAATGTTAAATATTTGTTGAAGGAAGTTTTTTAAAAAAAGAACAGATCCAGAACCAGTACTAGAGTATCGAAACTTATATTACTCGTTCAAGATTCTTATCCTTTGCTTTCAGCTGTATTTAAATTCAAGGCCTGACATTTTTCTCTCTACCCCGTTATACAGATTTCATGTCAGCATCCTCTTATGAGGGTACTTTTGAGGAGTCAGAACATCTGAGTTCCAGCTCTCAGCTGGGCCACTAACTAGCTTCCTGATTATTTAAAAAAAACAAAAAAATCACCTTTGGCCCAACTTTATCACTTAACAACTGTGGTATTCAGTACTCTGGAATACTATGATTAGTTAGGAGATGTTTTAACAAGTAACACTGAAAATACCAAAGCTCATGAGTTACTATTTTTAAAAAACACATGTTGGAATTGCATCTCTAAAGGCACTGTCATTCACCTTCTGATAAGGAAGTACCTACTTTCTTAAGAAAGAAAAGAGATACATCATTAAAAGCAGTAAGTTCTGCTGGATTCATATTCTGGATTCATTCATGAAGCCACTTCCTACTCTGAAACTTTCAGAGTCTCTGATTTCTGAGAGACAAAGGCTTGCTTCATTTTGCTTTTTGAAGGATACCACACTGACACACACTTTAGTCAATTAAATAAGAAGGTGCAAATAGAACTAGTGAGAGCAGACCAAAGCAAGCATTAAAATGGAGAGATGAGCTACACCTTTGAACACTAGCTTTTTGTGCTCAAAGGGACGTGGCCACCCCCACTGATGACTGATGGTCTCCTCTCACTCCTCATCTGAACCACTCAAAAGGGCCTTCTGGCAAGTGTGATCTGACTTCAGCTTCTGAATCCCAATGATTTCTCCTCCTCGCCTCTTTAACCGATGCAAAAGGCTGTAATAGAGAAACAGACAAATTAGCCCCTCAGACTTCCCTATTCCCTCACCCAAGAAAGTGAAGGCATCTACTGGTTCTTAAAGCACTTTCTTTATAGCTGTATCAGATACTGTGATTACCTGTCTACACATCTGACTTCTTGGACAGTATTCATTGGTAGATAAAGAGACCATAGTTAATAATATTTAATAGTGAATGTTGTGATTGAGAGTAAACTTGGGTCTCCTGCCTCCCACTTTATTGTTTCATTGACCATAGAACTAAATCTATAACCTTGAGTTGCCTTCTGTTTGGTCTGTGTGGAACTCCTTCTGGGTGAAGTATACCTGCTTTGGCTAGGGAAATCAGGAACCAGGAAAAGGGGCAGCTGCAACAACAGAACTAATAATACATGCTAAAAGTCACTCTTGCACTGTAACTAAAGAGAGCCTCTGCCATTTACTCATTGGGTGAACTTGAAATTACTGTCTCTTGAAGCTCTCTAAAATGTACAGTACGTACTTCATAAAGTGGTAGGATTAAATGGGGTAGTACACTTTTAAGTGCTTCCCACAGAGCCTGGGAGAACACACATAGGGATTCTTAGCTATCATAATAACGTCTGAAGAGCACTTTAGAGTGCACTCGCTGCTGTGGTATCTTACTGTCACAACAGCGCTGGGAAGTAGAGAGGGCAAATCCAGGAATAAGGTCATGGGCTCAAAATGAGCCAGGGACAGAGCAGGGACTGCCATCCCGTGCTGATGCCTAATTCACAGTTTTTTCCTATCACACCACAGGCTTAAAAGTTGGTCAGAAATTCATTTGAAACCTGGGTCTCTCAGGTGACTGTGACCTGACAGGTCCTTTACCTTCTTAAAGCCTCGTCACCTCATTTGCAGGTGTAGGGTACCTTGCCCAGAACTTCCCATGCAGTTGGTACTTGTTAAGCGGTAGAGGTTAGCATTGCTTAGTTAAGAAAGGTGGGTCACTGGAAATAAAAACGATGCAGTGCAGTAAATTTCTGGGGCAGGGGTTGGCTAGCAAGAAGGAAAACGAGTCATCGTCTCTCAGACATACCAGCAAACAAGAGAGTAGTTGGTGGCCACAATGCAGAGGGCAGCCACGTAGTGCCAGCAGAAGCACATGGTGATGAACATGATGTTTGCGTCATCTTGCTGGTCCCATGTGGGTCCTCCCGACGGCGGGAAGAGCACAAACCCAATCTGGAGGGTTATACAGGGAAGTCAGCCTTGTCGTTCGTCGGTCCTGAGAAAGCAACCTAGCCTCCTTCCTCCTTCCTGTGGCCACGAGAGCTGTCCACACCTTCCCCTCTACCTCATTTCCCACACCCACATTAGCATAGAAAAGCCTTTTGTACAGGAAAACTGCTCTAAGTTAATTCTGGTTTTAGTAGAGGCTTCTTTAAACCAAAATTTCAGGTGAACAGTCTAGCAAGTGGAGCCTGTAGATGGTATCAGTACCTCCATTAAGGAGGGCAGATAAGGAAATATGTCATCTGTGCCCTGTGTATGTTCCATAGATTCTGCTTGTTAATGGCTCAGCAGGATATTAAAGATACATGGATGGTAAGAAAAGCAGCCATCTAAACCCATGCACGTGGTATGTTAGTGCTGCACCGTCAGGACTTCACTTGCACATGCTCAGTGGGGCCTCTTGATCCATACAATGTGAGGACCATTGTTTGAATAATTACCTGCCAGAACCAGGTGCCTTGAAGAATAACGAGACTGGTTCGGAAAAGTTCCAGCACAATATTGTCCCGAAGGATCACCTCTAAGAAGATACTGAGAGCCCCTCCAAACACAGCACACAGCAGGAGCGAGTGGATGTACTGGTCCAGTGGTGGTCGGTTATGAACATGGTGGTAGAAGAGAAAACCTGCCACAAAGCCATTTAACAGCTGTGAGAGATTTGCTTGTTTCTACTTCAGAGCATTCATTCTAGACTTTCTCCGTTGTTAGAATTTCCTCCTAGACCTGTCTCAAAGCTAGATTTTTCAGCACTTGGGAAGTCAGTTTATTTATATAACATTACAGGGCAACAAATATGCAGATTAAGTGTATTTCATGTATGTGTGTGAAGTGGGTATAAGCAGCAAAGAATATATCTTTTCAAATCTCAGGTAGGGTTCAATACAGGATGGGTAAGTGAAACGTTGCTGATTTGTAACAAACTGTGTGATTACTTGAATTTCAATTTTGCCCTCATTCCACCTTTTTGAACTCTTCCTGAATGAGGTACAAAAGTGAGGTTGTTGGATTACAAAATGCTTTTTCATGACCCCAGTTAATAGGGGATATATTGGGAGAGCTGTCCTAGTTGTTGGGGCGGGGGGTCTCCTATTTGTGAGGCAGTCCAGACAATAACACTTCAGGGTGTGGGGTGGAGTGCAGTTTTTTTCCCCAAACCACAGGGAGTTAGTCTGGCATGGTGGCATTCAACCAGTCTGGTATGTTCAGAGTGTTCCTGTATGTTTCCGTGTGGGTGTGCACACATGCACTCAACACACGAGCACGGGAGTGATGGCGTGGGGAGGGCAGGGAAAGTTTGTGCACTGTTAGCCAGTGGCTTTAACGAAAAGCCTTGTGCTTTCACGTGCTGCTTTGTGGAAATACATCATCTGTACCATCCAGAGCAAAGGACCAAGTCCTGCTCAGGTCTTTGAAGTTCAGAGATTCGGATTTGTCTGGGGAAGGTTATATTTGCAATAGTTCTGTTCTTACAAAAGACCCTGATCCTTTGTAAGCACAACTCGTCAGTTTCTTTTCAGCGTCCTTTTTTCTGTCCTTACCACTAAATTACCTTCGGTGAATGCTGCCACAGCCATAACCAATCTGTCAACCCCTAAGGGAACATGGTTGACGAGATAGGTGAGCATATCAGTGATTCCTGAGATTGCAAAGAATAGATACATGGTGCTGTGCTGCCAGTTCATTAACTTTATCCAGTGATTTTCAGTGTACAGGTGGGCGTGGGGCCCATCCGGAACAAACTGCTCCGCCAGGATCCCTGCAGGGAAATGAGAGTGGAAATTGAGGGAAGAGTAGTTACAAGACAAACACGAGACAGCAAAAAAATAACCCGAGTCATGAACAAGGTCGAGATGTGGGTGAAGGTGGATCTACTTTGCTGCCTCAGGTGCAGCTAACTTAGTAAAAAGGTACTTGCTGAGGAACCTATGTAGACATCTTGCCTGTATTGTTGTTTCTTGGGCTGATGGGAGAAGGGGAAGAGCAGAAACAATAGAAACAAATGCAGCCACACAGGTCTACAAGAAATTTGTCTAGTAGCTGAAACAAGGCGTCGTCACCTAAGTGAGTCTGACAGATACCTTAATCTTTAGGCTCCCTCTGCCAAGTGAGCAGTGAAAGAAATCGCGGGAGGAAGCAGTTAGGTTGAGAATATAGAATCCGTGCAGGCAGATTCTAGTGATGAGGACACTTGTGCACACCTGAGGGAGAGAAGCAGCTCCCAGTTGTGTTTCTGTCAGGGCATACTTCAAGTGAGGGCTCTTCCTAGGCACGGAGCAAGCTCTTTGACCTTGGGTCCTTCCCATAGCTTTAGGTCTCGGTGCCCTAAACACTTCACCTTGGTGTTTCTAGCCATACTGTATCTTAGGAGAGGCAAGCTTTAGAGACTGGGGCCAGAAGACTGATGAGCTGTGCCACAGCGTAGCTAGTTCTCAGTTCTGATCCCTTCTGCTGTCACCTGTTTCGGAAGGCAAAAGATTTGCCTTCATGCCTGGTGCTCCAAATGTTCTTAGGGCCTAGAGTAAATCCTCCATGACAACATGCTGGACCCTGTTCACCAAACTTTTTTTTTTCTGAAACCCAACCCATTTCTGAATTTATGCATAAAGGATCAAGGAGGTGGTGAAAACAACCCAGGAAGAGGAAGTCTCTGTGACACTAGAGCAGAAGCCCTGTGAGAGCAGGGACTATGGTTCTCCAGTGTACTCGTATCACCAATATCCAGAACAAGTTCCTGGCACAGGGTAGGAGTTCAAGAGATTACTGGTTCATGAGTACTATTTTCACCCAAGTAGAATTTCTCTAGCGTTATTTAGGCAAAGTTGATGCTGTCCTTACCATTTAAGCTATATGGTCCCTGTTCTCAGCTCCAGAAAGATGAGAAAGCCTTTCTGATACCCGAATGGCTGCTGGAGGGGAAAATTCAGCTGGACGGGGCAAACAAAGCTATGCACCTTTGCTGACTCCAAGAGAAGCTACTGTCATTGCTTCAGCTCCTCCCAAGGACTGTAGGCCAACGATGGTACGTGGCAAATGCAATTTCAGAATAAGACCCCTCATTACTCACGTGATGGGCTAATCCTGAGGAAAAACGCTTTCTACTGTTGGCACTTGTTCCTTGAAGGCCACCAGTGGAGTGGATGGATGACGAGTAAAGCGGAAGTGGGTGGATTTTGTAGGAATGGGGCACAGTAAAGAAAGATCCCTCCCAAACCAGCTTCTGTTGGCTTTTTTCAATGTCTTCCACTGCCTCTCTCACTAGCCTTCTGGCATAAACTCCCCTCTTTATAATTGCTTGAGATTTGGGGGTGGAGGATATGCCAGTGAGTTTGGTGTTAACTACTCTTGAGATTTTAGTGGAGAGACAGTTGGGAGGGGGGAGATAATTTTTCTAAAACAAAACTCCATTTAGTACTTTTTCATAGCTCACATACATGAACTTTATCTTAACTTGTTTTTTTCTATTTTTGTGTTTTATCTTTTTCATACAGTATGCCTTCAGCTCCTATAACTTATACCTATGTCCTTCCAGGGCAAGAAATGTAGTTTGTTTGGTAATTTTTCATAGCGCACTAAGATGTAAGGTGCTATTTTAACTGTTAATATTATGAAGTTTGGTACACAACAGATGTTATGATGAAGTATTTAGTGACCAACTGAAAATCCTTGTTCTATTATCCCTACCAGTGGAAACATCCATTTCACAGGGTCCAGAAAATGGGTTAAAGATTCTGGGTATGATGGAGAGACACCCTGGACCAGATTACCCCATTCTTACCAATGACTGAAAATAAAGTTCTGATTGCAGCTTCAATGATCTCCAGATGCTGATAATAATGAATCAGTTGGCTCCTTTTTCCCTTTTGATGAAAGTACTTCAATGGGTACTTCACTGACCACCACAGTCCAACAATCAAGAAGAAACTCCCTGGGAGAGCATGGCCCTTGAAGTTTGCCATCGGGGTTCTAGGACACCTGAAAAATAGGGACAGCTGTTAGGTGGCTCAATGAAGAAAACAAATGGGTATTTTGGAAGGAAACCCCCTATGAGACTGAGGATTCCAAATCATAGCTGTATTAAGAAGGATCCACTCATTCTCACAAAATAAGTCTTTATGTTGTGTCACTGAAGCCTTGTCTGTTGAGTGAGTTATCTGCCCAGGTGGATAACACTGGCCCTGAGGCTTTAAAAACGTGGGTAAATAAAAAGGGGAGGCGGGGAGAAAGATAGGTAAATAGTAACTGATCTCAGGGTATAAAAGCCTTCCAAACGTAAAGGAGGGGACTAGGAAAGAAAAATACTCACCGACATAAGCATTTTATAGATCAAAAACACCAGAAGGCAAACAGCCAATCAGGAAAATGTTTGTTAACAGTTATGGTAAATGAGTATTTGTGTTGAGAAGCTGCACTGGCGCATTGAATTATGAATATGCAGGTTATGACCTGCTGCATGAAGAGGCACAAGCCACTCACAATTGGCAGGGAGCTCCCTCAGCATCCAAGCTCCCTCCCACCTTGGGGAAATGAAAACCATGAGCTTGTTTTGGCTGAAGGCATAGTTTCAATACACTCACACAAAGGCAGCAGCATCACAAGATTTATTATTTACAGATCCCAGAAATGGGGTAGCAGAGGGAGGCAGTGAGCTGCTACGTTCAGCCCTCTGTCCCAGGTCACAAGCCAGCAGGAGACAGACAGCAGGGTAGCAAGCACCTATTACTTTTAAGATGGCTGGGGTAAAGGGTCACTAACTTTTTGAGGGCTAAGCTCTTAAGTGGTTATTTTAAAAGGGGAAAAGCAAAGCCAGAACTTGGGGTCGGAATCCTAAGCTCAGGTCTTTTCTAAATGTCCAGACTCTGGGTGTGAGTAGGGTTGTCACACTGTACAATGTCGAGGCAGTGACTCCAAATAGCTGTTCTTTTATCACAATGTTCCCTTGGAGAGCCTTTAGAAATTAGTATTAAAAAAAAAAAAAAAAAAAGACCATAGAAGAATGGGCAAAGACATGAACAAAATTCACAAATAATACAAATTGATAATAAACCGCACTGTAATTGAAGACGTGCAAATAAATGCACAGTATCATTTTCACCAAATTGGAAAATAATTTAAAAATTAGATTTGATGCAGCCCTCTAGTATAAATAAAAATGGTCAATATGATTCAAATTTGGTAAAAGTAAAATAGTTACATAAACACCACCTTATTCCAAAAAAAGATCTCAGGCATGGTTTCTTTTATCCTACTTACACTAGTATAGACTATCAGGTCAACATTATGAGTGTTACATAGAATTTATTCAAAAGGAAAATCATTGTTCTTCCCTGTGGCCTAGGTGGTGACCTAAAAAAAATATAGGGTGGGAGAAAAATAACAGTTGATGGGGATCTAGAAAATACCATTTAGGGAGATAGAGTATCAGCGGTCTGCACAGCCTACTTCAAACCCTGACCATTGGGGGTCCTATCTCTGTCACTGGCTACATCGTCAGGGCTGTTTCTTGTCTGATACATTTACAGCTGAGGTTTCCACCCTTCATAAAGAAATTTCACAAGCTTTAAAAAAAATGCTAATAGTTTTTAAAAAGTCAAACAGTATTTAAAGGTTTACAATGCAAAACAGCAGCCCCATAGTCCCTCCCTCCTCACCCCCTAGTGAAACCACTTTAAACCCTTTCCACTGTTTCTTTTGGTATTTACCACCATGATTCTAGTTAATGTGTGCACGCTGCCATCTGTTAATTTATTGTTGTCAGACATTATCAACCAACTTCCTGGAGCTCTCTTACAACCTCTCCCTTCTCTTCACCCCTTCATTTCCACAGTAGTTACATTAGACTCATTTGTTTAAATCATTCGTTTCATTATTATGGCTGTAAATCCAAAATCCTTCCCAGGGCCTGTAAACTCCACGTGATCCTGTGCTCCCTCTTTGATCTCTCCTGTCTGTCTACCCCTGCAACACAGGGGCCCTTCCATTGCTTAAACAAGTATACTCCACGCCTGTTTCAGGGCCGCACACTCTCTGTTCTTTCTAGAACAATTTTCCCGCAGACAGTCAACAGTTGTCTCCTTCACTTTACTTGGATCTCTGTTCAAATGTTTCTTTATTCCCTGACTACTTTATGTAAAATAGCAGACATGTTCCCCTTTTCAATCCATGTATACTTCTAAATTTTCTTTAAAGCGTGAATCACTATGTGATACTATATACTGAATTTTTTAAAAAGCATCTATCTTCATCCTCTAGAATGTAAGCTCCTTGAAAGTAGGAGTTTGATCTATTTTGTTACTGCAGTTAGCCTAGTACTTGCAACAGGGCCTGACACATAGTAAGTACTCAAATATTTGTGGAATGAATGCTGATCCAAATAGTGTATTATGGGTAATGTTTTCAATGTTTTTGTTTTATTCTGGAGTTAATAGTTGCCTTGCTTTTCATTTGTTTAGTTTTCCATATATCTAATCACTGTGTTTTTCTACAAAATAGCTAACAGATCTGTCAAATTTCTACCAAACTGATGTCTAGATATTCTAACATCAGATAACTTATCAGTTCCGTTTTATTACTAGAGACCTCTCTTCCAGGGCTTTCTAGCTTCTTACTCCAAAACTGGACTGGTTCTTTCATCCTGAAGCACTCAGTACCATCTATGAAATTCTCTTTGCCTTTTTCCTGTTTTGGATCCCCTGTTTCTTGGATGCTATTTATTTTTCTTTCTGGGTTTACTTCCTTTAACATGCCTCTAGTTATTTCCCCAAATATGCACGAAAGGTAGATTCTTTGAGAATTTGCATGGCTGACAATCTCTGTCTTTTTTTTTAATCAAAATGGTTTATTTAATCTATTCATATTTAATGTAATTATGGATATGGTTACATTTACAACCATTTTGCTATTTGTTTTCTGTGTCTCTGTTTTTTTTTGTTTTGTTTTTTTTTAGGTTTATTTTTTAGAGCAGTTCTAGATTTACAACAAAATTGAGAGGAAGGTACAGAGACTTTTTGTATATGCCCTGCCCCCACACATTCATAGTCTCCCCTGATATTGACAACACTAACCAGAATGGTACATTTTTTACCAAGGATGAACCTGCTTTGACACGTTATAATCACCCAAAGTCCATAGTTTACTTTGGGGTTCACTTGATGCTGCACATTCTGTGTGTTCGCACAAATGTATAATTACATGTATCCATCACTATAATATCATACAGAGTATTTTTACTGCCCTAAAATGTGCTCTGCCATTCATCTCTCCTTTACCCCTTCCCTGGCAACCACTGATGTTTTTGTCTCCATAGTTTTGCCTTTCCCAAAATGTCATATAATTGGAATCATATAGTATGTAGCCTCTTCAGATTGGCTTCTCTCAGTAATAATATGCATTTAAGTTTCTGCTATGATGGCTTCATAGCTCATGTATTTTTAGCACTGAATAATATCCTATTGTCTGAATGTACCACAGTTTATTTACCCATTCACCTATTGAAGGACATCTTGGCTGCTTCCAAGATTTGGCAGTTATGAATAAAGCTTCTGTAAACATCTGTGTGCATGTTTTTGTGTGGACGTAAGTTTTTATCTGTTTTGGGTAAATACCAAGGAGCAGGATTGCTGGGTTGTATGGTCAGAGTATGTTTTGTAGAAACTGCCAAACTGTCTTCCAAAGTGGCTGTAGCGATTTGCATTCTCACCAGCAATGTATGAGAGTTCTTGTTGTTTTGCATTCTCTCCAGCATTTGCTATTGTCAGTGTTCTGGATCTTGTCCATTCTAATAGGTGCGTAGTGGTATCTCATTTAATTTGCATTTCCCTAATCACATGATGTGGAGCATCTTTTCATATGCTTATTTGTATATCTTTTATTTTTTAAAAGACACATTTATTCAGCATCATGATCAGACTATTGCATTTAGCAATCAACAGCAGCATGGGTGCAAAAAAAAAATCTACATTAAAACCCTTTGTTGGAATGCTTTCCACTTTCCACAGAACAGAAACTAAAATAACCTGTTATACACCTAGTCACAAATACAGTCCTCTATTTTTTTTGCCCATACACATGAGTACTGTCTAAAACATGTCTTCTTTGTAGGAGCTAAGCCCTGCCACCACTGTGTTTGGCTGAGTTCATAAATCTGTTGTAACCTCTGGCTTCCCTGTCACTTCTCTGTCTCTCCTTTCCTGCTAAGCTTTGTTTCCTGGCAGTGATTAAAACCCTCTGCCCCTGCAATAGCTACTGCTACTGTTGGAACCACAATAGCCACCTGTTTTGTGGTTTGGCAAAGTATTGGCCACCACCATAGGGGCCAGATCTTCCTCCAAAGTTTCCTCCTTTCATGGTTTGAAGATTGATTGTTGCAATTGCCAAAATCATTGTAGCTTCTGCCAACTCCCAAATTGTTCCCACTACCACCGCCAAAGTTGCTTCCGCTGCCTCCATTGTTGTAGCTGTCATAGCTGCCACTCCTGCAATAGCTACTGCTGTGGTATCCATAACCCTGTCCACAACTCCCAGAGCCTCTGCTTCCTCGTGTAACCAGGGCCACCTCCTCCATAACCACCATCATTACCAAATCCATTACAGCCATCCCCACTGCACCACATTCTCCACCACAACTGCCACCAAAGCCACCTGGACCACTGAAGTTTCCTCCATGACCAAAATTGTCATTCCCACCAAAACCACCTCTCAACCCCCACTGACGTTTTCAGAACCACTTCGACCTCTTTGGCTGGATGAAGCACTAGCCATCTTCTGCTTAGACAGGGCTTTCCTTACTTCACAGTTGTGGCCATTCACAGCATGGTATTTCTGAATGACAATCTTGTCTACACAGTCATGGCAATCAAAGGTTACAAAAGCAAAGCTTCTCTTCTTGCCACTGCCTCAGTCAGTCATGATTTCAATCACTTCAATTTTCCCACACTGTTCAAAATCATCTCTTAGGTGATGTTCTTCAGGGTCTAATATCACCAGCAAAAATCTTTTTCACAGGTCTTTAAGAATCTTCTCTTGAGACAGCCCTCTTTGGTCCCACTACTCTTCCATCCACCTTGTGTGGCCTTGCATTCATGGCTGCATCCACAACTTCCACAGTGGCCTAGGTGACAAACCCAAAGCCTCTGGAGCACTTGGCGTTTGGGTCTCTCATCACCACACAGTCTGTGAGCATTCCCCATTGCTCAGGATGGTTCCTCAGACTCTCAGTTGTTTCAAAGCTCAAACCTCTGATGCAGAGTTTCCACAGCTGTTTCCACTCTTAGGGAGACTCTGACTTAGACGTGGCGACCACGTGAGGGGAGATGTAACAATGCTTACTTGGTGGCATCCAGCAACAGAAAGGTGTATATATCTTTTTCGGTAAGGGGTCTGTTAAGATCTTTGGCCCATATTTAAATCAGGATTTTAGAAAATATTTTTATTAAAAATAGAGCTAACATAAATGCTATATTAGTTTCAGGGGTATACCATAGTTATTCAACATTTGTGTACCTAAAGAAGTGATCACCATGATAAGTCAAGCAACCATCTGACACTGTACTGTGCTATCACAATATTACTGACTATATTCCCCATACTGTATGTTACATCCCCATGACTTTTTTGTTTTAGATCTGGAAATTTGGACGTCTTAGTCCCCTTCCTCTTTCCCCCACTTTTAAAATTTATCAATTACAGTTGACATTCAATATGATTTTATATTAATTTCAGGTATACAACATAGTGGTTAGACAGTTACATAATTTGAGAAGTGATCCTCTGACGAGGCTAGTACCCACCTAGCACTATACATAGTTATTACCATATATTGACTATATTCCCTGTGCTTTACTTTTCATCCTCATGACTATTTTGTAACTATCAATTTGTGCTTTTTAACCCCTTCACCTTTTTCACCCTGCCACAAGCCCCTTTGCATCTTTCATCCCAACAAATCTAATACCCATCTGACACCATACATAGTTCTTACAATATTATTGACTATATTCCTTATACTATACCCTACACTCAATAACTACTTTGTAACAACCAACTTGTACTTCTTAATCCCTTCCCCTTTTTCACCCACACCTTTACACACCCTCCCATCTGACAACCATCAAAATGCTTTCTGTATCTATGAATTTGTTTCTGTTTTGTTTGTTAATTTTGTTCTTAGATTCCACATATAAGGGAAATCAAATTTTATCTGTCTTTCTCTGTCTGATATACTCCACTCAGCACAACACCGTCCAGGTCTATCCATGCCGCCGCAGATGGTGAGAACCCATTGCCTTCC
Organism: Rhinolophus sinicus; assembly: GCF_036562045.2. Lineage (NCBI taxonomy): Eukaryota > Metazoa > Chordata > Mammalia > Chiroptera > Rhinolophidae > Rhinolophus > Rhinolophus sinicus. The sequence continues at coordinate 9,883,252 of NC_133765.1, forward strand.
ATGGCCGAGTAATATCCCATTGTATATACGTACCACCTCTTCTTTAACCATTCATCTATTGATGGACACCTAGGATGCCTTCACATCTTGGCCATTATAAAAAATGCTGCAGTGAACATATGGATGCATATGTCCCTTCAGAATAGTGTTTTGGGTTTCTTTGGATAAATACCCTGAAGTGGGATTACAGGGTCCTTCGTTGTCTCTTCTTAAAGCCTTTGTTTTAAAGTCTATTTTGTCTGGTATAAGTATTGTTACCACAGCTTTCCCCCCTCCCCATTTTCATGAAATATCTTTTTTCATCCCTTTACTTTGTGTGTGTGTCTTGCAACCCAAAGTGAATCTCTTATAGGTAGTATATGTAAGGGTTTTGTTTTCTTGTCCATTCATCCTGTCTATGTCTTTTGATTGGAGCATTTAATCCACTTACATTGAAAGTAATTGTTGATAGGTATGTAGCTATTGTCATCGTATTATTCCTAATTTTGATTCCCCCCCCCCCCCCCCGTCTTAAAGAATCCCTCTAACATTCCTTGTAATACTGGTTTGGTGGTGATGAACTCCTTTAGCTTTTTCTTGTCTGGGAAGCTCTTTATCTGTCCTTTGATTTTAAATGATAGTCTTGTTGAGTAGAGTAATCTTAGTTGTAGATCCTTGCTTTTCATCACATTGAATATTTTGTGTCACATCTCTTCTCACCTGCAAAGTTTCTGTTGAGAAATCAGCTGGCAGTCTTATGGGAGCTGCCTTATAAGTTATTAGTTGCCTTTCTCATGCTGCTTTTAGGATTCTCTCTTTGTCTTTAACTTTTGCCATTTTAATTATAAGTGTGTCTAGGTGTGGGCCTGTTTGGGTTCATCCTGTTTGGAACTCTCTGTGATTCCTGGACTTGTATGTCTATTTCCTTCACCAGGTTAGGAAGGTTTTCAGTCATTATTTCTTCAAATAGGTTCTCAATCTCTTGCTTGCTCTCTTCTCCTTTTGGTACCCCTATGATATGAATGTTGTTATGTTTGATGTTGTCCCAGAGGTCTCTTAAACTATCCTCATTTTTTTTAATTCTTTTTTTTTTTTTCCATTTTGCTGCTTCAATTGGATGTTTTCTGCTACTTTGTCTTCCCAACCACTGATTCAATCCTCTGCTTCATCTAGTCTGCTGGTGATTCCTTCTAGTGCATTTTTCATTTCAGTTATTGTATTCTTCACTTCTGACTGGTTCTTTTTTATGGTTTCCATGTCCTTTTTTATGCCTGCTATCTCTTTGTTGAAGTTCTCACTAAGTTCCTTGATCATCCTCATAACCATTGTTTTGAACTCTGTCTCTGGTATGTTGCTTACCTCCATTTCATTTAGTTCTTTTTCTAGATTTTTCTGCTGCTCTTTCATTTGGGATACATTTCTTTGTTTCCTCATTTTGGCTGCCTCTCTGTGTTTGTTTCTATATGTTAGGTAGATCTACCATTTCTCCCAGTCTTGGCTGGGTGGCCTTATGTATTAGGTGTCCTGTGGGACCCAGGTGCTCCAGGAGTGTCCCTTGTGTGAGTTATGTACCATCCTGTTATAGTTGAGCTTTAATTGCTATTGGCATGTCAGTAGGATTAACCATCAGGCTGATTGGCTATGGGGTTTGGCCACATCCACAGCTTATGGGGTGCTGTGGGAGGGGCTTACCACATGGAGCAAGATTAACCTCAGCGAGCGCTGGTACCTGTTGAAACCACCCTTTGTGTGTTCTGCTTGTGGGGGTAATTGGGCAGTGCTCTGCTGTGGTCTGAAGCCAACCTCCAAGTATGTTGGTTCTGGGGCCTTTTGGGAGGAGCTCTGGTGCAAGCCCAGGTCATCCACTGCCTATGACTGGCTGGGGACTACCTGGTAGGATTTGCAGTTATTTGCTGCAAATATATAAAGCGATTTGCAGTTATTTGCTGCCTGTGCTAAACTTGGAGGCATGTGGGAGAGGCCTCGCTGTGAACTGAGGTCTCTTGCCATCAGTATCAGGCCTGGGATTACTCCACAGTAAGCCAGCACACTTGGAGTCCTGCTGCCACCTGCCAGCTCCCTTAAGCTTCAGTCACAGATAAAGCCTTGTGCGGTACGCAAGTTGGGTGAGGCAGGATCTCAGGGAGTGACTAGAGTGGGAAGAATTACTGTCATCGTGTTAATGTAAATTCTGGTTTGCTACAGTGCTGAGCTGGGAGCGACTCAGCAAAAGTCTCAGAACACACTAAGGCCAGTCAGACTCTGATTGTTTTCCAAGAAAGAGTGCAATGTTGGCGGTGCTGGCTGCTCATGAGAAAGTGCCTCCAGAGCTATGCGAGTTGGGTGGGGCAGAGTTCCAGCTGAGTCAACACAGTTGGGTGGGCAAAGCTGTGGAGCTCACCAGGCCAATCAGATTCAGATTTGGCATATGGGGGGGGGGCGGCTCAACACAGATAAGATGGTGCCCATCTGCCAGCTGCATGGAAGGAGGACCCCTCAACAGGAAAATGCCGACTGTCCTCCAGTTCTCCCGCCAAAGCCACGCACCTCAGTCAGCCTCCCCATATGTCTCCAAGGCCCCCCACGTCACCGTCCCTCCGCCAGCACCGACAGTGACTGTAAGCGAGTGAGTCTGTGTGCTGGCCATTTAAGAGGACTCTTGGGTTTCCTGCAGCCTTCCATCCCACCCAAATGGTTGGAAGCCTCACTGCTTTTCACAACCAGATGTTGTGGGGCATCCTCTTCTCAGCACCAGTACTATGGGCTGGGAAGCCTGGTGTGGGGGGTAGGGTCCATTGCTCCTCCTGGGGGAACCTCCACAGCCAAGATATTCCTCCTGATTTTCAACTTCCACACAAAGGTTTGGGGCCCACTTGCATCTTCTTTCCCCCTACCAGTCCAGTCTCAAAGTGGCTTCTTTATATTTTCAGTTATAGGACTTCTGTTTGGCTAGACTTCAGATGGTTCTCCAGATTGATTGTTCTATAATTTTGTTGTAATTTTAATGTGTGAAGTACTCAGGCACAGTGTTTATGTACTCCACCATTTTGTTAAGAAGTTTAGGATGTTTGTTTTTAAGTTTTAAGAGTTCTTTGTTTATTATGGATAATAGCCTTTTATCAGATGTGTTTTTTTGTAAATATTTTCTATCAGTCTGTGCCTTGTTTTCTAATTTTCTTGATTTTATCTTTTGCAGGAGTTTTAAATTTTAATTAAGTCCAACTTATCAATTATTTTTTTCATGGATCATGTCTTTGGTGTTAAACCTAAAAAGGCATCACCATCTCCAAGTTTATTAAGTTTTCTCCTGTGCTATCTTCTATAAGTTTTATAGTTTTGCATTTAATTTTAGGTCTATGATCCATTTTGAGTTAATTTTTGTGATCAACATAAAAAGATTCTCCATTTTCATTTAATATTTAACACAGGTCCCTTTCAAGATCAGGCCTGTTATACTCCTTTTTTTTTTTCTAGCCAGAAGTGTAGGAAAACCAGCTTTGCAAATCCTCCCTGCCCTTCCCCATTTTTCTGAGAAGCAGTACCCTAAATACAGGCAGAGTCCTTATCTGCTTCCATGTAGTTCATACAAAGTTGTTGGGCTCCACCCTTCCCTATTACCTGATTTAAAAATCACGTCATTGTATAGTAGGACCTGCAGCATGTCTGTAGAAACTACTTTTAAATTTATTTATGGAAGGCTGAATATATTGATTTGATAGGGGAGAGGAGCAGGGAATGTATATTTCTTCCATTAACAGATTATTACATTAGTTTATAGGTAAGCTACATTAAGGAACATGTGGTAGAGATATCGGATGGGTCAGTTTAAATAAAGAGGAATAAGGTAATAACTAACTTCAAATTGAACAATAAAAATGTAGACTTCTAATAATTTGGATAACAACATTCAAATAGGCTAAATCTCTGAGAAGTCGAGCTTTAAAAAATAATTTTAAAATAAATATTAAATAAAAAGGCAAACACTGAAGGAATGAGCTTCCTAGTAGACACAGAATGGTGTGGCCATTACACTATAAAATATATTAATCTAAGGAAAATCCACCAGTGGGAAAACATCAGAAAGTACTTCCACAAATCCCCTAACTTTCTTATTTTATAATAATATATTTATTCTTTTTTGATATCACATGAGATAGAATGGGAACGTGAAGTAAGAATTAAATATTTTGGAGAGGTAGTAACTTTAAGTTAAGGCTGGCAACCAAGAAGGCTAGTGGTTTGGGCAACTTTTCATTTCATGTTGAAGAGATCTCTTGGAAAGAAACATAATTTGAGTAAGAGGTTTGATATGCTTTTCCTTAGCTCCTTGTTTTTAACCATTTTCCCCCATCTATTTGAGGTAAGTGAAATGGAAGACAAGTTGAGGGTGTCAGAAAAAGAAAAAGGAGGTAAGAATAAGGAATAGTGGGGAGCAAGGAAAGGAGAGGAAAAAAATTCACTGAAGTAGAGGAAATTGTCCAGAGGAGGGGAGAAATTATAGTTGATGCCATTTACCTGTAGTTAAAAATAAAACTTGATACATCGCCTTTTATTTATTTATGGAAGGCTGAATACATATTTTGTTTTTTAATAAAGTGCATATTTTTCCTTACGTCAGATGGGAAAGTAGGAATAATGAAGGAAGGGATAGATCTAAATAAGTGAGATAATAAAAAAAAGAAGAAACGTGAATTTTGTTTTCTTCCTTAAGTGCCTAGGCTTGGTAACCAGCTCTCTCCAACAGTAGGAGATATAAGGATTTGGCTTTCAACGGAGAGGGAAGAGTTGAAGCCAATTTCTCCCAATTTATCATGATAGAATACAAAATATGTGGACTATCAAATATCAAAGAGAACCTGGAACTCTACTTAGTTCCAATCATACCTTTGATTTAATAAATTATGGTGTATCTTCACCATGGAATATTACATAATTATTCAAAAGAATGAATTAGAGCTAAACCAGACATTCTGGAAGGTTTTCCATGGGATAATGGTGGCTGAGATAAGCAAGATGGAAAAGACTACTTATAACATGACCCCATTTTGTGCAACAGTGATAACGTCCTGCATATATGTATACATAAGAATACGGGTATGTGGTTATATGAACAAGGACAGCAATATGGAAGAGTACTTTGAGAATATTTAATGCTACTCATTAAACATTTCTGGCTCTCTGTCTTCTAGGCCCATGTTATGATTGCACTTTCTGTCCCCCTTGTGATCTTGTGAGCAGAAGTGATGTGTTACTTCTGAGCTGAAACACACAATTGCCAGTTCAAGACCCCACAGAACACACGTCCCTCTACCACATTACAATCAGTGTTCATGACAGTAGCTCTTCCATCATCCTAGATCCTAGAATGACAAGACATGGAACAGAGCCCCAAACAAGCTATGATGAATACGAGTCATGAAAGAAATTAACAGTTGTAATGAGCCAATAAGCTTTGTTGGCTCATTTATTCAGCATAACCTAGTATGTTCTGAATTGAACAGATATATACTAGGTCAACATGTTATAGGTGGAACACTCAGGCTTTTGTAGTAGTCTTTGTTTTTGTATTGTAAAGCTTTTCATGGGGATGTAAAGTATACATAGGGAATATAGTCCTATATATGGTGTCAGATGGATACTAGACTTATTGGGGTGATCACTTTGTAAGTTATATAAATGTCTAGTCACTATGCTATACACCTAAAATTAATATGATATTGTATATCAACTGCAATTGAAAAATAAAAAATTATTTTAAAAAGAAATAGTATTGAAAAAGCTTTATTGAAAAAAGAAAAAGTATTGAAAAGCTTTATTAAATACAGAGGAAAAGTTAGGTACCATAAGAATGGCAGAAATTGTACCAGAAACGTGCTAAAGAATATTTTGGCAAATTCTATCTGCAACCGCACTGACTCCCTCTTTTTCTACTTGATATCAGATAGACACATTTTCTCTTTGGAAATGGTGCCCGACTCCTTCTACCTCCACACTACTGCACTGCCTTGAAAGATAGCCTAATTGAAATTCAGGCAACTAGTCTGTTACAATGCAAGGTTAACCTTTAGGTTCATTTCTCTAGTCCAGCAGTTCGCAAAGGAAGTTATTTGTCGGGAGATATTTTTGGTTATCACAAGTCGGGGTGGTGGCAGTGGTGTTACTGGCATTTATTGGGTAGAGACCAGGAGTACTGCTAAACATCTTACAATGTACAGGATATTCCCCTACAGCAAAGAATTCTGCAGCCTCAACTCTTGATAACGCTGAGGCTGTGAGACCCTGCTCTATTCTAGGCCAGGTTCCTATACTTCTTTTTTTCTTGAAGGAAGCAGAGATCCTTCCTTTCTTTGTTATTTATGTCACCATTCATTCTCAGAGTGTTCTCCCTTCAAAACTTTGTGGAGTATAAGCCCACTTCTTTACAGTTTTCTTCCTTGCTTCCCATGTCTTTTTTTTTTTTTTTTAAATAACAGCTTTATTATGATACAATTCATGTACCATACAATTTACCTAAAGTGTAGTATTCAGTGGTTTTGAGTATATTCACTGAGTTGTGCAACCATCACCATGGTTAACTTCAGGACATTTTCATCACCCACAAAAGAAATCCTTTTACCCATTAGCCACTCTGCATTTCCCCACACCTCCTCCCACCCCTTCACAGCCCTAGGCAAACACTAATATACTTTATATCTCTATAGGTTTGCCTATTCTGGATATTTCATATAAATTGAATCATACAATATGTAGTCATTTGTGACTGGCTTCTTTCTCTTAGTATGTTTTCATTATGGCTGAATATTTCATTGTGTGGATACACCACGTTTATTGGTTTGTTAGAGCTCCTGTAACAAAGCACCCGAGACTGGGTGGCTTAAAAAACAGAAATTTATTTTCTCACAATTCTGGAGGCTAGAAGTCCGAGATCAAGGTGTCAGCAGGGTTGATTTCTTCTGAGGGCCCTCTCCTTGGCTTGAAGATGGCCATCTTCTCCTTGTATCTTCACAACATCTTCTCTGTGTGACCTCTCCTTATAAGGACACCAGTCATATTGGATTAGAACCCTCCCTAATGACCTCATTTTAACTTAATTGCCTCTTTAAAGACCATATTTTCAAATAATACAGTCACATTCTGAAGTATTGGAGGTTACATCTTCAACATATGATTTTTGGGGGAAAGATGATATAATTCAGGCCATAACACCACGTTTTATTTACCTATTCATCAATTAATTGGTATTTCCATTCACTTTTATAGATTTAATTACTAAATTTCTAGAAAAGACTACTGTCAGGTGTATCAAAAAAGATACTTTGAAGGTTTCAACAACTTTACTAAGTATTTCTACTTTTTATCCCGGGACAGTTTTTCCTAATGAATCTGAAAATCATTCTCAAATGGTTCTAGAAGTGTCAGTGCATTTTTGCTATTACTCTTTAAAAAAATAGTCTTATTGACATATAATTCACAGACCATTAAATTCACTCCTTTAAAGTGTACAATTCAGTGGGTTCTGGTATAGTCATAGTTGTGCAGCCATTGCCACTATCTATTTTTAGAACATTTTCCTCAACTCAAAAAGAATCCCATACCCTTTAGCAGTCATTCCCCATCTCCTTCAACCTCTCAGCCTCAGGCAATTGCTAATCTTTTTTCTGTCTCCATGGGTTTACCTATTCTAGATATTTCCTATTCCTAGATAGAATCCTATTATCTCTGCCTTTTTCACTTAGTGTAATGTTTTCAAGGTTCACCCACGTTGTAGCATGTGTCAGTACTTCATTCATTTTTATTGCTGCATAGTGTTCCATTGTATGGATATGTCACATTTTGTGTGTCCATTCATCTGTAGGTAGGCATTTGAGTTGGTGTGAATAATGATGCTATGAACATCTGTGTACGTATTTTTATGTGTACCTATGTTTTCATTTCTTTTGGGCATTTACCTGAGAATGGAATTGCTTGGTCATGTGATAACTCTATTTTAACATTCTGAGGAACTACCAGACTGTTTTCCAAATTGACTGCACCATTTTGCAATCCTACAGTAATATATGAGGGTTCCAATTTGTCCACATCCTTGCCAACATATATCCATCTTCTTTATTTTAGCCATTTTAGTGGGTGTGAAGAGCATCTCATTGTATTGTTTTGCTTCCCTAGTGATTAGTGATGTGGAACATATTTTTATGTACTTATTGGGCATTTGTATATTTTCTTTGGAGAAATGCATATTCAAATCTATTACCCATTTTTAATTGGGTTATTTGTCTTTTAATTGTTGAGTTATAATTTTTAAAAAATATATTATTGGTACAAATCCCATACCGGATATATGATTTAAAAAATATTTTCTCCCTTTCTGTGGGTTGTCTTTTTACCTGCTTGATCATGTCCTTTGGAGCACAGAAACTTAATTTTTATGAAATCCAGCTTATCTTACCTATTTTTTCTTTTGTTGTTTGTGCTTTTGGTGTAGTATCTAAGAAACCACTGCTTAACTCAAGGTCATTAAAATTCACTCCTATGTTTTCTTCTAAGATTTTTACAATTTTAGCAGTTACATTCATGTCTATTATCCATTTTAATTAAGTTTTGTATATGGTGTGAGGTAGGGATCCAACTTCATTCTTTCACAAATCCAATCATTCCAGTTATTTGTTGAAAAGATTCTTCTTCCCCCCATTAAATTGTCTTGGTGCCCTTATCTTCCTTTCTATTCTTGAAAATGAATTTTATCAATCTTCAAAGAAGGGTCTTGCCTATAATAAGGTCAAACTGTGGTGAAGAAAGAGGAATTCAAATATTATGACACATATATTAAATATTTTAATAGCGTGTACAGAGTGTTAGGACACTAAAGGGAGGACTCTGATTCATCTTCAGAGAAATAGGAGAAACATTTTAGAGGGAAGTGTCACCAAAGCTTCCTTGAAAAACAAGTAAGCATGGGTAGTATGGGTGGAGTTCCAGACAGAAAACAGTACACGCAAGAGCTAAGCGGAGTCGTAGCCAGTCATTCATACGGTCAGAGCTGAGCTAGGTAATGTTGTCTAGTCTCTTTGCCCTGACATTCCCAGCTTTTCACCAAGACCATATGTCATTCTCTTCCGTGGCTGGAATTCATTAAACCTTGAAATCATCTTAGATTGGGAATGAATAAAACAGTATACAGTGTTTCCCTGAAAATAAGACCTAGCCGGACAATCAGCTCTAATGCATCTTCTGGAGCAAAAATTAATATAAGACCCGGTATTATATTATATTATACTGGGTATTATATTATATTATATTATACTGGGTATTATATTATATTATATTATATTATATTATATTATATTATATTATATTATACTGGGTATTATATTATATTATATTATACCCGGTCTTATAGTAAAATAAGACCAGGTTTTGTATTAATTTTTGTTCCAAAAGACGCATTAGAGCTGACTGTCGGCTAGGTCTTATTTTCGGGGAAGCACGATACTTAAAAATCAAATCAACCAGACATTGTCGTCCTATGTGCTCAGGAGTCTCTGGGAAGGGATATAAACCAACTCACAAAAAGGCCCAAGGAAGGTCGAGTTAGAAAAGACGTAAGTCAAGTTTTATATTTGTTCAGATGCATTATATATCCCAGACTTCCCTGAAGGAAACTGGGTTCCTAAACTTTCTTTTAAAAGGAAATATAGTCACACAACAGAAAGAACATGGCCTATGGAGTGTGAAACCTAATTCAGTCCTGGTGTTGTCACTGTTACTGGTAAGACTGCACAAGTTTCCTAACTTCTCTGAATTTCAGTACCCCTCCTTCTAAAACAGGGACATTAACACCTACCTCAGATGAATCTTGTGAGGGTTAACTGAAAATGTCTACAGCTAAGTAGAATAAGTGTTTAATAAATGTCAGTTTCCTCTCTTCTCTGGTGCTCATATATCTAGGCCTACAATTAATAGAGGAGAAACCTGGGCTTCTCTCTTAAAAGTATACTTATTACTCTAAGGCTCTGTCCTTTGCTTTTAGTAGCTGACCCCAAGGGAGGGGAATCACTGTTGAACCTTTACCTAATTCTGGAGAAGGCTATATTCTCCCCGTAACCTACTTCCCTACTATGTTTGGTCAGTTGGGACATAGGTTAAGGGGAGAATATAGCATATTATTTTACTGAAGAACATGACTTTTATACTTTCTGAATCTGTTCTTGCCAACAGACACACTCAGATGATCTGAGTTTACCTTGGAATACAACCAACCCTGTCTGACTCAACTTTGTGCTACTCTGCAAATAACACAATTAATACCCCTCCTATGAGCTGCTTAGTAATGGAATGCAGAGGCAGCACAAGGTACAGTGCGGGAAATTGCCCACAGGCTGGTGTGACTGTGGCTTAGTCCTGAATTTCCAGCAAGGTGTATCCTTGACCTACAGTGGCCTGAGAGGGTGTAAGTAAGCTTAGAGTGCATCATTCTCTTCAAAATTTGACAGCTACTATTATTGCTTTTTTTCTCTGTAGGCGGGTCCTTGGAACAACATGATCAGAAAGAGTAAGACCAGAATAACAGTCTGAACCTTGTTCTGGCATGAATTTATGATGCTGTCGAATAAAATTACCATTTTATGAACAAGAGCTCATTTACCTCCTCGCTCAGTTTGGTTCCTAAGCAAAAGATGGTTTCATTCCTGCTCTCTCTCTCTTTTTTCTTTCTACATAAGCCTATTAAATGCAAGACTCTGCTCATTGTTGAAAAAATAATAAAACAAATAAGAAATGATCCCTGTACTCAGGAGTTTATAATCTAGTAGGGCGCTGTATACTTGTGAAACATTGCATGTCATGCGATACACTGATAGCAATTCCTGGGGACATAAAATAGAGTAACTCTCACCAGAGAACTGACAAGGCTTCATAGAAGGGCATGGCATTTGAGCTGGGCCTTTCTTAATTGCCTCTTTCAAACTGTCATGAAAATTAGGCAGTCTTGCTGGAATCCTGAATAAAAGACTGAAGAATAAATCTTGTCTAAATTCAGTTATTTCTCAAGATCCAATAAAGAACACTGGCCTCTGAGTCAGAAGACCTGGGTTCTAGTCCAAGTTTTGCTATGAACTCACTGTGTGATCTGGAGCAAGATGTGCAACTTCTTAGGATCATAATTTCTTTGTTTGTTAAATGGGTAGTTTGGAAGAGGTAATCATCTCCATGGCACATCCTAGTTCTAAAATCCCTTTCTTTCTTTGCTCCTAACCCATTACAAAAATGAAATGAAATGAAAAGAAAAGGAAGTAGAGCAAGTTTAGTCATGCTGAGGGAAGACTATCACCAACAAAGAAGCAGTTACTATTTGCCACTTCAGCATACTCGTACATTAGAGTAAAAGGGGCATCTCTGAACTTGAAAAGTTGGCTTCTTTTTGAAGCAACAAGGGAAAACGTTTAATTATATTTTCCTTTCTTTCTCTACTATCAAGTGAACTTGTTCAGCACTTACACCAGTGAATAAGATAGATGTTGGGCCTTCCAGTTCACTCAACAGTCCTGGTCATGTGCAAGCTCTTCCTTCCACTTCCCATAGACTAGTTTTTGACAATTCATTGTTTCCCTCAAACCTGAGTTGACTCAACCCAGGGTAAACCTTTCCTCTCATCCATTAACATAATTGAATCTATAAGACAATCACCTCAATTTCCTCTTCTTCACCTACAAATTCATACATTTTCACACCCATATGTCTCTTCAGATTCACCCCTCCTCTTAAAGGCCAGTCCTTCACCTATGTTTTTGATTACATCCTCCTCTGTGCCTTCTGGCCCCTAGGTCTATTAACCAAGAATTTGTCTCACCCTTTATTGCCTTTTCCCTTCAACTATACCCAGGCCCAAGACTTTCTCACACAAAGTAACAAAAGAAAAAGGAAAGAAACAAAAAATCTGCTTTGATCCTGGATCTCCTAAGAACCACCATTTATCTCTCTTCCTATTTACTATTTGAAACATAAAATAATATATCTAACGTGCATAAAATATATAAAGAATAATTTAACAACTGTGTCCCAAATGGGACGCAGCTTAAGAAATAGAACATCCTTGGAGCTGTCTGTTGACCCTTCTATGATGGTTTCTGCCATACTTACCTATGAGAGCTAGCCATCATTCTGAATTGTGTGTTTAGCATTCAGTTTCTTTTGTTTTACTATGTACTACATACATTTAGTACATAAGTTATCCCCAAAAAAGATAGTTTTGCAAATTTTTAAACTTTGTATCTTTAGTCAAATTATGTGGATCTTTTCCTTGCCTTCTTCTTTAGTCAATAGCCTATAAACAAACACCTTTGATAATAGCTTTATTTATAGATAATTAAAACCAATTTTTAATATTAAAAGTTATTTGAAAAGTCATGAATTATTGAACTCAATTACCATTTAAATGAAGTTTTCTTTGGATAGAAAGGAATTTGGGTGGTTTTGTGTAATGCAAGCAAACATTGTCAAAATCAGTTAAGTATTTTGAAGACCTGGAAAGATAATTTCTCTCTTCATTTAGTCTTCCCTCTTCACCACCCCACTGAAATGATATTCGTAGATGTCACCAAATTCTCTCCATATTGTTTTATCCAACGGAAACCTTTAAAATATTATCTTAATAGACCTCTCTTCTGTTCTCGATGCTACTCTGTAGTTGACAGTGTCAACTAGTCACTTGTCTTTGAAATTACTAACTCCTTTTGGCTTTCATAATACTATTCTCTCTTGGCACTCTTCATCTTCATATCTTCTTCCTCTCCTTTAAGGGGTCCTCTTCTTTTGTCTGTCTCTTAGACACTAGCAGACTTTGGCCCACTCTTCTTTTATATATCTTCTTCTTGCAAGAATACATACACATCCATTATTCCATTACCAGTTGCATGTTAATGACTACCATGACTTTATTGCTAGCCCTGACCTCTTCCCTAAGTTTCAGATTCATATATCTAACAACCTGCTGAATCGACTGACACGCACATATGTAAACACTTAGATGTTTCTTAGACATCTTAACGTCGACATGTTCCAAACTGAATTCACCATCTTCTTTCCCCATCACATCAGCTTCTCTTCTGTATCCTGAACTGGGTAACAGCTTAACATCCAGTCCCTCTTAAAGCCAGAATCCTGGCGTTCATCCTAGATTCACTCCTCTTCATTCCTCACTCTGCCCTTCAGTGTCCCAGTTCCCCAAGACACTAAAAACTGCTTATTTTACTTCCCCAAATTTGCTGGTGTTCTTTCTTTCCTCTCTATTCCTAAAACAATTATTTCCCAAAACAATTATTTCCCTTTGGCTCTTATGGTCTTTTGCCTGGACTACTCCAATGCTTCTCATCCTGCTGCCCATAAATCCTTCCACTCTGCAGCCAGAGTCTACCAACAATGTAAATCTGACAACCCCACTATAGAATCTAAAATATTTCATTGACTAATCACCACACAGATGTAGTCCACACCCCTTTGCATTGCATATACAGTAGTCCCTCTTATCTGTGGAGAATACATTCCAAGACTCCCAGTGGATGCCTGTAACCATGGATTGTACAAATCCTATATATACTATGTTTTTTCCTACCCTTTGATAAAGTTTAATTTATAAATTCGGCACAGTAAGAGATAAACAATAATAATAATAAAATGGAATAATTATAATAATATACTGTCATAAAAATAATGTGAATGTGGTTTCTCTCTCAAAATAGAGTATTGTTCTGTACTTACTTTTTCACTTAAAGGAAGCACTTTGTGGCTTCTCTTTGGTGTATCTAAATTGCCAGCATCACCACTCTTGTGCTTTGGGACCATGATTAAGTAAAATAAGGGTGACTTGGATACAAACACCACAGTATCATGACAGTCGATCTGGTTACTGAGATGGCCCCTAAGTGACTAAAAGGCAGGGAGGGAGCCTATACAGCATGGAGACAGCCGGACAAAGGGATGGTTTATGTCCTGAGTGGGAAGGAGAGGGATAGCACAAGATTTCATCACACTACTTAGAATGGCACACAATTAAAAATGTATAAGTTGTTTATTTCTGGAATTTTCTATTTCATATTTTCAGAGTGCAGTTGACTGCGGGTAACTGAAACCAGGGAAAGCAAAACCATCGCTAAAGTTGTCTACTGTACTCAGGTCTTGGTTCTTTGCCTCTCTCTCCAGGCTCATCTTCCATTTTCCCCACCACAAACCTTGTAATGTACACTTTGCTCATGCTATTCTCTCCACCTTGTGTGTCCTTTTCATTTTTCTTTACCTGACTTACTTTTACTCAGTTTTCAATAGGTGGGCCCTATTTCCTCTCGAAAGTCATTTGTGAACCTCCAGGTTGGGCTACATGCCCCACCCCTGTGCTACCATAGTATCTTCTATCATACCACATCTTGATTCTTATCACTTACCTTGTTATATTTAAATTACACATTTACATGTCTTACTCACTAGACTATCGGCTCCTCAAGAGACCTTATCTGCAGAGACCTCTATGCTTAGTACAAAGTTTGACATAAAATAATAGTTCTTGATCTGAACTGACCTGATGTAACTTAGCCTGAATCATGAGGAAACTGTCTCCTAAATCCAGTCATTAGTAAAGTTACTGGTACCATTACTTTTTCATATACTTTTCAGAGTCCTTAAAAGGTCATCTAATACTGTGCCTCTTAGACTGGTGTATGGGTAAGTAAGGAGTATCTGAAATCACAGGACCAGCATGGTGTATCATCCTGAAATACCAATTTCACCTAAGGATTTCGGGAAAAATGATTTCCGTGTTGAAACAGAGATGTATTTTGCAGTAGCATAAATTTTTAAGCATTAAGAGAGACTTCAGCTTATGCCAGGTTATTCTCAGCCAAGCCTCCATGTTGTGGGAGCACACATTCTATGGTGAGTGGTAGCGTTTGAGAAACATTAAAAGACAGATCGTTGTTTTACAATGCAGTTTAATGCTTGTCTAGAGCCTTCCTTGTAAAAATAAACAGTCCCAGTGAGACCAAAGCATAGAAATGATCTCAGAAACAGCCAGAAGAGAGGGATTTTTCAGCTTGGGCCTGGGTTACATGGGCAAAGGTGTCTGCCGGATAGGCAGGCAGGTCTTTTGAAATTAGTACATCACTGTGCTTTTCCAAAATATTCCAGGTGGTAGATAAAGGTAGGGGAGAGGAGGCGGAGAAACACTGTTAGAACAGAACAAAGAGAAGGCTTGGATCAAAGTGGGGGCCTGATGAAAGAGAGTGAAAGGAAGTGAAGGATGGTACAGATGCGGCATGGAATACAAGGAAAGAAAAGACTCCAAATAGAGCTGTGGTTAAAGATGGAACTAGGTGTATTACATCTTTAGTAAAATGATATGGGGAGTGTTCACCCCAGAGTCCTCGTAGTTTGAGACTTCCCAGTCTGTTTTCTTCCAGCTGTTCCACAAATCAACTTTGAGAATGAGGTAGCATCATCTAAGAGGAAGTGACAGAAAAAGATGCAGAAGAAATAGAGGAAACAGCAAGGGAACAAGGAGGAAGGGCTGTTTAAAAATGGACAATGAGTTTTTCACAAAGATGGCACTGAAAGCAAAGAAGGAAGCCCCTGCCCCTCGCAAAGCTGAAGCCAAAGCAAAGGCTTTGAAGGCAAAGAAAGCAGTGCTGAAAGGTGTCCACAGCCACAAAAAGATCTGCATGTCACCCACCTTCCGAAGGTCCAAGACACTGTGGCCCCAACGGCAGCCCAAATACCCTTGGAAGAGAGTCCCCAGGAGAAACAAACTTGACAACTATGCCATCATCAAGTTCCCCTAACTACCAAGTCAGCCATGAAGAAGACAGAAGACAACAAATATACTTGTGTACATTGTGGATGTCAAAGGTGCACAAGCACCAGGTCAAACATGTTGTGAAGAAGCTCTATGACATTGACGTGGCCAAGATCAACACCCTGATCAGGCCTGATGGAGAGAAGAAGGCATATGTTTGACTGCGCCCTAACTATGATGCTTTGGATGTTGGCAACAAAATTGGGATCATCTAAACTGAGTCCAACTGGCTAAATTCTAAATATAAAATTTTTTCACTGTAAAAAAACAAAACAAAAAATAAACAATGAAATCAATTTAATTCAAGCAATATCTATCCGGGTGTCTATTATATCAGGCATTGTTACAGGTGATGGAGGAACAGAGATAACAAGACTGGACCCCAGCCTTCAAGGAGCTTGCAAGGAGACTTCCTTGAAGGTTCTGAGTTCAGAAAAAGCCAACAGTAGAAAATCCAGTATCTAATGCCTAAGCTTTCTGATTAAGAGGTCTTTGAAAGCTAAAATAGGAATCATTCCTGTAACAATATTACCTGGTGATCTAAAACTTTCCCAGAAAAAAGAGTGATGAATCTGCCCCAAGTTTTGATTATCACATGTCAGGCTGCACAACGGAAAAACGGTACGGATTTGGAGAGTGACCTTCAAGGGCAGAAATTTTCTCCCAAATTCTATAAACAAGACATTCTCTAGAGGTATTAGGAAAATATTTTCCCAATATAGCCACTTAAAGAAAAACACAAGGTGAATTATTCTTTTCCATCTTAATTAAGTCTTCTCCTAAATGACCTGTTAAGACAAATACTGGCATGATATGGAGATTCTACAAAAGCCCTAATTTATTCTGGATTAATAAATATTTTTTTATAGGTGGGTAATGAATGTTTTGAAAATGGTTACTCCAAAACAATTCATTGTACGTATGTTCATAGGACTTTCATTACCCTAGGATCTCTCTTTATTTTTTAATAGAAAAGAACTCAGTCTCCATGGAACCCTTCTGATGGTCTCTGTGCTGCTGATAGAAGAAGGGGCACAGAGGGGCACAGAACCACACAGAAGCACCAGGTACTTCTAAGTGGGCAGAGTCAAGATCAAAATTCTGATTTTGAATCCTAGACTACCACTTACCTACCTCAAAACAAGAACCTCTACTATTAAACAAATTATATAATAAATCAATCTAAATTATTAGTGGCTAAGTTATTAAGTTAAACTGATAACTAAGTTATAAGTTATTAGTTTTCTCAAACAGGAATAAATGGCTAGAGATACTGTCTTTCTAATGAGAAACCGATTATACTAGAAAGCTGCAGAGACATAAAGATAAGCCACCAAAAAGCCTGCTCTGCTAATCATTCTGCAGTGATGTTTGCCACTCTGCAAGCCACACACCCAGACTGCATTTTAGTACATCATTCTTAAACATGGACATTTGAATAAAGCTCCAAACATGAAAGGGTAGAACCAAAAACAACAGAAAAAGAGATTTTGAAAATAAACAGACATTCAGCTTTTAAAATGTAGGAAAAATACAGAGTTAATATTCTCAAAGAGATATAAGAAGATATTGCATCCATGAAATAAGAATAGGATGCTATTAAAAAAAACATTTGGAAGCACCCTCTGCCCAAATAAAAGCCCTTGGGAATTAAACATATGATGGTAGAAATGTAAAAATTTAATAGAAGTGTTGGAAGATTTATTAGAACTAAAAGACAAGACATATTTTTAAAAATAGGAAAGATAAGAAAATTAGAGGATGGATCTAAGAGATCCAACATCTAAATAATTAACAAAAATTTCAAAAAGAACAGAGGATATTAAATAACAGAAGAAAACCACTTAGAACTGAAGAATATGATTTTTAGATTGAAAAGACCTTTAAAGTACCAAGAACAATGACTGAAAAAACAAACAAAAAAACCCAAGCCATCATCAACTAACAACATTATGATACATCAGATCATGAGAAATGAAGAAAAGAAAACCCTACAATCTTCCAGAGATTAAAACAAAATCCCAGGGATCACAAATCAGAATGGCATCAGCTCCTCAACAGAACTCTAAGAAGGTGGAAGAAAATGGTGCAATACTTTCAAAATTCTGAGAGGAAATTATTTCCAGTTATTATCCTCTACCTAGCCAAACCATCAATCAAGTATGAAGGAAGAAAAGAGACATCTTAAATGCACAAGGTCGCAAAAAGCAATCAGGTCTTGTGGCGCCTGGATTTTATATAATTTTGGGAGCCCTCTTTAAGAAAAAAAAATGAAATTACAAATACAAAATTGGGTGTGACTGTGAATATTTATTTATATTGAGAAAAGAAATCACAACAAATTTGGACCATGGTGGTTCAGGGCTTTTTCTTTTAAAATCTCTTTAGAAAATTTACCCAAAATGCTTCTTGGTGGCAAGCTGGCTTTTCCTCTCCACCTGACAACTTGCAGCAGTTTGCAGCCCTCACAGGCCCATGAGCTTCATCAGCTCCAGGATAAACTGCCTCTGCTTTCTTGCGTTCTTTCTAAGGAAGCTTACGAGTATGCTGAGAAGGAATGGGAAGGCATGGAATCCAAGAAGTAGAAATTCAGTACAATTCCCAGGGTGGTAGTGAGGGAGCTCCCAGGATCACAAGGGGCTGAAAGAATAACCAGTCCCAGAGAAAGGGGGGTAGAAAAGGTAAGCAGGGGTATTTCCAAGGAAGAAAAAAATCAAACTGGCTTTTTACTTGATGTTTAACTCTCTTGAGAGGAATTTTACCATCCTGTCAAAGTTTGAGCAAGAATTAATAATGACTACTCAAAAAACTAAGCAGTTGAAGAGGATGAAGCAATTACTGACTCCAGGGGATGGAAAAAGGTACAAGAAAGGAAGTATAAAAATGATGGCTTATTACAAGGCTCAGTTGTGAGTCATATTTGTATAGTCATAAAAATGTAAACACTACACATTGCTATATCAAAAAAAATCAGGGTAGAACTATATTAGAACTTTGCAGAAAGGGAAGTGAATGTGAGATATAATAATGGGGTTATAAGGGAGATAAATCCTCGTTCTCCAAGGTAGGAAGTGCATAGATATTTTCTAGAACTGGAAAAAGAAAAAGAAGTAGCCAGTAGCATGTTATTTGGAAATATGGAGATAAAGACTGAAAAAAAAAATAAAAAAGCATAGCCCAAAGCATTGAAAGTAGTTGCCTCCAAGGGGCAGCTCAGTACAGACTCCAAAAAGACTTTAGAACTTATGACTTTTAAGACTATGCATTTATGATGTTGACCAAAATGGAAAATTAAAAAAGAAAGTAATATGCTCAAGAGTAGTGATACAAAAAGCTGTTGGAAATAAAATGAAGGTGCCTCTGCTAAACTATACAGTGTTTTACAACTTGTAGTCCTGCAACCACCTGCATTTCAATTACCTGGAGTGCCAGTTTATTATTCAGATTTATAGACCCATCCCAGACCTAAATAATCAGCATTTCTTGGGGAGAGCTTCGGAATCTATCATTTTTAAAAAGTTCTCCTAGACCTACTGCATTATCTATTGCTTTTTAGTAAGTCAAAGAACTAACTAACTAAGTAAACAAACAACCTATGCAAAGACAAAGAGTCAACGACTCATGAAACATACTAGGGCAGACTCTGCTGGTTGTCTACCTAATGGATATCCATTCTCCCCTTCTTCCTTATTATCAGAATCCCTATTTTGTTGTATTGGCAACATGTCCAACTAAAACATTAAATTTTCTCAGGCTCCCTCAGTTAGGAGTGGCTAAGTAACATAGTTCTTGAATGAGATATAAGAAGTCGACTGGGTAGGGCTTTCAGGAAAGATATTATTTTAAAAAAGACAGACACAGCTGGTACACGCCTTCTGCCCTTTGATAAGCACGGAAGAGGCACCTGTCTTTCTTTCAGTGAGGACAAAAGCTGCATGCTAAGGATGGTGGTGTAGGAAGACAGAGCCTGTCCAGGCTTGGGCTTCTCACCTCTAGACATCTAGTTATTTGAGAAAAACAAACTCCTTACTTATTAAGTCACTGGAGTAGAGTTTTCTATTACTGTCGCTGAATAAAGTCCTAGCGACATCTCATACTTGTTCAAATGTTTATTTGATAGATAGGAACATATTTCATTGTGTTCTGTGCTATGGGCACTGTGCTAGGAATAACAAAAACAATGGGTCAGACAAATAAGGCTCT
This sequence comes from Rhinolophus sinicus, assembly GCF_036562045.2. Lineage (NCBI taxonomy): Eukaryota > Metazoa > Chordata > Mammalia > Chiroptera > Rhinolophidae > Rhinolophus > Rhinolophus sinicus. The sequence goes on from NC_133765.1 coordinate 9,903,269, forward strand.
TTTCTTCATGGAACGTGGAATACAGTTAGTATAGAAGAATCTATTGATATTTGAGTCCAGAATTCAGGGAGACTATGGTTTGCTGTCACAGACCCCAAAGCAATAGAGTCAATCAAACTAAACTACTTGACTTATGTAGCTAGGAAATCCTCAGGGGGACCACATGCCAGAAGGAGCAGTAGTCTCAACATTGGAAGACTTAGGTTTTGGCTGTAATTCTTCAGCAAAGTAGATTTGGCGAAGCAACGTGGGGTACTTGCTTAATTTTTCCTGAATCTACTTTTCTTTTTTTTTTCTGCTATGGATTTAATTTTATTAAATTTATTGGGGTGACAATTGTTAGTGAAATTACATAGATTTCAGGTGTACAATTCTGTATTACATCATCTATAAATCCCATTGTGTGTTCACCACCCAGAGTCAGTTCTCCTTCCATCGCCATATATTTGGAATCTACTTTTCTTCTTTGGAAAACAAGAACATTGGGCTTGATAATCTTTAAGGCTATCCTCAGCTCTAAAATATTTTTGTGATTACATTGAACAAAGATGGTCATGAAATATACCAAACAAGAATGTCTCTAAATTTTGATTCTAAGAGTTCAACTCAGAGAATATATTAAATAAAAAAATGTTAAGAGAATATATTAAATAAATAAATAAATCACCACCTGTCACTCCCCAATTAAACAAACAAACCAACAAAACCACCCTTGAGGGAGCTGTGGTATTACGGAAGAAGTTCTGGTTTGAGTCCTGGCTTCCACGGAACGTATGGGTAAACACAGGCCAGATACTCAGTATCTCTGTTTTAATCTCCTAATTTATGAAATAGGCCGTTTCTCTTCCCTCACAGTGCTGCTTATGGAAACCACCATTGTAAAGGCCCCTTACGATTTGATATCAGCAAGATACTGACAATGTCTTATAATATCAAAATCCTGCAAAAGACATACATGAGTGGGGTTTGATATCTTCAGTTTAATTCTTCATCACATAAGGACGATAGATCTTTTGAGTTTTCTTCTCATTTGTGACCCATTTTATTTTTACACAAGAGAACAGACAAGAGAAACAAGAACAGCTAAAATTCAAATCATCTGTTTGTTTTCTAGCCCCAGTGAAGGTTTGGGGGAGAGGGTGGGTGGTTGAAAGGGAAGCTGAGTTCAAGTGAAGTGTGGGGATTACAACACTTACCTATGGCCTCTAATTGTTCATATTCAGTATTGTATAGTATTGTGAATAATCTAGTTTTTGTTTTATGACCTTTCTATAGAGATAAGTATAGATATGAACTCTGTCTCCATATGCGGTCATTAGTTGATGACACAGTGGTGACTTTAGTTATTGTACCCACAACTATAAAAAGTTTTGCAATAAGAGGAACTTTGGCTATGGGAGTTGCTCTATATATAGTAAAACCTCCCTTATCCATTTCACCCAGCAGATGCAAATGAGGAAGAGATAATCCTTTGATTATAGCCAACATAGGTAACACCTGTACTTTGACCAGTTAAACATGGCAGCCGATGTTCATTTGAATGTGGTGGGGAGATAAGAAAACAGAAGTCTTTCTTTCTCTTTATCCCCTTTCTCCCCCAGCCCTTGCAAAATCCTGATTATCGCAAAGGGCTGTTTGCTAAGATTAGGCAAGAGACATAACCAAGGACAAATTGGGGAAGATACCAAATAGAATACCTGGTGCCAAACATGAGATTCAGTAGCTTCATGGACACCATCACAACCAACCTCCGCCAGATGGTGAGGGAGGAACTCACAGAATATAAGGGAAAACACAAAGTATGAGACAAGGAAGCAGTGGTACTGTTTCTACCTCCCATGAAAGAAGTGAAAAGAAATCAAACTCTTTAAAAAGGAAATCGCATGTTTGGCTCCCAAAACACGGGAACAAATAACACACAATCAGAAATCACGTCTCACTCTGCTTGTGTCTGGCACTCTCCCCTTCTGAAACCAAGGGACCACATTCATATCAGTAAAGCCTCCATATCGGTTCCACATCTGTTCCAGAAACTCTAGGAACAGAGGGTAACAACATTATTATTAAGCCAACAAATGCTCAGTCATGAAGAACTCAGTCTGCAACAGGACGGGCCCCATATCTCACAGTGTATCATGACTCTCCTCTACAGTGTTGCACATCTGGTTAAAAACAGTACATGTTTCTTATGACACTAAGCCATACCACCTACTAAAGTGAATGTAAAAATACAGGTAAAATTCTTAAGCCATTTCATGAGCCAGAAGTAGCAGTGGGTGGGACAAGTGACCAGGGATGAAGGGAACAATGGCAGACACTGAGGGACATGGCAGAAGAGAATGTGAAGGAAATGGCCATTTCTGTGACTTTTAGAGAAGGTGCCTGCCTAAATTTTAAAATGGTCTATTTCGTAAAACCATAGGTTTCCTTTGCTGAAACACAAATCTTTCTGACATCTAGGGCTAGGTCATACATCGCTCTGGACCCAGACAGGGTCACCTAAACCTATTTTTAGGTCCCACGTGAACCTCTCTAACCACTGCTAATCTCACCCCTGTTCCTGACATCCCGTTTCTACCCACTGGCCTGCTAGCAGAAGAGGAATAATGGCTTGGAGGACTTAATCAATCGCCTCTTATTATTAGATTCCAGGCTCCCTGGCCTAAGGACAGGATCTGGTTGGTGTATCTGTGGATAGGGGCTAACGAGGAGGGACAGTAGAAGTAAGTGCCCACAGCCACATGCAGCCCACTGAAAGCAGCTCTGGGTCTCGGCCACACACGAGCCATCACCACCCGGTGTCCCTGAATCCTCGGGGTGGAATAGAAGGCAGGGGCTTCACACTTCGAAGCTCCTCTCACTCGGCAACACGGGCGACCCAGCACGCCAAGGATGCAGCAAATTCATTCTAGGGTCGCCGGCGATCAGACAGAGGGGCGCGGGCGCGGCGGGGGCGTCCCCAACCTAGAGCCTTCCAGCTCCTCCCGCCTCTGCCCTGTCTAAGCCCCCTGCCGGGTCCGAGCCCCCTTCCCGTCGGAACCCAGTCCGCGTCCGAGCCCCCTGCCCACAGCGGCCGTCTCACCTACGCTGAGCTGCCCGGAGCAGTCCGCTGGCTTCTTGTCCTCGCAGTGCGGCCGCCACAGAGCAGGTGCGAGCGCCCCGCCTGCCCGGCCGGGCCGAGCCACCAGCCCGCACTCCCCGCCCCTGCCCGCCCCTCCCCGCCGCTGATCGCGTGCTGGGCCTCCCTTCTCAAAGCCCTCACTTTCCTCCACACCCCTGACTCCCAGACACTCCCTAAGGTGTGTGCTCCAACAGGGGCCCATTCCTGGGCAGCCAGGGACTGCGACCAACTGTGACCTATGAGGCAAAGCAATTATAGAGCGAGGACTCAGAGCAGAGGCTGTCGTGAGGAAGACTGTGTCATATCCTGAATCAGAATCCAGTTTTGTAATTTAAGCTTGGTGTCACGAGTTCCTTCCTTCCTTCCTTCCTTCCTTCCTTCCTTCCTTCCTTCCTTCCTTCCTTCCTTCCTTCCTTCCTTCCTTCCTTCCTTCAACAGATCTGCCACATGCTAGGTAGGCACAGTTCTAGGTGCGGGAGTTAGAGCTGCAAAAAAGAGACAAAGTCCTTGCCTTGAAGGAGCTGCTTCCTACTAAGGAATGCATCATTTTCTTCGTAGCGTCATGTGATCTCAATGCTCTCATCTGTAAGCTAAGGGCTGGACTAGTTGAATAGTTGCCCACTCTGTCTGCTGCTCATAATCTCCTGTGGAAGTTGAAAGAATGCAAGGGCTAAGGCTCCATCTCAGATCTGCTGATAAGCATCTGAGCAGGAATGATGGCAGATGTACCTCTTACAAGCTGCTCAAGTGACAGAGGAAGTCTGGATTGAGAACCTCCCCTCCAGATCTCTAAGATGCCTTCCAGTTTATCCATTGTTGAGGGCACTGGAAACCAAGAAAGACTTCCCGGAAGATATGCTGTATTTAGGTTTTAAAGAAAGGCAAAGAATATACACTAGCAGGGTGGAAGGGGTCGGGATCCTAAGTGCAACTTCTTTTGTTCAAATAGTTCTCCTTTTCCAAAGAAAGTCAAAGGAAGTCACTCTTGAGGATAAGGCATAAACCTGAGCAAATCTTTCCTCTATAAAAGAGTGAATGAGGCCTGGTGGAAGGAGATAATGGCAGAGAGGCATTGCTGTTAGTTAAAAGGCAAATAGAGCCACACACTTCAGATGGATAATGTTCCAGAGCCAGAGCTGGGAGAGCATCTCTTTAATTTTATAACTTGGAAATTTATTTAATCACCAGGCCTCATCCTGGCACTTGCTCACACCCATTGTATTTTAAGTGGATGATGAGGTGGAGTCCTAGATGCCTGTTACCCTGGGAAATCCTGTTTTCCTTCACCAGATCACTGTTATAGTCAGGCTTTCTCTTTAGTAAAGGTCTCTTTTCCTCTAAGGCTATGATAATGAAACAAATGTGTGACCACCAGTAGTTACTGGTGTGTAGAAATGCTTCTTTTTTTTTCCTGCTTTTACTTTTATTTGCATTTATTATGTGCTGAATTTATTCCCAGGCTGCAAATTTTTGTTTCTTAAGTTTCTTCTTGGAGATCTTTTTCTTCTCTCTTCTGGTTTAGATAGAATCTGCTCTTTTTCAGTACGGATCATGTCAGGGTGTCAGGGAGAGTCATGTATGGGTTACTCCTCCCATGAGCTCTGTAAGTTCTGTGCTGCATCTTGGGAGCTTTGTTCACCTGGATCTGCTCAATGATCAGAGATTCTATATCTAAACCCTTAAGTACAGCATTACTCTGCATTTTTAAACATGTGCAGTAAAATTCAGCACTCTTTTTGGGGCCACCAACTGTGTCTAGCTCCATTGTTTGATCCAGGCACACCTACCAACTCCACAACGAAGGAATGGCATACATTGCTTCTGTAAAGTGACATCCTTCACATACTTTTTGGATATGTATACCCTTGATGGCCTGGGCAGTTTCATGAGTGTTCTTAAAGGGAACACAAAGATTTAAACCTCTTGATTTGCATGATTTTGTGGGGTTTTCTGGGTCAAGTGAATAGTGAACCATTTTCAGAGGTCACCTCAGGCAACTTACAGGAAGAGCAATGCTTTTTTAAAAATTATTATTATTTTTCGATTAGAGTGGACATTCAATATTATTTTATGTTAGTTTCAGGTAAGCAGCATAGTGATTCGATATTTATATAATTTATGAAGTGATCCCCCTGATAGTCTAGTACCCACCTGGCACTATATATAGTTATTACAATATTATTGATTATATTTCTATGCTGTACTTTGCATCCCCATGATTATTGTGTTACTACCAATTTGTACTTCTTAATGCCTTCACCATTTTACCTAGTCTCCCAAACCCCAATTCCACCCAGCAACCATCAGTGTGTTCTTTGTATCTAGGAGTCTGTTTCTGTTTTGCTTGTTTGTTTATTTTGTTCTTTAGATTCCACATATAAGTGAGATCATATGGTATTTGTCTTTCTCAGTGTGACTTATTTCACCTAGCATAATACCCTCTAGGTCCATCCATGTTATCCCAAATGGTAAGATTTCATTCAGTTTTATGACCGAGTAATATTCCATTATGTATCTATACCACATCTTTCAATTCCACTTCCACAGAAACCCAAAACACTAATTCAGAATGATATATGCATCCCTTAAGATATATGCATCACTACTTACAATAGCCAAGATATAGAAACAACCTCAGTGCCCATCAAGAGTGATGCTTCTTGAGCAACTATATGCCAACTAATCTGGAAGAAATGGACAATTTGCTAGAAGCATACAACCTTCCAAGGCTAACTCAAGAAGAAACAGAAAACCTGAATAGACTGATTACCACCAGGGAAATTGAATCAGTAATCAACAAGCTCCCAACAAACAAAAGCCCTGGACCAGATGGCTTTACAGGTGAATTTTACAAAACATTCAAAAAAGAATTATCACCTATTCTTCTCAAACTATTCCCAAAAATCCAGAAGGAAGGAAGGCTACCAAACACGTTTTATGAGGCCACTATCACCCTGATCCCCAAATCAGACAAAGACACTACAAAAAAAGAAAACTATAGGCCGACATTTCTAATGAACATAGATGCAAAAATCCTCAAGAAAATATTAGCAAACAGAATTCAGCAATACATTAAAAAGATCATACACTATGATCAAGTGAGATTCATTCCTGGTATGCAAGGGTGGTTCAATATCAGCAAATCAATTAATGTGATACACCACATTAACAAAATGAAAAATAAAAATCATATGATAATATCAATAGATGCAGAAAAAGCATTTGACAAAATCCAGCAGCCATTTATGATAAAAACCCTTAAGAAAGTGGGAATAGAGGGATCATATCTCAACATAATAAAAGCCACATATGATAAACCCACAGCTAACATCATACTCAATGGGGAAAAGCTAAAACCATTCCCCTTAAGGTCAGGAACAAGTCAAGGTTGCCCAATTTCTCCACTTCTATTCAACATAGTGCTGGAAGTTCTAGCTACAGCAATCAGACAAGAAAAAGAAATAAAACACATCCTAATTGGTAAGGAGGAAGTAAAATTGTCATTATATGCAGATGACATGATATTATGTATAAAGAACCCTGAAGACTCCACCAAGAAACTATTAGAGCTGGTAAATGAATTTAGTAAAATAGCAGGATACAAAATTAATATTCAGAAATCAGTTACATTTGTATATACCAGTAATAAAATATCGGGAGAAATTAAGAACATAATCCCATTTACAATTGCTTCAAAGACTAAAATACCTGGGAATAAATTTAACCAAAGAAGTAAAAGATCTGTACTCAGAAAATTATATGACACTGAAGAAAGTAATGAAAGAAGATACAAATAGATGGAAACACATACCATGTTCATGGATAGGGACAATTAATATTGTTAAAATGTCCATACTGCCTAAGGCAATATACATATTCAACGCAATTCCTATCAAACTACCAAGGACATTTTTCACAGCAATAGAACATATAATACTAAAATTTATATGGAACCATAAAATACCCTGGATGGCCTAGGCAATCTTGAGAAATAAGAACAAAGTGGGAGGTATAACGATACCTGACATCAAATTATACTACAAGGCTACAGTAAACAAAACAGCATGGTATTGGCATAAAAACATACACATAGATCAATGGAACAGAATAGAAAGCCCAGAAATAAACCCATGCCTGTATGGTAATTTAATCTACGACAATGGAAGCAAGAATTTATGGTGGGCTAAGACAGTTTATTCAATAAATGGTGCTGGGAAACCTGGACAGACACATGCAAAAAAAGACAGGCACCATATACAAAAATAAATTCAAAATGGCTTAAAGAATTAAATGTCAGATCTCAAACTATAAAATTCCTAGAAGAAAATATAGGAAGAAACTTTACAGACATTACCCAGAGTAAGATTTTTACTGATATATCCCCTCAGGCAAGGGAAGTAAGAGAAAAAATAAACATGTGGGACTATATCAAACTAAAAAGTTTTTTCACAGCAAAGGAAACCATCAATAAAACAAAAAGGTTCCTCCTGAATGGGAAAAGACATTTGCCAATGATATATCTGATAAGGGGTTAATATCCCAAATTTATAAAAAAAAAACAACCTCAACTCCAAAAAAAACCACAAACAACCCAATTAAAAAATGGGCAGAGGACATGAAGAGACATTTTTCTAAAAAGGACATACAGATGGCAAACAGACATATGAAAAAATGCTCAACCTCACTAACCATCAGAGAAATGCAAGTAAAAGCCACAATGAGATACCATCTTGTCACCATGCAGCAGCTTAACAGTTTGTTTCCTTGAACCTGCCCCCAAAGAAAGGAGAGTCTGTAAGATGGATCCTTTCAGGGACTTGGCTAAACCTTTGTGTTTGCACCTTGTGCCTCTCTGTTTGGTCCCAGAAAGATGACTGGACAGTCAATGATGAGTAAGATTCCTCACAGAAGGAACAACTCAAGCCAGATGCAGTCACGTGGAGACCAACAGGAGAACCCACGGGGTTCACAGAGGTGAGCACAGCCCCCCACCTTCCTCAGGCTAAGGAAAGCTTCAGCCTCTGTGGCTGCTTTCCTTCCCAAAACTTGCAAGGAAAATGATTCAATGAGGTGCTCTCCATCTATTCATATGCATATAGGTTTTGTCCCTTTGGGAAGTTGAGACTTACGGTCCAACTGCCTGCAGGCAAGGATGATTGACTTAAATTATTTCCTATTACGATGTATAGGTTTCACAGATCTTGAGATTGACAAGCTTTACCTTCTTTACTTCCCCACTGAACTAATAAAAGCTGATGCGAGGCCCGATTCGGGGCTTCCAGTCCTTGAGATTGGGGGTCCCTTGGTCTGCTTAAACTCTTTTCACGACTACTGTCATTTCTTAACCTGCATTGTCCTCCATGCTCCCCACAAGTCTCGCCCCACAGGACGCGACACCACCTCATCCCAGTCAAAATGGCTATCATCAATAAATCAACAAACAACAAGTGCTGGCGGGGATGTGGAGAAAAGGGAACCCTTGCACACTGTTGGTGGGATTGCAGATTGGTGCAGCCACTATGGAAAACAGTATGGAGGTATCTCAAAAATCTGAAAATGGAACTACCTTATGATCCAGCAATTCCACTCCTATCCTATTAGATATCTATCTGGAGAAATCCAAAACTCTAATTCAAAAAAATGTATGCACCCCTATGTTTATTGCAGCATTATGCACAATAGCCAAGACATGGAAACAACTGAAATGCCCATCGGTAGATGACTGGATTAAGAAACTGTGGTACATTTATACAATGGAGTATTACGCAGCCATAAAGAAGAAAGAAATCTTACCATTTGCAACAACACGGATGGACCTAGAGAACATTATGTTAAGTGAAATAAGTCAGACAGAAAAAGACAAATACCATATGATCTCACTTATATGTGTAATCTAAAGAAAAGAATAAATGAATTAATTAATCAGAAAAAAAAAGAGTAATGCTTCTTGACATTGAAAAATTGGAACTAAGAAAATGATCTCTGCCTCAAATTATAATATCCGAGTACCAGGACTAACCAGTTTTTACCCAAATAAGTTTGACTGCCTTTAACTTGATCTGTAAAAATAATGTAAATCAAATAGCTTAAATCAAACAGTTAACAAACGATAAATTTCTAGTATATCAACAATTATAAATTAATGCAATAAGAACATCTAACAACTATTATAAAGTTATTTTAATATAATAGTGGAACAGATTAGCATCTAGAAACATCTAATTATATGTGGGCCTTAATAAATACAAGGATGGCATTTTAATTCAATGGACAATGGTTTAAATATTACTGACATAATTGACTATTCTTTTGGAAGATCTTATCATCGAATTGCTCATTATCCAATCTCCCGTTGACCATCATGGTCCTAAATGGGAATATGGCCACTCAGAATGAGTACAATTTTTTCCAGCCTCCCTTTTAGCTAGGATGGGTTACGTGGCCAAGTTCAGGACAATAAGCTATGAGTGGAATTGGTACAGATTACTTCTAGGTGAAGTCCTGAAAAGAAGTGGGTGTGCCCCTTTCCTTTCCTCCTCTCCTGCTGACTAAAATGTGAACATGGCATGGTCCATCTTGGACCATGAAAATAAATGTGGAGTAAGAGAATAAAAAGAGGCTGGATTCTTTGAGTTCCTGCAACAGTCTCTATACAAGTCCTGGAATGTGCATCTCGACTGTTATGTAAAAGACAAATATTATAAAATTAATATCCTGTATAAGTCACAGCTGTTGAAGACTTTGTTATACGCAGCCAAATCCATAACCTAACTATTGCAGCATCTGTTTTTCTTCTGCTTTACATCATGAACAAACAAAAATTAAAAATGGATTAGAGGAAGATCTAAATATACTATTTACTTTGCCCGGTAATCATAGTTTAAAGACTCCATTGTACAGAACTAATACATCATAAGAACCTAAAATTTCTGACTGCAGCATTATTTATAATAGCAAATGTTTGTCAACATGAGAGTAGATAAATATAGTATAGCATACCCTTTCTATGCTATATTGTGCAGTTATCAAAAAGGATGCATTAGATTTATACTCATTGATCAGGAAAATAGTCATGATGTATTGTTAAAGTTAAAAAGTTTGCAGAGTAGTGAGAGAGTTTTGTTTTCTTTCTTTTTGTGGTAAAATATAGATAACATAAAAATTACCATTTTAATCATTTTTAATTATACACTACAGTGGCATTAAGTATATTCATATAATTGTGCAACCATCACCACTATCTACTTCTAAAACTTTTTCGTTATCCTATGCTGAAACTCTATACCCATTAAACAATAACTGCTCATTCCTCACTACCCCAGCTCCTGGTAATCACTGTTCTACATTATATTTCTATAATTTGGCTACTCAGTGTAGCTCATGTAAGTGGAATCATACAATATTTGTCCTTTTGTGTCTGGCTTAATTCACTTAGCACAATGTCTTCAAGGTTCACCTATGTTATAGCATGTATCAAAATTTCATTCCTTTTTAAGGCCGAATAAGATTTCATTGTATGTTTATACTGCATTTTGTTTATTCATTCATCTATTGAACATTCAGGTTGTTTCCATCTTTGGCTCTTGTGAATGATGCTGCTATAAACCTTGGTTCCTGCTTTAATTCGTTGGTGGATATACCCAGGAGTAGAACTGCTGAATCAAATAGTTATTCTATGTTTTTAGAAAACTGCTGTACTGGTTTCCACAGCAGCTGCACCATTTTACATTCCCACCAGCAGTGCACAAGTATTCCAGTTTCTCCACATCCATGCTTGTTTTCTGCTGATAGCCATCCTAATGGGTGTGGTTTTGATTTGCATTGCCCTCATGATTAGTTCTGTTGAGCATCTTTTCATCTCCTTATTGGCCATTTGTATATCTTCTTTGAGAAATGTCTATTCAAGTGCTTTGCCCATTTTTGAATTGGGTATATTATTTTTGTTATTGAGTTTTAGGAATTCTCTACATATCCTGGGTATTGATCTATCAGAAATGTGATTTGCAAATATTTTCTCCTATTCTGTAGGCTGCCTTTTTACTCTGTTGATAGTGTCCTTTGATGCAAAAAAGTTTTAATTTTGATAAAGTCCAATTTGCTATTTTCACTTTTGTGGTCTATGTTCTTGATATCATATTAAAGAAATCAACGCCAAATCCAATGTCATGAAGATTTCCCCCCTATGTTTTTCTCTAAGAGATTTATAGTTTTAGGTCTTATGTTTAGATCTTTTATCCATTTTGAGTCAATTTTTGAATATGATATTAGGTAAGGATCCAACTTCATTCTTTTGCATGTGGATATCCAATTTCCACAGCACCATTTGTTGAAAAGACTGTTTTTTCCCCATTGACTGGTTTTGGCACGCTTGTCAAAAATCACTCGACCAAATATGCAGGGTTTATTTCTGGGATTTCTGTTCTATTACATTGGTCTATATGTCTGTCTTTATGCCAGTAACACACTGTTTTGATTAGTGTAGATTTGTAGTAAATTTATAAATAAAGAAGTATGGGTCTTTCAAATTTATTTTTCATTTTCAAGATTGTTTTGGCTATTTGGGGCCTTTTGAGATTCCATATGAATTTTAGGATAAATTTTCTATTTCTTCAAAAAAAAAATCTTTGAGATTTCGATAAGGATTCATTAACTCTGTAGATTGCTTTAAATAGTATTAACATCTTAAAATTAAGTCTTTCAGTCCATGAACACATTTTTCCATTTATTTATGTTTTCTTCAATTTCTTTTTAGCAATGTTTTATAGTTTTCAGTGCACAAGTGTTTCACCTTCTTGGTTAATTAACTTAATTCCTACATATTTTATTCTTTTTGATGCTATTGTAAATGGAATTGTTTTCATTTCCTTTTCAGATTTTTTATTGGTGTATAGAAATTAAACTGATTTTTGAGTGTTGATTTTGTATTTTACTAGTTTGCTGAATTTTTGTGTTACCACTAACAATTTTTTGTGTGAAATAAGTTTTTTTTTTTTTTTTTTTACATATAAGATCATGTCATCTGTGAATAGAGATCGTTTTATTTCTTCCTTTCTAACTTGGATGCCTTTATTTCTTTTTGTTGCTTAATTGCTTTGGTTAGATAATACTGTGTTGAATAGAAGTGTAAAAAGTGATCATCCTTGTCTTGTTGCTAATCTTAGAGGAAAAGTTCTCTGTCTTTCACTGATGAGTATCATGTTAGTGGTGGGTGTTTTATATATAGCCTTTATTATGTTGAGATAGTTTCTTTTTATTCCTAGTTTTTTAAGTGTTATTTTCTTGAAAGGGTATTGACTTTGGTCAAATGCTTTTTCTGCATTAATTAAGATGCTCATATGAGTCCCCCCCTTTCTTTCTGTGATGTATTACATTGATTGATTTTCATATGTTAAACTATCCTTGCATTCCAGGAATAAATTTTATTTGGTAATGGTTTCATTTTTTGATATGCTGTTGAATTCTATTTGCTAGTATTTTATTAAGGATTTTTTTCATAAATGTTCATAAGGGATATTGGTCTGCTTTCTCTCTCCCCCTCTTTCTTTCTTTCTTTCTTTCTTTCTTTCTTTCTTTCTTTCTTTCTTTCTTTCTTTCTTTCTTTCTTTCTTTCTTTCTTTCTTTCTTTCTTTCTTTCTTCTTATTCTCCTTTTTTTTGGTGTGTGGTGTTTTTATCTGGCTTTGGTGTCGGGCCAATACTGGCCTCATAGAATGAGTTAGGAAGTGTTACTTTCTCTTCACTTCTTCAGAAGAATTTGAGAAGGATTGGAGTTGGTTCTTTTAAAATATTTGATAGCATTAACCAGTGAAGCCATTAGGTCCAGGGATTTTCTTTGTTGGGAAGTTTTCAATTACTGATTTTTGTTCGGATTTTCAGTCTCCTTGTTCAGATTTTCTATTTCTTCATGATTCAGTCTTGGTAGCGTGTGTGTTTCTAGGTATTTGTCCATTTCATCAAGGTTATCTAATTTGTTGGCATATAATTATTCATAGTACAATTGTTCTCTCATAGTCCTTTTTATTTTAACAGAATTGGTAGTAAAACCCCCATTTATATGTCAGATTTTAGTAATTGATTCTTCTCTCATTTTTTTTCTTAGTCAGCTAAAAGTTTGTCAATTTTTTAATATTTTTGAAGAACCAACTTTTGGTTTCATTGATTTTCTCTATTGTTTCTGTTCTCTATTTTACTTATCTCTGCTGTAATTTTTTTATTACTTCCTTTCTTCTGTTACCATTGAGTTTACTTTTTTCTTCTTTTTCTAGTTACTGGAGTTATAAAGTAAGATTGTTAATTTGAGATTTTTCTTGGCTTTAATGAAAACATTCAAAGCTATAAATTCCCCTCTTAGTACTGCTTTTGTTTCATTCCATAAGTTTTAGTATGTTGTGTTTTTATTTTCATCCATCTCCAAGTATTTTCTAATTTCCCTTGTGATTTCTTCTCTGACCCACTTAGCGTTTAAGAGTGTGTTGTTTAATTTCTCACAAATTTGTGAGTTTTCAAGTTTTCCCTCTGTTATTGATTTCTAACTGCACCTTGTTGTGGTCAGAGAAGATACTTTGTATGAATCTGTCTTTTAAGATTTACTGAGATTTTATTTGTGGCCTAACGGATATTCTATCCTGGAGAATGTCCTATGTGCACTTGAGAAGAATTTGTATTCTGTTGTTGTTGCGTAAAGTGTTCTGTATGTGGCTGTTATGTCTAGTTTATTCTTTTTCTTTTTGTTTGTCGTTTTGTTTAACAATAATGAGATCATATTACATACACATACAAGTGTAGAGTGTGTGTGTGTGTGTGTGTGTGTGTGTGTGTTACGTGTATGAGCATAAATGAAGGTGTGGAAAGCTACCTTGGTTACATCATGGGAATAACACTGGACAGATGGGAGAGATTGTTAACTTTTTTTCAGAAGTGTGTTCCAAACTGAAGTGTTGGTATGGGTGAGAGAATTTAGATTGGGTCATATATGATGAATATCCCAATCATGACCTTGTGACCAGCTGTGCAGTGGGGACTGTAGCTTGTTCCACTAAGCCTCTTACATGGAGTCCTTGCAGAACTTGTTACTGGCCATTACATGCAAGGAGGCTCTGTGATGGATAGGACTTAAGACAGCATGAGTGGCTGAAAGTGAACAGCACTAGACACCTCTTGTACAACACTTCACAACCCTCGCAGCCCCACTTATTTCAGTCATGGCTGTGGTGAACAGTTTATGCATGCTTTGACAGGCTTTTTGCAATTGGTACAATCAGAGAGTGCTTCCCTCTCTGCGTGTGTTATGTGATCTCTTGCTTCCTGCCTTGGGGCTATTCTAAGGCTTGCAGGGTAGAAACTTGGCAGGAACCCACTTAATGGTCAAACATGGGCAACTGGGAATTTTGGGGGAATAAATGCCCATGAGGTCACTCTCCATCCATGGGGAATAGTAGATAATACATATATGCTTCACCCTTTTGTCCTATAGGGAGATAGTTCTGAGATATATTTCAAAAGATTCCCAAAAATATCAGTTAAAAAAAAAAAAAAAGTCCCAGTAGCCAACTTGTTCCTATAGTAGTGTGTAGTGATTTCCTAGGCCTTCACTCACCACTCACTCACTGACCTAGAGCAACTTCCATTCCTGCAAGTTCTATTCATGGTAAATTCCCCGTAGAGGTGTACCATTAAAATATTTTTATTCTTTTGTTGTTTTTGGTTTATATACCACATATCAGTGAAATCACATGGTTCTCTGCTTTTTCTGTCTGACTTGTTTCGCTCAGCATTACTCTCTCAAGATCCATCCATGTTGTCACAAATGTTCCTATATCATCTTTTCTTACTGCCGAATAGTATTCCATTGTGTATATATACCACAACTTCTTTAACCATTCATCTATCGAAACTCATAGACACAGACAATAGTTTAGTGGTTACCAGAGGGTAAGGGGGGCGGTGGGTGGGGGGTGGGAGATGAGGGTAAGGGGGATCGAATATATGGTGATGGAAGGAGAACCGACTCTGGGTGGTGAACACACAATGGGATTTATAGATGATGTAATACAGAATTGTACACCTGAAATCTATGTAATTTTACTAACAATTGTCACCCCAATAAATTTAATTAAAAAAATATTTTTATTATACCTTATTTTTACTGTACTTTTTCTATGTTTAGATACATTTAGATACAAAAATGCTAAACTGTTACAATTGCCTCCAGTATTCAGTACGGTAATATGCGGTACATGCTTGTAGCACAGGATCGATAAGCTACACCATAAGCCTAGAGGTACAGCAGGCTATAGCATCTATGCTTGTGTAAGTGCGCTCTATGATGTTTGCACAATGGCGAAATTGCCTAGTGAGGAATTTCTCAGAATGTATCCCTGTCATTAAGTAGCACATGACTGTATATGCTTCAACATGTGTGACTGGAAACTATTACAGTGTGTGAAAGAAGCTAGATGGAAAAGATGACATATTGCATAATTCCATTTGTAACAAATATTTAGAGAAGACAAATATATAGAGATGAAAATAAGATGAATAGTTGCCTGGGGCTGGAGTGGGAGCAGTGGTTTGGGACTGACAGCAATTGGGCAAGATGGACTATTTTGGAAGTTTTCTAAAACTGAATTATGGTGATATTTGCACATCTTATTTTTTATTATTATTTTTATTAGTTTCAGGTGTACAAAATAATGTAATAGTTAGACATTTATCATTTATATCCCTCACAAAGTGATAACTCTCCTCCCCCAATGTACTACCCCTCTGACATTGCATACAGCCATTACATTTCCCGTCTCTATTCCTAATGCTGTACTCCACTTCTTGTAAATATATATATATATATATATATATATATATATATATATATATATATATATATATATATAAAATTAGAGTAGTAGAGTAGACATTCATTATTGTTTTTATTCTCAAATCTATCTATCTATATAGATATCTTGTACATATATATATATGTACAATTATATATATATATAATTGTAGTTGACATTGATTATTGTTCAGCTTCAGGTGTACAGTGCAGTGATCAGTATCTACATCATCCCGGAGGTGGTCTCCCTAATGAGACAAGTGTCCATCAGATACTCTACAAAATCTTTACATTATTGATTACGTTCCCCAAATTGACTTTCATATCCCGGTGGCAATCTTGTGGTTACTGATTGTGCTTTCTAATCCCCCTACCTTCCCCCTTATTCCCACCTCTCTCCCATCTAGCAACCCTCAGTTTTCCTCCATGTCTCCGAAACTGTTTCTGATTAGTTTATTCATTTATCCTTTTCTTTAGATTCCACATATAAGTGAGATCATATGATATTTGTCTTTGTCTGACTTATTTCACTTAACATAATGTTCTCTAGGCCCATCCACATTGTTGCAAATGGTAAGATTTCATTCTTCTTTATGGCTGCGTAATACTCCATTATATAAATGTACCACAGTTTCTTAATCCAGTCATCTACCGATGGGCATTTCAGTTGTGTCCATGTTTTGGCTATTGTGTATAGTGCTGCAATAAACATAGGAGTGCATAAAGATTTTTGAATTGGAGTTTTGGATTTCTCCAGATAGATACCTAGGAGTGGAATTGCTGTATCATAAGGAAGTTCCATTTTCAGATTTTTGAGGTACCGCCATACTGTTTTCCATAGTGGCTGCACCAATCTGCAATCCCACCAACAGTGCACAAGCGTTCCCTTTTCTCCACATCCGTGTCAGCACTTGTTGTTTGTTGATTTATTGATGATAGCCATTTTGGCTGGGGTGAGGTGGTATCTCATTGTGGTTTTTATTTGCATTTCTCTGATGGTTAGTGAGGTTAAGCATTTCTTCATATGTCTGTTTGCCATCTGTATGTCCTTTTTAGAAAATTGTCTCTTCATGTGCTCTGCCCATTTTTTAATTGGGTTGTTTGTTTTTTTGGAGTTGAGTTGTGTGAGTTTTTTTTTTTTATAAATTTGTGATATTAATTCCTTATCAGATATATCATTGGCAAAAATCTTTTCCCATTCAGTAGGATCCCTTTTTGTTTTATTGATGGTTTCCTTTGCTGTGAAAAAACTTTTTAGTTTGATATAATCCCACATGTTTATTTTTTCTCTTACTTCCCTTGCCCAAGGGGATATATCAGTAAAAATCTTACTCCAGGTAATGTCTGTGAAGTTTCTTTCTATATTTTCTTCTAGGAATTTTATGGTTTCAGATCTTACATGTAAGTCTTTAAGCCATTTTGAATTTATTTTTGTATATGGTGTAAGGAGGTGGTCCCGCTTTATTTTTTTGCATGTGTCTGTCCAGGTTTCCCAGCACCATTTATTGAATAGATGTCTTTACCCCACCACACATTCTTGCTTCCATTGTTGTAGATTAAATGGCCATATAGGCATGGATTTATTTCTGGACTCTCTATTCTGTTCCATTGATCTATGGGTCTATTTTTATGCCAGTACCATGCTGTTTTGATTACTGTAGCCTTGTAGTATAATTTGATGTCACGTATTGTTATACTTCCCACTTTGTTCTTATTTCTCAAGATTGCTGAGGCTATCCTGGGTCTTTTATCGTTCCATATAAATTTTAGGATTATATGTTCTATTTCTGTGAAAAACGCCATTGGTAGTTTGATAGGAATTGCGTTGAATATGTATATTGCCTTAGGCAGTATGGACATTTTAACTATATTAATTCTTCCTATCCATGAACATGGTATGTGTTTCCATCTATTTGTATCTTCTTTCATTTCTTTCTTCAGTGTCTTATAATTTTCTGAGTACAGATCTTTTACTTCTTTGGTTAAATTTATTCCCAGGCATTTTATAGTCTTGGGAGCAATTGTTAATGGGATTGCTTTTTAAATTTCTCCTCTGATGTTTTATTATTGGTATATACAAATGCAACTGATTTCTGAATATTAATTTTGTATCCTGGTACTTTATTAAATTCATTTACCAGCTCTAATAGTTTCTTGGTGGAGTCTTTAAGATTCTCTCTATATAGTATCATATCATCTGCATATAAGGAAAATTTTACTTCCTCCTTACCAATTTGGATGCCTTTTATTTCTTTTTCTTGTCTGATTGCTGTGGCTAGAACTTCCAGCATTATGTTGAATAGAAGTGGAGAAAGTGGGCAACCTTGCCTTGTTCCTGAACTTAAGGGGAATGGTTTTAGCTTTTCCCCATTGAGTATGATGTTAGCTGTGGGTTTATCATATATGGTCTTTATGATCACTCTATTCCCACTTTCTTAAGGGTTTTTATCATAAATGGCTGCTGGATTTTATCAAATGCTTTGTCTGCATCTATTGATATGATCATGTGATTTTTATTTTTCATTTTATTAATGTGGTGTATCACATTAATTGATTTGCGGATGTTGAACCACCTTTGCATACCAGGGATGAATCCCACTTGATCATGGGGCATGATCTTTTTAATGTATTGCTGAATTCTGTTTGCTAATATTTTCTTGAGGATTTTTGCATCTATGTTCATTAACGATATCGGCTTGTAGTTACTTTTTTTGTGGTGTCTTTGTCTGATTTGGGGATCAGGGTGATAATGGCTTCGAAAAAAGTGTTTGGGAGTCTTCTCTCCTTCTGGATTTTTTGGAAGAGCTTGAGGAGAATAGGTGATAATACTTTTTGAACATTTTGTAAAATTCACCTGTAACGCCATCTGGTGCCAGGGCTTTTGTTTGTTGGGAGATTGTTGATTACTGATTCAATTTTCCTGGTGGTAATCAGTCTATTCAGGTTTTCTGTTTCTTCTTGAGTTAGCCTTGGAAGATTGTACACCTCTAGAAAACTGTCCATTTCTTCCAGATTGTCAAGTTTGTTGGCATATATTGCTCATAGTAATCTCTTTAATTTTTTTGTATTTCTGCGGTGTCTGTTGTCACTTCTTCTATTTCATTTCTGATTTTATTAATTTGGGTCCTCTGTCTCTTTTTTTTAATGAGTCTGGCTAAAGGTTTGTCAATTTTGTTTATCTTCTCTAAGAACCAACTCTTGGATTCATTGATCTTTTGTATTGTTTTTCTGGTTTTATATTTCATTTATTTCTGCTCTGATCTTTATTATCTCCTTCCTTGTACTCTCTTTGGGTTTATTTTGCTGTTCTTTATCCAGATCCCTTAAGTGTGAAGATAAATTGTTGATTAGTGATGTTTCTTGTTTCTTCAGGTAGGCCTGCAATGCTATGAATTTCCCTCTTAGGACTGCTTTCCCAGCATCCCATAGATTTTGAGTCGTTGTGTTTTCATTTTCGTTTGTCTCGAGATATCTTTTGATTTCTTCCTTGATCTCCTGCTTGACCCATTCTTTATTTAGTAACATGTTATTCAGCCTCCATGAATTGGTGTGTCTTCCAGTTTTTTTCCTGTAGTTCATTTCTCATTTCATAGCACTGTGGTTAGAGAAGACAATTGGTGTGATTTCAGTTTTCTTAAATTTATCAAGACTTGTTTTGTGGCCTAACATATGGTCTATCTTGGAAAAAGTTCCATATGTGCTTGAGAAGAACATGTATTTTGCAGCATTGGGGTGAAATGCTCTGAAAATATCGATTAAATCCAAGTGGTCCAATGTGTCATTTAAGGCCATTGTTTCCATATTGATTTTCTCTCTGGAAGACCTGTCCCTTGTTGTCAGAGGTGTGTTGAAGCCCCCTACTATGATAGTGTTACTGTTGATCTCTGTCTTTATGTCAGTCAATATCTGTTTTATATATTTAGGTGCTCCTATGTTGGATGCATAGATGTTTACTAGGGTTATGTCCTCTTGTCGGATTGATCCCTTTATTATGATGTAGTGCCAATCTTTGTCTTTTAATATGTTCTTCATTTTAAAGTCTATTTTGTCAGATATAAGTATTGCAACTCCAGCTTATTTCTCATTTTCATTTGCATGAAATATCTTACTCTGACCCTTCACTTTCAGCCTGTGTGTGTCTTTTGATCTGAGGTGAGTCTCTTGTATACAGCATATACAAGGGTCTTGCTTTCTTATCCACTCAGCCACCCTATGTCTCTTGATTGGAGTATTTAATCCATTTACATTTAAAGTGATTATTGATAGGTACATAGTTATTGCCATTTTTAAATTTGTAGTTAGATTGTTTTCATCTTTCTTCTATTTACAGAAGTCCTTTTAGTATTTCTTGCAATGCTGGCTTGGTGGTAATAAATTCCTTTAGCTTATTCTTTTCTGGGAAGCTCTTTATCTCTCCATCAACTTTAAATGATAGCCTTGCTGGATAAAGCAATCTAGGTTGTAGGCCTTTGTTTTCCATCACTTTGAGTATCTCCTGCCACTCCCTCCTGGCCTTCAATGTTTCTGTAGAAAAGTCATTTGATAGTCTTATGGGAGTTCCCTTGTATGTAACCCTCTGTCTTTCTCTTGCTGCTTTTAGGATTCTCTCTTTGTCTTTAACCTTTGCCATTTTAACTACAATGTGTCTTGATGTGGACCTGTTTGGGTTTATCCTGGTTGGAACTCTCTGCACTTCCTGGGCTTGTATGTTGGTCTCCTTCATCAGGTTAGGGAAGTTTTCAGACATTATTACTTCAAATATGTCCTCAATCCCTTGCTTCCTCTCTTCACCTTCTGGTATTCCTATGATGCGCATGTTGTTGTGCTTGATGTTATCCCACAGGTCTCTTAAACCATTTCATTGTTTTTTATTCTTTTTTCTTTCTGTTGTTCTGTTTGGGTGATCTCTGCTAATTTGTCTTCTAAGTCGCTGATTCGATCCTCTGCTTCATCTAACCCGTTGTTAATTCCTCAAGTGAGTTCTTTATTTTGGTAATTGTGTTCTTTAGTTCTAACTGGTTGTTCGTTATGATTTCTCTATCCTTCTTTATGTCATCACTAAGCTCCTTAAACATTCTTATCATCAATGTTCTGAACTCTGTCTCTGATAGGTTGGTTACCTCTGTTTTATTTGGTTCAATTTCCGGAGGTTTCTTCTGTTCTTTTATTTGGGACACGTTTCTTTGTTTCCCCATTCTGGCTGACTCTCTGCGTTTGCTTCGATGTATTAGGTAGATTCCCTAGGGTTCTTAGTTTTTGCTGGGTTATCTTATGTAGTATGTGTCATTTATGTTTGTCTTGCACCATTTCGTTCTTCTCCTCTGCGTGTGCTCCAAAGGTGACTCTTGTCTTGTGTATATTGTCCTGTTAAAGAAGATCTTTAATTGCTTTTCGCTTGTGAGTAGGTGGGGTTAACTCCTAGGCTGACTAGTTGTGAGACTTGGCTCTGCCCACCGCAGGGAGTTCTGCTGCATGAGCTTTGACCACTTAAATATGGTTTGGCCTCTATGGGCTATTGTGCCTGTAGAGAATTCCCTCTGGGTGTATCACTTGTAGGTCAAACCCGGTAGTACTCTTGTTCGGTCTGGAGTTGGCCTCTGGATATGTTGACTCTTGTGCCTCTTAAGCTGGGCCCTGGTGTAGGGCAATTTCAGAACAAAGCAAATCACCAAGCACAACAACAACAACAACAAGGAAAAAATCAAATACATTCACATGTAAGAACAACCGACAACCCCCACTCAACACAGGCAAAGATATCAAAGATATAAAGACAAAGCAAAACAAAACAAAAAGCAGCGCTAGTCTTGGCTTAAGCCCACCAAGTAATCTCCAGGTTGTCCTCTGCTGTACCAAAGAGTCCCCTGCGTATTGTGCAGGCAGAGCCGGTCACCTGGTGCCCAGAGTGACGTTGGGATTGCAGATTTAGATGCGTGGGACTGAGGGGTCTGGATGGTAGTTTTTACAAAGTCAGTGCAGTTTCTGCCCTTGCCTGCACATATGCACACTGAGAATAGCACCACCAGCCCTGTGTCCAGTTCTCCTGAGTCTAGGGCACTTCTTCCGTGTGTGTGTGTGTGTGTGTGTGTGTGTGTGTGTGTGAGCTGCTGAAAGCCCAGAGCTGCGTCTGCCGCCTACTGCTGACTCCTGGGAGTGCCTCCGCAGTTGTAATTGCCCTGCCCTAGGCAGGCCAGAAAGGGTGGGGGCTGGGGATGGAGGGGTCTTCTCTCTCCCAGCCCAGCCGTGTCACACTCTTCCCGCAGGCCAGAAAAGGTGGCAGCTGGGGGTGGAGGAGTCTCTTCTCTCCTAGCCCAGCAAAAATCACACTCTTCCCAGCCTCTTCCCTGGGTTGGAGCTGCCCGCCAGTCTTCCCAGAGCCTGAGCACTAAGGCTCCTCTGTAATCTGACACTACTCCTCAGTTCAGGGGCCAGTTTAAGTCTCTGGAAGGGGGCAGGGGTAGGATTGGAAGAGCGGGGGTGGGAGGGGGCCCAGGTATGGAGTTTGTGTCCTTTGTCCGGCCTAGGGCCCAACTGGAGGTATCAGCTGAGGTTATTGCTTCAAATGCTGGATATGCTGTCCCCTCGGCCGGAGAGATCAGCTGTGGGACACAGGGAAAGAGCCCACCTCCTGGCTTTTGTGTTCTCTGTTCCATCCTGGGATCCCCTCTGTCTCTGCAGCTGCGGATACCGGCCAGGTTTCCACCGCCGCAGATGCTGGCCGCGTCTCCACAGCCAAAGGTGTGGGCCGCGTCCTCACAGCCAGAGGTACAGACTGCGTTTCCCCCACCGCAGATGCGGGCTGCTTCTCCACTCCGCTCCCTTCCCTCTTCCCCTGCTCACCCAATTTGCCCACTTGCAAGTAATCCTTGCACGAGTCTCTTAGCTCTTCTGTGTGATGAGCAGAGAGTCCTCTGACTGGTTATATGTCCCGTTTGTGATAAGATCCGGAGGAGAACTCAAAAAGTGCTGACGTCTGATCTCTCACTTTATGTCAGTCAATATTTGCTTTATATATTTAGGTGCTCCTATGTTGGGTGCATAAATGTTTACAAGGATTATATCCTCTTGTTGAATTATTCCCTTTATCGTTACATAATAGCCCTCCTGGTCTTTTAGTATAGCCTTTGTTTTAAAGTTAACTTTTTTGATATAAGTATTGCTACCTCAGCTTTTTTTTTTTCCCCATTTCTACTCATGTGAAGTATCTTTTTCCATCCTTTTACTTTCAGCCGGACTATCAGCTGTAATGTGTCTTTTGATCTGAGGTAGGTTTCTGGTATATAGCATATGTACAGGTCTTGTTTATTTATCCATTCAGCTACCCTACCGTGTTTCCCCAAAAATAAGACCTAGCCGGACCATCAGCTCTAATGTGTCTTTTGGAGCAAAAATTAATATAAGACCCGGTCTTATTTTAATATAAGACTGGATCTTATATAATATAATATACTATAAGACTGGGTCTTTATAGTATAATATAACATAACATAACATAACATAACATAACATAACATAACATAACATAACATAACATAACATAACATAATATAATATATAATACAGGGTCTTATATTAATTTTTGCTCCAAAGGACGCATTGGAGCTGATGGTCTGGTTAGGTCTTATTTTCTGGGAAACACGGTATGTCTTTTAATTGGAGCATTTAATACATTTACATTTAAAGTGATTATTAACAGGTATGTAGCTATTGCCATTTCATTATTCATAGTTTTAAATCTTTTTGTTGTTGTTTGCTTTACCCCTTCATCTTCTTAAAAAGGTCCCTTTAACATTTCTTGTAATACTGGTTTGGTGGTGATGTACTCCTTTAGCTTTTTCTTTTCTGGGAGCTCTTCATATCTCCTTCAAATTTAAATAGCCTTTTTGGGTAGAGTAGTCTTGGTTATAGTCCCTTGCATTTTATCATTTTGGATATTTTATGCCAATCTATTTTGGCCTGCAAAGTTTCTGTTGAGGAATCAGTTGACAGTTTTATGGGAACTCTCTTGTAGTTGCTTTTCTCTTGCCTCTTTAAAGATTTTCTCTTTGTGTTTAATCTTTGACATTTTAGTTATGATATGCCTTGGTATGGGTTCATCTTGGTATGTCTGTTTGGGTTCATCTTTTTGAGATTCTCTGTGCTTTCTGGGCTTGGATGCCTATTTCCTTCACTAGGTTAAGAAAGTTTTCAGTCATTATTTCTTCAAATAGGTTCTTAATCCCTTGCTTTCTCTCTTCTTCTGGTACCCCTATGATGCACATGCTGTTATGCTTGATCTTGTCGCAGAGGTCTCCTAAACTATTCTCATTTTTTAAAATTTTTTCTTTTTGCTGTTCTGATTGGATATTTCATACTAAATTGTTGATTTGATCCTCTGCTTCATTTAATCTGTGGTTGATTCCATCTAATGTATTCTTCATTTCTGTTATTGTAGTCTTCATTTCTGACTGGTTCTTTTTTTACAGCTTCTATGTCATTTTTAATGTTTACTCTCTCTTTGTTGAAGTTCTCACTGAGTTAATCTATTCTTAACCTAAGTTGATTTAGCATCCTTATAACCAGTGTTTTGCACTCTGCATCCAGTAGATTGCTTGCTTCTATTTTGTTTAGGTCTTTTTCTGGAGTTTTGTTCTGTTCTTTCATTTGGGACAGGTTTTCTTGTCTCCTCATTTTGGCTGCCTCCCTGTGTGTGTTTCTATGTATTAAGTCAATCTGCTACAGCTCCCAGTCCTGACAGGGTGGCCTTATATAGTAGGTGTCTGTGGGGCCCAGTGGCTCAGTCTCCCTGGTACCTGAGATGGGCTGACTCACTGTGAGGACTGGCTGTGTCTACAGCAGATAAGCTGCTGTGTGGGGGCTGACTCCACCAAGTGGGATTGTAATGGGGCTCTGGTGCCTGCTGAGTCCACCCGTTGGGTGTGTCATTTGTGGAGCTAATTGGTTGGTGCTCTGGCATGATCTAAAGCTGGTTACCAGGTGTGTTGATTCTGGGGCCTCTTTTGAGGGGCTCTATTAGAGGCCCAGGTAAGTTGCTGCCTGTGCCTGGCCCAAAGTTACCTGGTAAGAACTACAAAATGATCTGCATTTTGTAGCTGCCTGTTCTTGGACTGTAAGTGCCTGGGGGAGGCTATACTGAGAACCAAGGCCGGCTGCCACTACTGCCAGGCTCACGGCCACTTAGTGAGAGGTAGAGGGCATGCTAAGGCCAGCCACTTCTTGTTTGGGATTTAGGGACATTTCAGAGGTTTTAAGGAAGTCCACAGCATGTGCTGAGGCCAGCTGCTTCTGAGTAACAGCTGCTGAAAGAGGTTTGGGCCTGAGTATGAGTTGGGTTGTGCAGGTTCTCAGAGAATTACCAGGATGGAGTGAGTTAGACGGAGACTCAGATTTGTTGCCCAACTGAGCCTGAAGGTTGGTTGGGGGTGTGATCAACAAGGGAACTAAAAGGTGGAGAGAACTGCCTCTCCAGCCCTTACCCTGAAGCCAGACAGCTCAGTTCCACCTTTCAAGCTGCTGTCCCAGTGCTGGAGCTCAGAGTGAGTGTGTCCTTCAGCAAATGAGTCAGTGCATGGGCTATTTAAGAGGACGTCTGAGTTTCCAACCACCCTCTGTGTCACCTGAATTGAATCCCTGCCGATTTTCACAGCCAGATGTTGTGGGGTTTCATTTTCCTGGTACTTGTGGTTCCAGGCTGGGGAGCCTGGTGTGGGACTGGGACCCTTCACTCCTCAGGAGGTCCTCTGCAGCCAAGATGTCCTTCCCAATTCTTAACCACTGCAGGTGGGTGAGGGACCAGCTCATTTCTTGTCTCCCCTGTCCTACCTATCTTGATGTGGCTTCTTCTTTATATCCTTAGTTATAAGAGTTCTGTTCAGCTAGACTTCAGGTGGTTCTCAAGAAGGTTGTTCTGTAATTTAGTTGTAATATGCTGTGCTCATGGGAGGAAGTGAGCCCAATGTTTACCTGCTCTGTCCTCTTGACTGGAGGTTGGCAGATCTTTTCTTTTTCAATGTTTAATTGAATCTCATCTAGTATATTTTCATCTCAGACATTGTAGTTTTATTCTCATAAGTTCAATTTGGGTATTTTTTATATTTTTCACATCTCTACCATCATGTTCAGTTTTTTCTCTAACTTCTTGAACATATAGGATACAGTTATAATAACTTTTTATGTGCTTGTCTACTAATTCTACAATCTATGTCATTTCTAGGTTGGGTTGATGTTTTCCTTTTCTTCTTATTATGGGTGGTATTTTTCTTTTTCATGCTTGGTAATTTTTGATTGGATGCCTGATATTGTAAATTTTACCGTATTGGGTGCTGTACTAAAAGAGTAGAAGTGGAAGTGTCTTGGTGGATACTCGTCTGGTAGGAGATGCTGGCATGAGGCTCCCTCTTGTGGAAGCAGGAGGGAAAGAAAGAAAAGTGGCCATTTTCTGGAGCAGAAGCCTCCAGTCCCCACCCTGGACTGAGGCATCCACTCTCATTTTGTGGCTTAGCTGAAGGTCTATGATTCACACCAGAAACAGAGATGGTGACTAGTGGTCCCAGCCTCAGGACACAGTAGAGCTCAAGTGGTGATGAGGGGAGAGATTTTAATATAAGTAAAGTGAACCTTAAGAGAGAGAGAAACCCAGCTTAGCAAAGAGAGGAAGAACCAACTGACCAGAGGAGGGGAGCTGTTTGCATGAAGGTTGTTGGTAGTGTCTAGAGGCTATAAGGATCATTCTTCAACTATCCAGGAACCTTAATAAGAATCAACAAGATTGGGAGGAAACTGGAATTCAACTGTCTATGCTAGGATGAGCTCAAAACAGAGTCTATGCTACTTTTTAAGAATGCCATTATTATCTTGTCAATAATATCCTTTGATATTAGCCCTCGAAGGTTAATAAACTTAGAGAATACCTGTTATAAATTAAATAAAATTCTTAAATGCTTACATATATATGATATATGTAATATGTTATCATATATATATATGATATGTTAATATGTAACAACTAAAGCTTGAGAAATATAGCTTGGAAACTTAATAATGCTAGATAACTTACTACTTTTGCCTGAAAGTTCTTTGGACACACAGGAGATCCCTTATTATTATATTAGAATGTACTTACTTTTTGACTGAGATGAAAGAAGTCTTACTGCATAATTCCTAAAAGTCATTTGTTAGAGCAATACCAGCTTTAATGCTTGTTTATGTGGATGAAATACCGTGTTTCCCCCAAAATAAGACCTAGTCCTGGGTTTTATAGTATATTATATAAGACCTGGTCTTATATTATATTAAAATAAGATTGGGTCTTATATTAATTTTTGCTCCAAAAGACGCATTAGAGCTGATGGTCCTGCTAGGCCTTATTTTTGGGGAAACGCGGTAGCCATGGAAAAATTTTCTATTTCATTATTTATCATGTAGTTTCTGTGTTTTATTTACATGTCTACCTTCCTACAAAAATTTCAACTCTTAAAAGATCATGCTTTATAGTTGCCATGTGTGGAGTGATGACATTTTATATGCCTTAAGTTGCTTAACTTATCTACATCTTTGAGAAACTGTATGAGTTTCACACTTTTATCTCCATTTTCAGATTTAGGAAACAGAAACACTGAGGTAAAATAAATTGTCCAAAGCCATATGGCACTTAAAACTTAAACTCCAAAACTATCTTATTCATCTCTGAATGCCCAACAGCTAATATATTAGTGAGGCATAGTACTCAGTACTGAATAACTGAATAATGTTTGATAGAATATGTATTTAAAAAGTAGCAGCTTCAAGTAATGAGGATGGTAGAATAGGTAAATGCTATGTCTGCCATGTTCCATGATCACATTAACATCACAACTAAATTATAGAACAATCAACCTCAAGAAACACCTGAAGACTAGATGAACAGAACTCCTATAACTAAGGATATAAAGAAGAGGCTACATCGAGACAGGTAGGAGAGGCAGAAACAAGAGACAGGCTGACCCCAAACCCACAGGTAGTGGTTAAACACTGGGAGGGACACCTTGAGAGGAGAGGTCCCCTCTGATGAGGAAGGGGTCCCAGCCCCACCCTGGGCTCCCCTGCCCAGTGTCCTTTGCTAGGAAGAGGAGTCCCCACAATATCTGGCAGTGAAAATCAGTAACAATTCCATCCGTCCATCCTGGCGACATGGAAGGTGGCTGGAAACCCAGATGTCCTCTTAGAGGGCCCATGCACAGACTCACTCATTTGCAAACACTCACCTGGGCTGCAGTGGAGGGGCAGAAACTCGAGAGGTGCCATAGACATAAGGAAAATCTGAGTTATGTGGCTTCAGAGTGAGGGCTAGAGGGATAGCCACCTGTGTGGAACCTGTGTTGCATATAACCTATAAAAGGGTGCCATCTTTCCTGTGTTGAACCCACACCCAAAGGGTCAAATCTGAGACCCCATTGGCCTGCTAAAATCTGCATGTGCATGCACCACCTTGATAACTCCACTGGACCCCATCCTGTTCAGCTAGTGTGGCATTGCTTGGGACACACTCAGTTCCTGGGAAGCTAGTCCCACCCTGCAAGCTGAAAGAGGCATGTACAGCATCAGATGGCTCATGGTGACCTGAGAAAGCTTAGGTGGTGGGTAGTCAGCACTAGCTTGCATTGCAGCCCTCCTTGGGCTGCTCTCAGGGACCTGTGGGACCTAGGCAAAGGGTGGCTGGCCACAATGTTCTCATAGCATTTTTCAGAGTGGCCACAGGCTCAGCACTGGTGCAAGAAGCGAATTTGCATTGACTTTGTAAAAATCACAGGCCACACCCCGTGACTCCCTGGGACACCTCCCTCCCTCCCAATGAGCTGGGGACACTCTCAGCTCATGGGTGGCTGACCTGCCCCCACAAACTGCTGGAGGCTTGTACAGCAGCAGATGGCCCATGGTGGCCTGGGAAACTTTCGGTGGTGGACGGTTAGCCCCAGCTTACACTGCAGCCTTTATGGGCAACTCTCAGGGTTCTGCAGGCACAAGGCAAGTGACAACTGGCCATGGTGATTTCAGGACATTTTACAGAGTTGCCACAGGCTTAGCACTGGCGCAAGACTGAATGTGCATTAACTTTGTGAAAACCACCAGCCACACTCCATGACAACCTGGGACCCCATCCCACCTAACTGGGGCAGCATTAGTGGGGGCACTGAAACATGAGTCAACCAGCCTACCCCACACACGTAATGAGGTTCTTTAAGCGCCTGAGCCTTATGGGCAATCAGCAGATGGCAACAGGTCTAGGGGGACCTTGAGCCTTTTGCTAAGCAGCCCCAGGCCTGATACTGGTGGCATCTGGCCTTGGTTCACAGCAAGGCCACTCCCACTGGGACCAACACAGGCAGCAACCAAATACACATAGCTCTGTAGCTCCTATCAGGACACAGACAAGGCTGAAATTGGCCTTCATGGGAACTCCTCCCAAGAGACACCAGAAACAACACACCCAGAGGCTGGCTTCAGACCACATCAGAGCACTGCCTGATTAGCCCCACAAGTGACACACCCAAGGGGTGGTCTCAACATACATACACAAGAGCACACAGGTATGAATCCCCCTCTGATGGGTCAGCCCCCACACAGCAGCTCATATGCTGTGGGCATAGTCAATCCTCACAGCCAGTCAGCCTGGAAGTCATTCCCACCCATTAACCTGCCAAAAGCAATCAAGGCTTAACTACAACAGGAGAATACATACAACACACACAGAAAAACACTCCTAGAATGCATGCATAGGTGATCAGGGAGATTGGACCATTGGATCACTCAAGACACATACTACATAAAGCCACCTGGCAAAGACTGAGAGACATAGGATATCTACCCAATACATAGAAGCAAACACAGAGAGGCAGCCATAATGAGTAAACAAAGAAACATTTCCCAAATAAGAGAACAGGAGAAAGTCCAAAAAAAGTACTAAATGAAAGGGAGGCAACCAACATACAGAGACAGTTTAAAACATTGATTATAAGAATGCTTAAGAAACTTAGTGAAAACTTCAACAAAGAGGTATTAAGCATAAAGGAGGACATAAAAACCATAAAAATTAACCAGTTGGAAATAAAGAATACAATAACTAAAATGAAGAATACACTAGAAGATTAGATGAGGCAGAGGATCGAATAAGTGATTTAGAAGACAAGGTAGCAGAAAATACCTAATCAGAACAACAAAAAAAGAAAATAATAAGAAGAAACAAAGATAGTTTAAGGGAAATTTAGGACAACATCAAGTGTAACAACATTCATGTGTTACTCAACCAGAAGGAGAAGAGAGGGAGCAAGGGATTGAGAACCTATTTGAAAAAATAATGATGGAAAACTTCCCTAACCTGGCGAAGGAAATAGACATACAAGCTCAAAGGAGCACAAATAGTCCCAAACAAGATGAACCCAAACAGGCAACCTGAAGACACATTATAATTAAAATGCCGAAGGTTAAAGAAAAAGAGAGAATTATAAAAGCAAAAGGAGAAAGACAACAAGTTACTTACAAGGGCACTCCCATAAGAATACAATCAAGACTACTCTACCTAGCAAGGCTATCATTTAAAATTGAAGGACAGATAAAGAGCTTCCCACACAAGAAAAAACTAAAGGAATTCATTTTCCCCAAGGCAGTATTACAAGAAATGTTAAAAGGACTTATTTAAGAAGAAGAAAGGGAAAAACAAACCAACAAAAGAAGATAAAAAATATGAATAATAAAATGGCAATAACTATGTACCTCTCAACAATCACTTTAAATGTAAATAGATCAAATGCTCCAATCAAGACATAGCGTAGCTGAGTGAATTAGAAAACAAGACCCATGCATGTGTTGTTTACAAGTGACCCAATTCCGATAAAAATATACACATAGACTGAAAGTAAAGGGATGGAAAAAGACACTTCACGCAAATGGAAACAAATAAACACAAAAAAAGGTGGAGTAGCAATACTTGTATCATAGAAAATAGACTTTAAAATGAAGAGTTAAATTAGAGAAAAGGAAGGATATTACATAATGATAAAGGGATCAATCTAATAAGAGGAGATAATCCTAGTAAACATCTATGCACCTAACATAGGAGCACCTAAATATACAAAATAAGTTTTGACTTAAATAAAGAGAGCTCGACAGTACCACAATCACAGTAGGGGATTTTAACACCCCACTGACATCAATGGACAGATCTACCAGACAGAAAATCAACTAGCAAACAGTGGCCTTAAATGACACACTAGATCAGATAGATGCATATAATTGATATTTTTAGAGCATTTTATCCCAAAGCAGCAGAATATACTCATATATTCTTTGCAAATGCACATCATACATTTTCCAAGATAGACCTCACAAGTCTCAATAAATTTAAGAAGATTGAAATCACATCATCTTCTCTGGCCACAATAGTATGAAACTAGAAATCTATTACCAAAAAACCCCACAAAAAACAAAAAACTCCACAAATACATGGAGACTAAATAGCATGTTACTAAACAATGAATGGTTCAACAATGAGATCAAGGGTGAAATAAAAATATACCTTGACGCAAATGAAAATGAAAACCCAATGTCAGATGGGTATTAGACTTATCAGGGGTACCACTCCATACATTATATAAATGTCTAACCACTATGCTGTACACTTGAAATTAATATGAAATAATATTGAATGTCAACTATAATTTTTTTTTTAAATTTTATTTTATTAAATTTATTGGGGTGACAATTGTTAGTAAAATTACATAGATTTCAGGTGTACAATTCTGTATTACATCATCTATAAATCCCATTGTGTGTTCATCACCCAGAGTCAGTTCTCCTTCCATCACCATATATTCGATCCCCCTTACCCTCATCTCCCACCCCCCACCCCCCGCCCACCTTACCCTCTGGCAACCACTAAACTATTGTCTGTGTCTATGAGTTTCTGTTTCTCATTTGTTTGTCTTGTTCTTTTGTTGTTTTTGGTTTATATACCACATATCAGTGAAATCACATGGTTCTCTGCTTTTTCTGTCTGACTTATTTTGCTCAGCATTACTCTCTCAAGATCCATCCATGTTGTCACAAATGTTCCTATATCATCTTTTCTTACTGCCGAATAGTATTCCATTGTGTATATATACCACAACTTCTTTATCCATTCATCTATAATTTAAAAAAATAGTCATAAGGATATATAGTACAGCACAGGGAATATAGTCAATAATATTTTAATAACTATATATATATAATCTCATGGGTAACCACAGACTTACTGTGGTTATTACTTTGTGATGTATGTAAATGTCTAATCACTGTGTTGTTTTGTACATCTGGAGCTAATAAAAAAAAATAAAAAATGTGAAAAAAAAAAAAGGAGCTGTCTCACCATATACACAAGATGGCACTGTAGGCTCAGACACACTGTCTTGTTAAGGTGGAAAGATGAGCCAGCGTCCATCTGATTCACAGGTTGTGTCACTTCAGTTGCTAAGACAGAACTTCCAGGATGACTGACTAAAACTGAAATGAGAAAATGTAGATTCTCTTGGGACCTCGTTTTTCTGCTTTTAAGATGGGAAGTTGAATTCTGTCACTTACCTTCAAAGATAGTGGGAATGACATAAAATTGTTCATAAATACTTTCCATACTTCAGTGAAGGGATCTGCTAGCATTAACGAAATTCTTTCACTCACACACAGTATGAGGGCCCAGGACAGAAAATAGATACAGGGAATTTTTTTTAAAGATTCTTTTAAAATATAGCTACTATACAATATTATATTAGTTTCAGTTGTACATTATATTTATTTAACAGTAACTATCTGGCGTTATAAGTAGTTATTACCATATTATTGATTATATTACCTATGCTTTACTTTACATCCCCATGACAATTTTTAACTACCAGTTCATATTTCTTAATCCCTTCACCTTTTTAACCCTGCCTTCAACCCTCCTCCCATCTATCATCTGGATAGAGAACAAGCTCTTAACAACAAGGTTGCCAATTCAATTCTCGCGTGGGATGGTGGGCTGCACTCCCTGGACCTAAAGACATACATAGTTATTAAAATATTTTTTACTGTATTCCTTATGCTAGATTCTAGATTCCCATAACTATTATGTAACAACAAATTTGTACTTCTTTTTTTCACTTTTTATTAATTTTAATGAGTTGTAATTTTTTAAAATATAATTTTATTAGTTTCACGTGCACAAGACAAAGCAAAACTTAGACGTTTATCATTTATATCCCTCACACTGTGTGAACCCCCCTCCCCCCATCCACTATCCCTCTGACATTGCACAGAGCTTTTTTTTTTTTAAGATTTTTTTGGGGAAAGGAAACAGGACTTTATTGGGGAACAGTGTGTACTTCCAGGACTTTTTTCCAAGTCAAGTTGTTGTCCTTTCAATCTTAGTTGTGAAGGGTGCCGTTCAGCTTCAAGTTGTCCTTTCAGTCTTAGTTGTGGAGGGTGCAGCTCAGCTCCAGGTCCAGTTGCCATTGCTAGTTGCAGGGGGTGCAGCCCACCATCCCTTGTGGGAGTCGAAATGGCAACCTTGTGGTTGAGAGGATGCACTCCAACCAATTGAGCCATCCAGGAGCTCAGTGGCAGCTCAGCTCAAGTTGCCGTGTTCAATCTTAGTTGCAGGGGGCACTGCCCACCATCCCTTGAGGGACTCGAGGAATTGAACTGGCAACCTTGTGGTTCAGAGCTCACTGGCCCATGTGGGAATCAAACTGGCAGCCTTCGGAGTTAGGAGCATGGAGCTCTAACCACCTGAGCCACCGGGCCGGCCCAATTTGTACTTCTTAATCCCTTCCCCTTTTTCACCCATCATCAACCCCCCTCCCATCTGGCAACCAATGTTCTTTGTATATATGAGTTTGTTTCTGTTTCGTTTATGTATTTATGTTGTTCATTAGATTTCTGACTTACTACATTCAGCACAATACCCTCTAGGTCCATTCATGTTGTCACAGATGGCAAAATTTCATTCTTTTTTATGGTTGAATAATATTCTGTTGTATATATCTACCATCTCTTCTTTGTCCATTCATCCATTCAAGGACACCCAGGTTGCCTTCATATCTTGGCTATTGTAAATAGTGCTTCAGTGAACATATGGATGAGCACAGCCCCTCAAAATAGCATTTTGGGTTTCTTCAGATAAATACCCAGAAGTGGGATTACTGGGTACTTCTTTTTCTCTTTTTATAAAGTTTGTTTTAAAGTCTATTTTGTCTGGTATAAATATTGCTACCCCAGATTTTTGTTTGTTTGTTTCCATTTTCATGAGATATCTTTTTCCATCCCTTTACTTTCAGTCTGTGTGTATTTTTTGTTCTGAAGTGAGTCTCTGGTATGCAGCATACGTAAGGGTCTTATTTTCTTATCCATTTATCCCCCTATCTTTTAAAAAAAATTTATTGGGGAACAATGTGTTTCTCCAGGGCCCATCAGCTCCAAGTTATTGTTCTTCAATCTAGTTGTGGAGGGCACAGCTCAGCTCCAAGTCCAGTCGCCATTTTCAATCTTTAGTTCCAGGGAGTGCAGCCCACCATCTCACGCGGGAATTGAATTGGCAACCTGTTGTTAAGAGCTTGCGCTCTAACCAACTGTGCAATCTGGCCACCCCTCTGGAAGCTCAGTGGCAACTCGTTGTCTTCAATCTAGTTATGGAGGGTGCAGCTCACTGGCCCATGTGGAAATCGAACGGGCAAGCCATTGTTCAGAGCTCGTGCTCTAACCAACTGAGCCGTCCGGCCGCCCCAGCCCCCTATCTTTTGATTGGAGCATCTAATCCATTTACATTGAAAGTAATTGTTGATAGATATATAGTTATTGCCATTTCATTATTCATATTTTTGATATATATATTTCATCTTCAAGAAGTCCCCCTAACGTTGTTTGCAATACTGGTTTGGTGGTGAGGAACTCCGTCAGCTTTTTCTTGTCTGGGAAGTTCTTTATCTGTCTTTCCATTCTAAGTGATAGCTTTGCTGGGTAGAGTAATCTTGGTTGTTGATCCTTGTTTTCCATCACTTTGAATATTTCCTGCCAATCTCTTTGGTCCTGCAAAGTTTCTGTTGAGAAATCAGCTGATATTCTTATGGGAGCTCCCTTGTAGGTAACTAAGTGCTTTTCTCTTGCTGCTTTTAAGATTCTCTCTTTGTCTTTAACCTTTGGCATTTTAATTATGATCTGTGGGTCTCTTTGGGTTCATTTTGTTTGGGACTCTGTGCTCTCTGGGCTTGTATATTTCCTTCACCAGGTTAGGGAAGTTTTCAGTCATTATTTCTTCAAATAGACTTTCAATTCCTTGCTCTCTCTCTTCTGCTCCTGGTACCTCTATAATGCAAATGTTGTTGCTTGGTGTTGTTCCAGAGGCCCCTTAAACTGTCTAATTTTTTTGGATTCTTTATTTTTTTTGCTGTTCTTTTTTTTTTTTTTTTTTTTTAATTGGGGAAGGGGAACAGGACTTTATTGGGGAACAATGGTCAAATTGTTGTCCTTTCAATCTTAGTTGTGGAGGGTTCTGTTTAGCTTCAAGTTGTTGTTCTTTCAGTCTTAGTTGTGGAGGGCGCAGCTCAGCTCCAGGTCCAGTTGCCGTTGCTAGTTGTAGGGGGCACAGCCCACCATCCCTTGCGGGAGTCGAACCGGCAACCTTGTGGTTGAGAGGACAGGCTCCAACCAACTGAGCCATCTGGGAGCTCAGCGGCAGCTCAGCTCAAGGTGCCGTGTTCAATTTTAGTTGCAGGGGGCGCTGCCCACCATCCCTTGCGGGACTCGAGGAATTGAACTGGCAACCTTGTGGTTGAGAGCCCGCGCTCCAACCAACAACTGAGCCATCCGGGAGGCAGCTCAGCTCAAGGTGCCGTGTTCAATCTTAGTTGCAGGGGGCAGAGCCCACCATCCCTTGCGGGACTCGAGGAATTGAACTGGCAACCTTGTGCTTGAGAGCCCACTGGCCCATGTGGGAATCGAACCGGCAGCCTTTGGAGTTAGGAGCACGGAGCTCTAACCGCCTGAGCCACCGGGCCGGCCCCCTTTTTTTGCTGTTCTGATTGGGTGTTTTATGCTACCTTATCTTCTAAATCACTGATTCCATCCTCTAATTCAGCTAATCTACTATTGATTCCCTGTAATGTATTCTTCATTTCCATTATTGTATTCTTTATTTCTGACTGATTCTTTGTTATCTATCTCCATTTTTATGTTTCTTATCTCTTTGTTGAAGTTCTCCCTGAGATCATTGAACATCCTTACAAACAGTGTTTGGAACTCTTAGATTGCTTGTCTCCGTTTTGTTTAGTTCTTTTTCTGGAGCTTGATTCTGTTCTTTCGTTTGGGACATATTTGTTTGTCTCCCCATTTTGGCTGCCTCCCAATGTTTGTTTCTATGTATTAGATAGGGCTTCTATGTCTCTTGGTCTTAGTAGGGTGGACTTATGTAGTAGGTGTGCTGTGGGGCTCAGTGGCACAGTGTTCCGTTTCACCTCAGCTGCGTACTTTAGGTGTGTCCCTGTGTGGGTTGTGTGTGCATCTCCCTTTTGCAGTTGAGCCTTGGTTGCTGTTTGCATATTAATGGGTGAAAACTGGCCATGACTACAGTGGAAGAGTTGTAACACAGGAGTTGACTCTATAGAGCAGGATCTGACTCAGCAGAGCTCTGGTGCCTGCCCAATCTGTCCCATTGGGCATCCGATCCTTGGAGGTGGCTGGGAGTAGCTCCAGCTCATTTCAAAGCTGGCCACTGGGAGCACCAGCCCAAGGGCTACCTGGGAGGGGACATGTTATAGGTCAAATTCAGCCGCAGCCCAAGTCCCACCTGAGGCCACCTGGCAGGAGCCACAGAGCAATCTGCAGATGTCCATCACCTGCACTGTGCTTGGAAGTGCCTGATAGGCCAAGATAGTGACAGGCTTAGGGCTGCTCAGCCAGAGGTATGGGACACGCTGAAGCCAGATGCTGCTTGTTTGGGTTTTGTGAACCTTTGAGAGGTTTTAGGAAAGTCTGCAGCATGAGCCAAGGCAGATGGCATGTACAAAAAAGCCACTGGAAGTGGCTAGGGTGAGCCCAAAAGTTGGGTGGGGTGGGGTCTCAGAATCACCAGGGCGTGGTGAACCAATGGTGTTAGACAGCTTGATGGAGACTCAGATAAGGCAGCTGCCTGCATCTGCATGCTGGGAAGGGGGAGGGCTCAACAAAGAAACAATGGCATCTGTCAGCAACTCTGTCCCGGAGAAAGCTGCCTCTCCAGCCTTCATTCTGAAGCCAGACAACTCAGATTCCCCCTGCATGTCCCTGTCACCTCTCCAGCTGTTGCACCAGTGCTGGAATGCAGAGGCAGGTATTCTGTTGGTAAGTAAGTCTGTGCATGGTCCCTTTAAGAGGAGTGCCTGCTTGTGAGGGACAGCTGGAATCCAGCTGTAATCTCCACTGGATTTCACAATCATAAATTATGGGGACTTCTCTCCCTGGCACTGGAACTGTGGGGAGCCTGGTGTGGTTCCAGGAACTATTACTCCTTTGGCAGAGACATCCATAGCCGAGAGATCACTCTGGATCTTAATGGTCACACAGAGGTATGGGACCAGGCCATTCTGTGTCTCTGCCCCTCCTACCAGTCTTGAGGTGTCTTCTTCTGTATGTCCTTAGTTGTAGGGCTTTGGTTCAGCAAGATTTCAGGTGATTCCCAATGATGGTTGTTTTGTAGTGGTAATTTTGGTGTGGTTGTCAGAGAAGATAAACACAGCATTTGCCTACTCCACCATCTTGACCAGCCTCCTGGAACCTTATTTATTTATTTTTTTAGGTTAAAGTTTATTGGGGTGACAATCGTTAGTGAAATTACATAGTACAATTCTGTATTACACCATCTATAAATCCCATTGTGTGTTCACCACCCAGAGTCAGTTCTCCTTCCATCACCATATATTTGATCCCCTTTACCCTCATCTACCACCCACCTCCCCCCTTACCCTCTGGTAACCACTAACCTATTGTCTCTGTCTATGAGTTTTTGTTTCTCATTTGTTTGTCTTGTTCTTTTGTTATTTTTGGTTTATATACCACATGTAAGTGAAATCATATGGTTCTCCGCTTTTTCTGTCTGACTTATTTCGCTTAGCATTATAATCTCAAGATCCATCCATGTTGTCACAAATGGTCCTATTTCATCTTTTCTTACCACCGAATAGTATTCCATTGTGTATATATACCACAACTTCTTTATCCATTCATCTATCGAAGGACATTTTAGTTGTTTCCATGTCTTGGTCACGGTAAACAAAGCTGCAATGAACATTGGAGTACACTTGTCTTTATGGATAAATGTTTTCAGATTTTTTGGGTACATACCCAGGAGAGGGATTGCTGGGACATAAGTAATTCTATTTGTAATTTTTTTTTGAGTGGTTACCCTTAAGTTTATGTAAAAGAAAGTTTGATATTAGAGTATTCCATTTTTTTCAGCATGCCTACTTTCTCCATTCCCATATTCTGGTTCAGGGCTTTACTGTCCCCCTTTTTATGTTTTGGTTGCCACAAATTGTCCCTGTTGATGGTGGTCGAATAGCCTCCTTTAGTATTTCTTGTAGTGCAGGTCATGTATTAGAAAATTCCCTCAGCTTCTGTACGTCTGGAAAGGTCTTTATTCCTCCTTCATATCTAAAGGATATCTTTGATGGGTATATTATTCTTGGCTCACAATTTTTCTCTTTCAATAGTTTGAATATTTGGTTCCATTCCCTCCTGGCTTGTAGAGTTTCTGCTGAGAAATCTGATGATAATCTAATGGGTTTTCCTTTGTAGGTTACTGTCTTCTTTTCCCAGGCTGCCTTGAGGATTCTTCCTTTGTCATTGGTTTTTTGACAGCTTCAATACAATGTGCCTTGGAGAAGGCCTGTTGGAGTTGAGGTAATTAGGTGTTCTATTTGCTTCTTGGATTTGAGGATCCAGTTCTTTCCACAAGTTTGGGAAGTTCTCATCGACTATATGTTTGAATATATTCTCTGTTCCCTTCTCTCTTTCTTCTCCTTCTGGTATGCCCATTATTCTTATATTGCTCTTATTGATGGAGTCAGAAAGTTCTTGTGAGTTCTTTCATTTCTTTTAAGATTCAAGTCTCTTTCTTCTTCCATCCGTGTCATTTCCAGGTTTCTATCTTCGATGTCACTGTTTCTTTCCTCCATCTGGTCAACTCTACTACCTAAGCTGGCTATTTCATTCTTCATTGCTTCTATTGAGATCTTAATCTCTAGAAATTCTGTTTGGTTCTTTTTTAAAATTTCAATCTTTTTGGTAAAATGTTCATATTGTTCTTTGATTGTGTTTCTGAGTTCACTAAACTGCCTTTCTGTGTTTTCTTGCATCTTGTTGAGTTTTTTTCAGAACTGCAATCTTGAATTCTCTGTCATTTAAGTGACATATTTCCGTATCTTTAAGTTCCTTTTCTGGAGAGTTTTCACTTTCTTTCTGAGCTGTCTTTTTCCATAGTTATTCATGGCAAGTAATGATTTATTATTTCTATTCCTAGACATCTACAGGAGTGGGTTCTGCAACAGGTTGATAGGAAGTGGTCTGTCTTTTGTTTACCAGTATGTGTTTGTGGAATATTTTATTTTCTCTCTGACTGCAGCCCTTTTTTTCTCTCTCACACTGTAGTGTTATGTTTTCTCTGCACTATTCCAGCTTGTCACAATGGGGGGATTCCCTGGAATGTGGACTTCTCCTCTGTTAACAGTTCGCCTGGGTCATAGGGCACTGCGTCCCTGTGGCGATGCAGAGAACTTTTGAAGTTCCAAAGCTCTTCCTGCTCTAGATTCAGAACCCATGTGTTTCAGCAGTTCTGTTTACTCCTGCAGGGATCCACCCAGACAGGTGGGGACAGAGGCGGGGTGGGTTGTGAGAATTGGCCCAGAGCAATGGCGGCAACCACCACCACAGCCGGTCCTGCTTCCACAGTTCACTCCCCTTCGCCAGAACTAGTTGGGCTGAGAATCTGTGTCTGCAGACCACAGTTCTCAGAACTGCAAATATTCTGTTCTTTTGATCTGACACTGCTACTCTTCCGCTTCTAGCACTGGGCAGTTGGGGGCAGGGCAAACTCTGGGAGGGTAGAGAGGGGATGGCTAGTCTCAGTGCCTAAGTTTTCCATTCTCTGCTCAGCAGTGAGGGCTTAAACCACGGTTTTCAGCCCTCTTCCCTCAGTCTTTGTTCCGACGGGTCTGCCGTGAGCATTTGGTTCAGCTGTGTGGCCCTGTGGGCCATAAGTGGAGCCCTAGCAGTCCGAGTTCTTCCCTCTCCTGCAGCTATAGTAGTTCTGGGATGCAGTGAGCTCGGAACACTGAGTGAGGTCTGCGTCCTGCGCCCAGGTGGCTCTGTCTCTGCACTTTCCCTTCCCTCCACCCCTGCTCGCGCAATTTGCCCACCTTTAGGTGTGTTCAGTAGTGAGACTCTTCATCTTGCCTGTCTGCTCTGCAGGGAGTCCTTTATGGAGTTATAGTTGTTCAATTTGTTGTAAATTCCAGGGGAGACTTCCAGAGGTGTGAGGTGACTCACACTGCCATTTTGGTGATGGTCTTCTGGAACCTTATTTTTTAAAGAATACTGAATCTCACCTGCCTCTTTACCTCCAGCCCAGGATTATAAGAAGACTCCCAGCATAGACTTTCTTTTTAGAGCTCACATGTGCATATCATACCTTCCCCACTTCCTGTCTGTCCCCTTTTCCAATGATTCTCAGCTCCCACTGTTAGAAAGCTCTGCACATAGGAATGAAGAATAACTATGACCTTATACATATCCTCTGAAAATAGTTATTTGCTGTTCACTACCACCACCCCAGGAAGGTCATATAGTGGTCAACTCAGAGTTGTGTGCACATGTGGATGTGGGGGGCAACTGCCTTGGGGAAG
The DNA here is from genome assembly GCF_036562045.2 of Rhinolophus sinicus. NCBI lineage: Eukaryota > Metazoa > Chordata > Mammalia > Chiroptera > Rhinolophidae > Rhinolophus > Rhinolophus sinicus. Next base: position 9,944,140 of record NC_133765.1, read on the forward strand.
TTTTGGTGTTGGAAATTTGCTTATGTCCACCTCTGAAAGTAGCTGAACTTGTGGTGCCAGATCTGGGCTGTTAAGGGTGTGGAGCGGAGCCCCATCCCTATTCTCTCAGTTTCACAGATGTGTTCGCTTGGTGAGAATTCATTGAGGGGTAAACTTAAAGACTTATGTATATTTCTGAATGTATGTTTTATAAAACTTACAAAAATATAGAAAAAATATATTGCCATGTATAACTGGATTCTACTCTGGGCTATTTTGGAAACTGCAGTTAAAAGGGTGCTAAAGCTTTGAATAAGCCCCAACCTTTTATAACCCAGACCCTGGATTCTGATCACCATATGAGAACAGTAAGCCAATTTTAAAGGAAGCTATTTCTATGTCTTTACAGTCTGTGTTTATTTAAGGGATGGAGAGATATAGGTACCTTGTTCAGGTTTTATCTTGAATGCTTATCCATTCTATGGTCATCTTTTAGGAGAAATGCAGACTTTTGAAATCTTCTGCACAAACAAGGGGCCATGCTGCCCTCCCACTGCTCACCACTCGATTGTCTTTCCTGCATTGTTCTGAGTCTTAGCCACACAGATCTTTCAAAATAACTGCAGTTGTCATCATTGTTTGGGAGACTATTTTGGAACATTGACTTAGCTTGGTGACAAGAGGGGATACAGGAAGGGCCCAGCTGCTGGGAGGCCCAGGACGCCAGGGAGTTGGGGGTGGACAGGAAGTCAGGGGGATTGGGCTGCAGGAGGTTTCCAGGAGCTCAGAGGTAACACGGTTTCTGACAAGTGTTCAGCCTTGGTGTGGAGAATTGGGAATGAAGGAGGAGAAAGGATGGGGAGGATTGCATGTAGGTGAGGGAAGCTATGGAAGATTATTGGAACTGGAGGAAGAGAAGGAGAAGAGCAAAGTGGTTAAAAGAGGAAGGGGTAGGGAAGTGAAGGTGGGTGTTGAGAGGCACTAATGGTGTTTTGACATAGTGTTTAAAGAATAATTTCTACGGCCTGGAACTTGGGGACAGCTGTTAGGAACCTTCTATGAGATGACAGAAAAGTAAGTGGGAGTGAAGGCACACGATGATTAACAGGCAGCCTCATGTTGAGTTGGATGTCATCCTACCAACTTTAGCAACTTAATAGGTGGTCAGACCACTTCCCAGCTTCCAGTTCTGTTGAAATGGCAAAAACAGATCTCAGAGGTGTTGTGACAGAGGGGAGGGGCATATGAGTTCTAATGGGACAAAGCTGGAATTCCGTTTTCTATTATTTAAAATTTTCTCTTGACTTCACAGGCTTGTAGAAACAGCGTATCATGAGTTAAATACTCCCGTTGCACTGGTTCTTGTATCCCTGTGATCTCACAGGATTTCTAGCCCCTTCAAAGTCTGCACCAAATGTTCAGGGTCCTGCAATATTGGAATTTGCAATAAGAAATATATATTTGGTCTTCGTCCCCATTTGTGGTACAGAGCTCCTAAAACCTTTGGAATTTCCTGTGGTGAGAGCAATAAAGGCGTCTTTTATTATGTACATGAGGTGACTTTTTGACCTCACCTAAGGGTGGGAGCTGGTCGTCAGAAGAACAAACCTTATGATCAGAAGGTTGGCATTTTTAGTCCTGCCCTCACCCCCACCCCCCATCTCAGGGAGGGTAGTGGGGCTGGAGATTGAGTTTATCACCAATGGCCAATGAGTTAATCAACCTTGCCTATGTAAAGAAGCCTGCATAAAACCCCAAAAAGGATGGGGTTCAGAGAGCTTCTAGCTTGGTGAACATGTGGAGGTACTGAAGAGAGTGTGGAAGCCCCAACCGCTTTCCCACATATCTTGCCCTTGCATCTCTCCCATCTGGATGTTCCTGAGTTATATCCTTTTATAATAAATTGGTAATCTAGTAAGTAACATGTTTCTTTGAGTTCTGTGAGACACTCTCAAAAATTAGTCAGACCTGAGAGGGAGTCATGGGATCCTCTTATAACCAGTTGATTAGAGCATAAGTGACAACCTGGACTTGTAGCTGGTGTCTGAAATGGGGGGTGCGGGAGAATCTCATAGGACTGAGCCCTTAACCTGTGGGTTCTGACAGTATCTCAGGGAAGATATTGTCAGAATTGAGTTGAATTGTAGGACACCAGCTTGTGTCTGAGAATTGCTTGGTGATATGGGACCTCCACTCTCCAGTCCCTGGTCCCCATTGGAATTAGGTGTAGAATCTGAATTGGAACTGGTGACCAGAATCTTAGTTCCCTATAGAGCATTTCCATGTTCATGTACAAGTTCGTTCCCACAAGACCACACTGCATCTCTCTGGCTGGGTGCACCCCTGAGCACAAATTTTGCAGAGTTGCTTCACCAATGCCCTGTGGGTCACTGTTGCCAATGTGTTCTGTTGGTCTACCCACCACCTCTTTATACCTGGAGTTATGGCTTACGAGAGAAGTTCTCAAGAAGAGATGCTTATGTCCCAGAATTTTGCACACTCTAAGTGAATTTTCTTTTTTTCCTGTTGTGCTCATAATACTCTGAGGCTTTATTCCTGGGTAAGCTTGCAGCACATTTTTTTTTTCTCCTTCTTTCCTTATAATGAGTACTAGCCCAGAAAACTTGCTAGCAACACCCCCCTCACCTACACACACAACTTACAAAGACTTCCACTGGGCATCCTGTCATATGCCACACTTACTTGAATCCCAGTGATGGGTCCAAATGATCCACCCTCCATTTAAGCTCAGATTCTTACTTCATCTAAAAGTCTGGCCTTATTGAGAAACAAGACTTCATCTGTTCTTCCACATGCCCCCTGCCCCATTGTCTGGGCCTGTCCTTTGTAACCTAGTGTTTGAATCCTACTCCTTACCACCTCACAACCTAGAAAAACCTTGTTTTCTCTTGCTTTCTCCCAGAATTTTCATGCTTTTCAAAAGGACCAGAAACATTAACTGCTCTCATAAACTAACTTAGTAAGAAAATTAAAAGGAGATGCTACCCTTTTACACTGGGCTCCTCTGGACCCTTCATCCCAACCCAGATAAAATTATTCATATTCATAGTTGATATAATTGTGCATGTTGAAAATCCCAAAGAGTCTGAAAAAAATTTCCTAGAACTAATTAAATTTAACAAGATTCCAGGACATAAAGTCAACACATGCACACAAAAGGAGTGATATTTCTAGATAACAGTGTTTTAGTCAGGGTTCTCCAGAGAAACAGAATAAATAGGGTGTGTGTGTGTATGTGTGTGTGTGTGTATAGTTTTTAAAAAATCTACATATAAGTGGACCTATGCAGTTCAGACCCATGTTGTTTAAGGTCCAATATTTTTGTTCCATGGTTGGGAATCTGAGGACATGGAGGTCCATCTGTAAAGTTTTTGTGGAGTCAAAAGTTATATGTGGATTTTTGACTGAATGGCGGTCATAACCCCAACCCCCATGTTGTTCAAGGGTCAACTATATATATGTCTGTCTGTATGTGTATATACAGAGGGTGCCAAAAAATGTATACAGATTTTAAGAAAAGAAAATCTATTAAAACTGTAATACTCAATATATACTGATAACAAAAGATGAATACAAGTCATGTTTGACTTCTGCAATTTCAAGAGGTGCTCAAAGTGGTTACCATCAGCATCCAGACACTTCTGATTACAGCGAACTATTGCTTCAGCAATGTTGACCAAAGTGTCCACTGCATACATTTTTTGGCACCCCTGGTGTATATACGGGGTGTTAAAAAATGTATACACATGACTTGTATTCATCTTTTGTAATCAGTATATATTGAGTATCACAATTTCGATACAGTTTTTTTCTTTCTTAAAATGTGTATGTATTATTTTTGGAACCCTCTATATATGCCAGGGGTGCCAAAAAAGTGTATACAAGTGGACCCTTTTGTCAACATTGCTCAAGCAGTAGTTCATCATAATTAGAAGTGTCTGGCCACTGATGGTAACCACTTTGAGCACCTCTTGTAATTGCAGAAGTCAAATGTGATTTGTCTCCATCTTTTGTTATCTGTATATATTATTACAATTTTAATAGGTCTTTTCCTTTCTTAAAATCTGTATACTTTTTTTGGCACTGTATGTGTGCATGTGTGAGTGTGTGTGTGTGTGTGTGTGTGTGTGTGTGTGTGTGTGTGTATGGAGAGAGAGAGAGAGAGAGAGAGAGAGAGAGAGAGAGAGAGAGAGCCAGACAGAGCCAGAGATTGAGTTTTATTTATTTTAAGGAATTGGCTCATGCAATTGTGGAACTGGCAAGCCTGAAATCTGCAGGACAGGCCGGCATGCTGGAGACCATGGAAGGGCCGATGTTGCAGTTCAAGTCTGAAAACCATCTAGAGGTGGACTTCCTTCTTCTTCAGGAGACCTTAGTTTTTTTCTCTTAAGGCTTTCAACTGATAGGATGAGGGTACCTGCTTTACTCAAAGTCTACTGATTTAAATATTAATCACATCTAAAATATACCTTCACAGCAACATATAGACTAATGTTGGACCCAAAAATGGGTTCCATGGCCTAACCAAGTTGACATAAATTAACTATCACAACCAGAAATACTGTATGATTGGAAAGCAAAATTAAAAAATAATATCACTTAAAAAACTAAAAAATGAAATACTTAAGTGAAAATCTCACTGAAAACTAAAAATGCTAATGAAAGAACTCAAAGAAGACCGAAATAAATAGACATACTATGTTCATGAATTGGAAAACTTAATGAAGTTGTCAGTTCTGCCAAAATTGATCTATAGATTTAACACAATCCCAGTCAAAATCTCACCATGACATTTTGTTGATATAGGTAAGGTGATTCTAAACTTTACATAGAGAGGCAAAGGATTAGAATAGCTAAAACAATTTTGAAAAATAAAAATAATGTTGCAGAAACCACACCACTCAATTTTAAGACATGCTCTGAAGCTACTGAGATCAAGACAGTGCATTTCACACGAGGATACAAATTGATCAGTGAAACAGAATGGAGAGTCCAGAAATAGATCCACACAAACATGGCCAATTAATTTTTGACAAAGGTGCAGAAATAGTTTAGTAGAGAAAGGATCATCTTTCCTTTCTAAAAATTTTATTTTTCAATTATAGTTAACATACAATATTATATTAGTTTTCGGTGTACAACACAGTGATTAGACATTTATATACCTTACAAAGTGATCACCCCAATAAGTCTAGTACCCATCTGACACCATAAATAGTTATTATAATATTATTAATTATATTCCCTATGCTGTACTTTACAGCCTTGTGACTATTTTTATAACTGGCAATTTGTACCTCCTAATCCCTTTCCCTTTTTCACCCATCTCCCCAACCCTGCTCCCATCTGGCAACTATCAATATCTTCTCTGTATCTATGAGTTTGTTTCTGTTTTGTTTGTTCATTTATTATGGTTTTTGGGTTCCACATATAAGTGAAATCATATAGCATTTGTCTTTCTCGGTTTGACTTATTTCACTTAGCATAATACTCTTTAGGTCCATCCATGTTGCAAATGGTAAGATTTCATTCTTTCTTATGGCTGAGTAATATTCCATTATATATATATCACATCTTCTCTTTATCCATTTGTATTTCAATGGACACTTAGATTGCTTCCATAATTACACATCTGTCTCAAGACTTGCATGAAGATAAGCACACAAAAAGATATTCAGTATCATTAGACATTGAGGAATTGTTAATTAAAATCACAAATAAAATACCACAACACTCCGAGCAGAATAGCTAAAATAAAAATAGCTGGTGATATCAGATGGTGGAGAAATTATGGAGCAACCGCCATTCTCACACATTCCTTATGGAAATGAAAAATGATAAAATGATACAGTCTTTCTGGAAAACAGTTTGGCACTTTCTTATAAAGTTAACATACATTTGCCATGTACTCCATTCCCTACAAAAGTGAAAACTTATGTTCACATAAAATCCTGTATATGAATGTGCATTGAAGCTCTGTTGATAATTTCCCCAAGTTGGAAATATCAAAATGTCCTTCAGTGGGTGAATAGATACACACATTGTGGTACATCCTTACAATGGAACACTACTCAGCAATAAGAAGGAATAAACTATTTATACATGCAACAACCAATGCCATTCTATGCTGAACAGAAGTGGTCTCAAAAGTTTACATACTGTGTTTCTCATTCAGATGTCATTTACATGACGTTTTTGAAAAGACAAAAAGTGACAGAGCACAAATCAGTGGTAGGGGTTGAGGAGACTGTGACTATAAAGGAAGGGTATATTTTTCAGGGTGATGGTGCTATTTTGTATCCTGATTGTGCTGGTGATTACACAGCGCTACACATGTGTTGAAATTATATAACTGTATACCAGAGAATCCTCTAGTGTGATGATTTTAAAAATAAAATTAGTAAAATTACAGAGGATGGACAGTGAGTTCTAGTAAAGGCCTCTAATTACTCCTCACAAAGGTGAGGTTGATAACCCGTGAGTTGTGCAGCTGCTATCAAAATATTGATCCATGTATTTTGATTTGGATTCTTGCTGTAGATCCATTATGACTAAACAAAAAGATGTCTTAAACTTTTCTTGTCAACCCCAGGAAAGCTGCTTATAAAATCCCTCTCTCAACTGAGTTCTCAGCATGGCCAACAGTGGAGTTCTCCTGCACACTTTGATAGTGGAGAGCTTTTCCCTGCCATATATTGAGGTGTAGTCTTCAGAGAGTATAAACACAGGTCTTACATGTATAGTTTGATGAGTTTTGACAATGTGTACTGTGGTGTGTTTGTAAATATTTACTAACTGGACCTCTGGTGGAATTAAAAAGGCCTAATTTGTAGGTGTTTAAATTTCTATGGTGTAAATACTTTTATCACGGTGGGTTCCAAGCTACCAGTGTGATTATCACTGGCTCGCAAACTTTCTGATAATGTAATAATCAGCACTCTTGATGGTTCCAGCAGGCTCCAGCACACCACTGCCTCTATATACCTGTGTAACCATCACCCAAATCAAGACTTAGAACATTCCATCACCCCACAAGGTCCCCAGTGCTGCTTTGTAGTCAATCTCCACCCCACTCCAAGCTTTTCTGGTGGAAATGGATGGCTCTTGAAGTTTTAGATTTTACTGGTGATAATAAAAGAGCATCTCTGAAAATGACATTCAGTAAGTGTTAGTGGACTCTTGGTTTGGAAGAATTCTGTTTCTAGGCCCTGTGAGTAACTAGATTATCTTTTGGAGAAGGGTTAGAATTCACCATTCTAGAGAAAGGAAAAATCTAGACTATTTTAAATATACCTCAGAAATTCCATCCTCTCATTTGATACATCTATTTCAGGAATGTTTCACAATTCTAAAAATCACAACAAAAATTCTAGTTAAAAATTTTTGTTATATCTTCAAAGCCTATTTATTATACATATTATCTGATTTACTTTATAAAGATTTCATTTTTGATTAATGTAGATTATCTCATTTAACTTTTTCTATAATCCTGCAAGGTAAACACCTCCTCCTATAAAGATAAGGAAAATTGAAGCTCAGAGATATGAAGTAACTTTCACAAGCTCACAAAGCTAGTGGGAATTTGATCTTAGTTGTCTGAATCCAAAATTTTGTTTTACTGCGGCATGCTGCCTTAATCATGTTCACATTTCAGTATACCGCACTCGTAGAGAGACAGTACATATTGTTGAAATAATTACTGCCTATTTTACTTTGATTCCCATTATTCCAGTAAGCGAACTGTCTTGTACTTTCACGTTCGTTTTTCGTTTCACGAGTACACTTCCGAAGGCCCAATACCGCCTAATGTAGGTAAACAAATTCAAAGTACCAACAAAAGTTTGGTTGGCAAATCAGCAAGCTATAGAGTGTTCAGTAGATGGCGCTGTTTCCATGAAATTGCAATGACATCCACAACCTATTCAGTCGCCAGGGGGTGCTGTGTTTTTCTTGGAGAAGTATTACTGCTCAGAAAACTCCCTCTGACTCTTACTCTCTTGAGTTGGCATCGGAGCCGGTGAATCAATTTATTTTCCTCCAGCGTGGGATCCTGTAGTGCCATCTCCCTGTGTCCCCATCCGGCCAGCGCTTTTATGTTAATAGGCTTCTGGGTGAAGTTTAATCCATGAGACAGGTTTACATTTAGCTCTCCTGGAAAAGTACAAAACTGCACAGCTCCCCCACACCAGCCACTGGGCAAAAGTCCATCTCTTCACTTCTTTCCCTTTTATCTTCCAAGATATATCTTTGATCCTACACATCCCAGGTCCAAGACAGTTTCACAACAGTATTCTCTCCTGGCTTTGTAGGCTCTTATCACTCTGAAAGGTGAGAGGATGCCAAGTTTTGAAAACACCGAGGCATGAAAGGGTATTCTGAACAAGCCAGACATAATGATGAATAGAGGTGTCCTAGCTCCACCCTGGTATGTCTGTCAGCAGATGCCTGTCAGTGAGACACAAACTGGATTCTATTAACATGCTATTACTCAATGCAAATATGAATTTCTTCAGCAAATCTTTCTTATCAAGGGCAGAAGCACACCTCCTTTTTCCTCGTTCTTGACAAGTTAGCACCCTGGAAGTTTCATCGGAGAGAGGTAGGAACATGAGGCCAGAGAGGCTGTGAGACCTCAGTCAGAGGTGAATGCTGCAAGCTTAGGTTTTCCTTTCCAAAGCCACCTTCTCCAGCTGGTCCAGGGCAGAGAAAAGAATGCTGCAAGCTTTGTGACACCTTTCCTCCTCAAGTATTCTAGCTGTGAAGTCAGCAGCTTCATGGAGTCCAAAATGTCTTTATTCTACATCCACAGGTTTTCGACTGCTAGGAAGTTCATCTCTCTCAGGAAGGGGTGGGAGGGAAGAGGGCAAATTCAATATTGAAAATGAAGGGATATGAATCTGGTCGGGATTAGGCCAATCAGAATGTTAGAGCAGGAGTGAATGAAATTTTGGAAGGAGAGGAAACTAAGAAAATGGTGTCTTACTTAAACCTTTGCCCCATTTCCAGGGGGATGCAAGAAGGGCAAGAAGGGAAAATATGCAATATTCACTGAACTCACTTTTTAAACATTTGACTGAAACCCTCTGTACCCTGCGTGAGTCCCAGAGCCAGCCCAGGACATAGGTAATGGAGTGGAAAGAGCCAGGTCAAGCAGACCTGAGTTTGAATCCCTGATCTCCCACTTACCAGCAGTGTGACTACAGACTCAGGTTAGTTTTCTCATTTGTGGAATATAGGCAATTATTCTCCCTTATAGTTTGTTGTATTAAATGAGACAAATATACGGTAGTCCCCCCTTATTCATGGGGGATATGTTCAAACTCTCAGGGCATGGCTGAGACCGTGGATAATACCACCCCTATATACACAAGCATACCTTAGAGAAATTTCAGGTTCAGTTCCAGCTCACTAAAATAAAGTGAATATTGAAATAAAGTGAGTCACACATATTTTTTGTTTCCCAGTGCATATAAAAGTTGTGTTTACACTATACTGTAATCTGTGTGCCAACAGTATTATGTCTAAAATTATGTGCGCCAACAGCATTATGTCTAAAAATGTCCATACCTTAACTAAAAATATTTTATTGTTAAAAAATACTAGCCATCTTCTGAGTGTGTTGAGAAAATGGTGCTGGTAGATTTACTGATGCAGGGTTGCCACAAACCTTTTATTTACAAAAAATGTAATATCTTGAAGCAAAATAAACTGAGGTATGCCTGTACTATTTTTTTTCCTATACATACATACATACCTATGATAAAGTTTAATTTATAAATTAGGCCCAATAAGAGATTAAGCAATAGTAGCTAATGATAAAATAGAAAAATTATAACAATATACTGTAATGAAAATTATGTGACTGTGGTCTCTCTCTCAAAATGTCGTACTGTACTATATTCACCCTTCTTGTAATGATGTGAGACGATACAATACCTATGTGATGAGATAAAATGAGGTGAATGACATAGGAATTTCCTTTTTTAGCATTATAGGGTTTGAAAGAAAGTCTGTGGCAAGGGACAGAAGGTGGGTGAGGGATTGTTTTAATTTTGGGGGTGCTTTTCTAGGGCACTGAGAGTTCTCTTACCAGTTGTGGTTTGGTGCAGCCTGGTGGGGGGTTATTCCTAGCATGTGAATCCAAGGTACCAGCTGGGTCTACTCTCCATTGACAGACACAAGCCACCCTCTGCCCTGTCTCCCTCCCAGTCCATGCAGAGGCAGAAAGGATATCTGGGTGGTGGGAGAAAGGGGGAAGCTGCAGGCGGTGTGGCAGAGGGAAAAGTTGCCCTCTGGGTAGAGTTGTCAGGAGCTGGAAACAGAGCTGAGACGCTGGGAAAAGGCTCACTGCGCTTTGGCTGCTGTTTGTTGCAAACTGAGTTGGGGTAAAGATTCTGGGGTCTAGTTTCTTTTTCTTGGAAAGCATATATTTTCTCCATTTCTCTGACTTCATCTACTTCTCATACGTCCATAGGGGATGGCTTTTATTCTGTAATGTTAGGGTGTGTATAACAACATGCGCTCTGGAACTGGACTCCCTGGTTTAAAATCCTGTCATTGTTTCTTAGCAGCTCTGTGACCCTGGGCAGTTCACTTACCTTCTCTGTAACTAAATCACCTCTTTTGTAATATGGGGTTCATCTCAAAGGGCAGTTGTGAAAATTAAATAGATTAATACATGTTAAATACAACAGGACTGACATATAATCGGTACTCAGTAAACATTAGCTATTATTAATATTACCTTCTCCTTTTCCCAACACTCTCTCTTTGATGTGGCCTCTGTGTTCAACAGGCACTCATTGATGCTCATGTACAAATCACTGTGACAGACACTGAGGGAGATACTGAAGTGATTATATGTGGTCTCTGTGCTCAAGGGACTTATGTGGAGATGTAGAGACAAAAAGCAAAATGTTAAAATAAAGAACAAGTTTGCAACATGTGCCACTGATATATATATGTGTGTTAGGAATTCAAAAGAGGGAGAGAGTTGTATGAGTTTAAGAAGGCTTCATGGAAGAAGCAGAACTTGATTTGGGTCTAAAAGGGGGCAGAATATGGAAAGTTAATTTGATGACTTTATGCCCTGCCATTTACAGCTTTCAGAATTGCTCTTGCTTCTATTTCAAAATGGCAAAAACAACTAGTTAGCTCAGGGAAATTCCCATGATGCCAGTTTATCAGGTAGATTAAACATAGGTTTAGGCCACCGCTGTCTTTTTAACTGTGGGAAAATGCAAAAGTTCATGTTTTCCTGCTGCACTGAGTGCCCACGAGCAGCAAATGGTCCAACTCTGGGGGTCAGCCTTTCCCCTGGGTCTCCCTGCACCACGGCTACAGATGATTGACTTCCAGGTTGGGAAATTCCATGCTTCCGAGCTACCCCTCTTCCCCTCCAGGAGTTTGCAAAGCATTAGGCATGGTATTTAAAGAAAAAAGCCTTCCACTGTGCATCCAGACAGGAGAAAGAAGATTGTCACCTTAGAGGACACCCAGTTACTGTTCACCTTGGAGCTATGGAGACACACAGTCTTGGAATTTTCATCTCCTCCTGGCTCTATCTTCAACTTCTGGGTAGGCTCAAATGAAGCTGGATCAATTTTGGTGACTTGAATAGTTAAGGCCCAGCTGGTGGGAGGTGGCTGAGTCAGTGCCATAGCAGAACCTTGTGGTAGACCCCCAACTCTAGGGTACATGAGAATCACGTGAGGAGCTTGATGAAGTTGCACATGATGGGACCTCAAACCCAGTGGTTCTGAGTCAGTAAGTCGGGAATGATGCCCAGGGATCTGTATTTGTAACAAGCAAACCACATCATTCTGAAGAAGGTAGATCAAGGGCACACTTGGTGAAAAAACACGGAAACCACGGCTAATATGGACTTTGTCGAAGGAGGCAAAGGAAGTAAAGTAGTCAAAGGTGGAGCCTGAACAGAGGGAATAGTTTTGAATGGTTCATGAACTGAGTGAAGTGGATAATAATTAAGGAAAACTGTCAGATCACAGGCTCCAGACAGCCTGGTGTAGGGATTTCCAGATGTATTTCCTGTCCTCTGGATTCACCAATGTGGGGAGGCTGAAGTTGGGGACGATGAGGGAATGGTGCTTTGGGATCAACCCTACTTCACCCAGAGCATCTTCACTTTGATCTACTTTTATATATGTGGGTTCCACGTAAGATTTCATTTGAAAAGTAGGCTGTGATAAAAGAAGTTGAAAAATCACTAACCTAGAGACAAGGTTCAAAGTTTCAATCCTTGGAAATACCTTAATCTCCTTGGGTAACTTTTGGGACAGTATTCCATCAGGTCTAGATTGTGCTCTCTACAAAACAGGACAACTGTGGACAGGGTGCTTCTTATTCCTGTGTCTCCTTTCTCCCTTAAAACCACTTGTTCTGTAATTTTTGTGTACTCCAGATCCATTTGAAAATCATATGAAAGCTTTGGATCTTTCCTTAGAAAAATGTGCACATATCCACATACGTATAAACTTTAGCATTCAATTTCAGGGCGGGGTGTGTGTGGGGGGCTGGGGTGGTTCCTGGGCTCCATGAAGCTCATCCATGAACTTGGTGATCATGCTGCTTTCTACACTTGTATTTTATTTTGTATATTTTTTACATGAATTCCAGTGTTATTTTTTCAAGTCTTCTCAACTAGATCATACATCTCTTGAGTTTAGAAACTGTGTATCCTCTGCAATGGTGGTCTGCAAAGTGGAAAGGCAATATAATCCATTGCCATATAGGAAGAAAATATTAGAACTTCTACTTATTTTTAACCATACCCCTTTCAACTTCTATTTTTCTGTATGTTCTACAATGCTTATTATTAGAATAGGTCATATTATTGATTATTTTTTTAAAATTAATTTTTTCAGTTACAGTAGACATTCAATATTATTTTATAGTAGTTTCAGATGTACAGGATAGTGGTTAGACATTTATATAATTTATACAGTGATTCCCCCTGATTAATCTAGTACCACCTGACACTATACATGATTATTACCATAGTATTTATTGTACTATATTCTCTATGCTTTACATCCCTGTGACTATTTTGTAACTACCAATTTGTATTTCTTAATCCCTTTAAGAATAGGTCATAGTATTTAAATAAACACACCTGTTAAAAACTTACTAATAAGGATCCATAATATTAAAAGTTTGGCATATGCTGCCTTACAGAACTTTTTTCTTTTTTCTTCTCTTCTTTCTTTCTTTCCTTCCTCCCTCCCTCCCTCCCTCCCTCCCTCCCTCCCTCCCTTCCTTTCTTTTTTTGTGTGTGCTTGCTCTGAGCCTTCTGCTAGGCATTGAAGAGACACAAAATATTTGTGTACTTCCTAGTCTCGGGGAGCTTAGAGTGTAATCTTGTACATAGTAGATGTTTAGTTGGGAATGGAGGACCTGAGACTGTGTCTGGATGATTTGTCTCCAAGTCAGTAACCATATGATGAGTTCATTATTTCAAGAAGGGTCTCTCGAGTTCTTAGAATGCACCTCTTCATACCCCTTGCTTATATCGCTGAGATTCCTGGCCACTGCCTAGAAGGAAAGTGCCCCATAGGAATGCCTAAGCTGATATGAAATGTGAAAGCGAGTGTCTGATTTTACAACAATATTAGGTAGAGAGGCACTATGAATAGTAGTTCTAGAATTTTTGTAGACAAAGTACTCAGGAGTGGCAATGTCTTTGGAAGTACAAAGCCTGGGGACTTATATGGCGATTCCATTGCTGTTACTTAGATTTTGTTTGTCTTGCTCTTAGGGAAATGATGGAGATTATGGGGTGGAGATGAGTGTACAGCTACCCCAAGCCACTTCTTAGTGCTGCCTCAGATGCTCACAAGAAACAGAAATCAAGCTTTGAGGCAAAGGTCACACACTGAAGAGGCTGGGGCAGAGGAATCCAGACAAACACTTAGCAAAAGAGAGAGCAGCGCTGACTTCGCAGCAGCGTGGAGGATCAAACCCCAAAAGAAAGCATTTCTCATAACAACTGCCAGACCGGACCCATCTCTCAACAGCTGTCAACCATTTATTAGTGGGACTCTACTGAAGCCAAGAGAAGTTGGAGGGAGAGCAGACAAAGGGAGAAAATAAAATTGTGTTAATTACCAGTCCATTTCCATGATGCAAAGGTGACCCAGTCTGTCATCTCCTTCCTAGTGGCTGGCGTTTTCTTGGGTCTGACGTTCGCAGCGAGCGCTAGCAGCCGGGCATCTGTTGCCCTCATTGCCATGGCGACAGCAGCTGCAGCGACGTCTCCTTTGAGAATGTGCCGCCCAAGATTTCAGGAACCATTTTGGAAGCATTTGTCCCGACAGGGCCTGCTAATCTCCCTTTCATTTGTAATTACTTTATCGCCTTGGTTCTCTGCTTTGGCATCGTTCCCAAAGCTAACTCTGTTCCCCGACACCAGGGTCCGTGGGGAGGTGTCAGCCGCCTCAGCCCTGTCTGGGTGGAGATGAAAAGGGAGTGGAAGGGAAAGACTTACCAGGAGCACTGAGATCTTCAAACAGGCCCTGTCTCCTGTAGGCAGCTCTGGGAGGGCCTTGGCTGATTGAAGTAGCCCGAATTATGAAGCCCAAAGCCTTTGAGGCAAGCCGCCCCATCGAGGCCAAGAATAATTGAACAAATAGTTTATCTGGCTAACCAACAGCTGTAGAGCCTAGGCGATTTGAAGAGGATTAGGGGAGAGCAGTGAAAGGATACTCCCACAGGGTCCTTCAAATCCTCGGCCTGAATTCTACCAACGAAGAACACATGTTGAAACACTGGAGTTGCTTTTTAAGTCCGTTTTTCTCCCTTTCCAAGTGATTCTGTTCAGTGCTTCCAAGAATTTTAAGTGGCTGAGGCAACCGACTTTGGGGTCCCTGCTGTTGAGTTCCTTTCAGTTGCCTCCTTCAGTTCCCCAAACCTGTTTCACTGCAGACAGCTCAAATTCATGTGGAAATTCTGATCACTCTGGAAGGTGCCTTAGGGACGCTGCCTTTTCCTAAAGTCTACATTGCTGGCAGCTGTTGTCATGTCTAAAGTGCCAGGGCCAAGTTCAGGTTAGGACGAATGGGGAGTTTTGAGGGTGGCTGCACGTAGAGAGAGGACACAAGGAATCCCCTTCCCCATGTGAGAAAAAGTTGAAGAAAACTCCAAATGGACCAAAGACTTAATTTTTTAAAAAAATTCCTACAAATACTAGATGAAAAGTTGGGAGAATTTCTTTGACAATACCATTATAACCTTATGGTATTGTGTTTCTAACTATGATTCAAAATCCAAAAATCACAAAAAGCATGGAGGATTGGTAAGTTAAACAATATAAAAAATTCTGCTTGGCAAATGTGATAAACTGGGAAAAATATTTGCAACTCTTGTCATAGAAAATGGCTTATCTCCCAAACAGATAAAGAACTCATAGACACCAATCATCAGAAGACCAAAAACCAAAGAGAAAAACAGGTGAAGGATGTGAACAGACTACTTACAGGATCAAAAACAGCAATGGCCCCTAAATGTATAAAAATGATGTTCAGCCTCACTCATGAAAGGCACAATACAAATTAAAATTACTCTGAGATACCATTTTTCACCTATCAGATTGGAAAAAGTCCAAAACTTTGACAATACACTGTGGTGGTATATCTGTGAGTAAATAGAACTCTCTTATTTTAATGGTGGCAGGTAAAATAGAGAATAATTTTGTACTATCAAAATTACAAATTCATATAACCTTTAACCCAGCAATAACACTCTTAAGGATTTACCTTATAGAATATTGTGCACTTACATAATGATGTGCAAAATCTATTAATTGCCATTGGTTTTTAATAGCAAAAGATTGGAATCAATCCCTGTATCCATCAAGAGGGGAATGGTTAAATAAGTTATGGTGCTTCCCCACAATGGAATATTACACAGCTGTAAAAAAGAATGAGGATGCTATCTAGGAACTGAATTCTACGGTATATTAAGTGAAACAAGTCAAAGTGCAGTAGAGTATATACAATGTGCTACCCTCCTTACAAATAAAAGAGAAAATAAGAAAACAACTGTTTTTGTATTACCTTAAAGAGACTGAGAAAGGACACACAAGATACTAGTAAAATGAATTAGCTGTGGAGGGGGGAGGAGATAGTAACTGGGGTAGGAGTGAGATTTCACTGTTACCTTTTGTATGAATTCGTTTTGGACCAATGTAATACCTATTCCAAAACAAAATAAAACCACTTCATGTAAAAGACAAAAACAAAAGATAATGAAAATATGACCCCAAACCCAATGATGAGGTCATTGTTCTAATGTCCAGCATTGATTGGATGGGCTTTGCATGGGTCTGAGGGCCCAGTGCTGGAGAACAGTGTAGCTTCCCAGCTATTGTTCTTTCCTCAGCCTTTCATCTTAATCGGCCTGAGAAGGAGGCTGGGGCCAGTGAACTTGAGCCTTGTGGATGTCAGCCTGTGTAATTCATGCCTCTAAGTATTCTTGTGTGGCTTCTTCAGAACGCTTAAATTTTCCTTTTCTTCGCAGGAATCTCACAAGTCCTTAAAAACAAGACTGCAGACAAAGAGTCCCACACCCTAAGGCATTTGAAAATTCACTCTGTTCACCAAGGAGGCCATCCTGGGAGACCCAGAACTGCAGACCTGGGGAGAACAACCCAGACCTGAGCAGTCTGCTTGGAGTGGTCTATGGGGTTCGAGTATGAAAGCCCTGGTCTAGGTGTTTTACAAATATTAACTCATTTACTCCTCATAACAACTCTGTGAGGAAAGTATTTTCAGTACACCCAATTTAAGATGAGGAAACTGAGGCACAGAGATTTGAAGCAGCTTGTGCAATGTCACACAACTGGTGTATGGCAGAGTCAGGATTCCAAACTGGGCAGTCAGTATTTAACTAACACACCACGCTGACTTTTATTTTTAAAATTGAGGTAAAAGTCACATAACAAATTAACCATTCAAACACGTGCAGTTCAGTGGCATTAGTACTTTCACAATGTTGTACAACCATTACCTCTATCCAGTTCCCAAACATTTCATCACCCCAAAGGGAAGCCCGTGCCCATTAGCAGTCACTCCCATTTTCCCCTCTCCCCTGCCCCTGGCAACCTCTAATCTACTTTATGACTCTAAGGATCTGCCTATTCTAGATATTTTATATAAATGGAATTATACAATATGTGACCTCTGTGTCTGACTTCTTTCACTTAGCAAAAAGTTTTCAAGGTTCATCCATGTTTGTTTGTAGCATGTATCAGTATTTCATTTCTTTTTATGGCTGACCAATATTCCATTATATGGATTTGCCATTTGTTGCTCATCAACAATGGACATTTTTGGTTGTTTCCACCTTTTGGCGAGACTGAGTAATGCCGTGGTGAACATTTATTACAAATCTTTTCTTTTTATCTGTTTTCAGTTCTTTGAGGCTGTGACCTCCCCCATACTCCTTATCCTCTCTCCAGAAAAAACAAAACAAAACAAACAAAACAAGGAGTAGAAAGTTGTCAGATCACTGAGTGGGGAAAAGCCTGCTCTAGGAGAGAAAAATAGGAAGGAAAAATTGATGGTAGAGACCACACTCATTCCCAAAAGCCAAGTTATTTTTCAGCCGCCATTCAACCTCCTATTGTCAGAGGGAGCCGAGGGCAGGGGGAGGCCTTCCTATCCAGCCCCAACGTGATGAAATGACGAGCTTGCTAAGGCTGAATTCCACTGCCTCCTGGGGTCTCTCTCAGCAGCTCTGATGTGCATATTGTTGCAAACAGATGCCTGGTCTCCCTCTTGTCCTGGAGATTCAGAGGCAGTGCTGTGTTAGAAGACTGACAGTGAAAAGGTAGCTTCCAAATGTGTGGACAGGCCCCCTCTTGCCTCCCCACTGCCTGCAAAGCCTTGGGAGTTAGGACATCTCTGTGGGGACAGAGTCCCAGAGAGCAGTTTCCAGGCTTTTGGCCTCACATGGAGGGGTGCTGGCTCGGTTACTAGATGGCCATCAGCTGTGGTCAGGTGGCCATCCGCTGTAGCTGGGTGGCCATCAGCTGTTAACGGTTAGCCATTAGCCACTAATATAACAGCCATGGCTACACTAGGGAGATGGTTGGTTCGCAGAGAAGCAGCCGGCGGATTGCGGATTGTGTGTATCCTGCTTCCTGTGTCTCCAACCAAGCCGCCAGCAAGAATATAGTGGTATGACTCTCCTATCTATGGCTCCGTGGGTGTTCCTTTTTGGCCTCACCATATCCTGCATTCTTGTGTGGGGAGCGGGATCAGAGACCCTGCATGACAATCTCCTTCCACATTCTTCAAAGTTCCATGGCTATTCTTTCTGCATTTCTAGCTTTGTTGACATTATCTTTCAGCTTCCCTGCACCTCTCCCCCCACTCTTTGGGGCTGACCATTTCAAGGTCCTTTGATGGGCCACAAAGGTCTCATTTTCTAAACCCAAGTTCCACTTGTCTCCTCTTTTTCACGAGGTGGCCCAGAAAAAACCTGGTAAAGGTTTGATGGGATTGCAATTAAGTTTGAGACAATTGTGTTGTTCCAGAAACCAGGGGCTCTCTGCCCTCCTGAAATTTTCAAATCTTTGCTAAAAGTTTATTTCTCCTTTTTTCCTTTGTGCCACCCCATTGTTTTGTCCTTTTATTTTCTCTAAACTTCAAGAGTAAAGTCACAGACTGGTTACTTTATGGTTGAATCTGACCTATTACATATGTTTCTAAACCTGTTTTTTAAAGGATATGAGCTACCATTGAAAAATTTGGGAATTTTGAATAAAAATCTGGTTATCTAGCTTCTATTGGAAAATTGGGAGATCTGGCCGTGCAGGTTCTGTATTCCATGTGGCACAATCAGCTAACCCAGAGTGGCGACAGGATCACCAGTTCACAGAGACCCATGACCAATACCATGTCACCTGCAACCTCTCCTGACCCAGAGTCCCTCATTTATGTTACCTCCCTGACTCCTTGTCTACAGTTATATGCAGAACAGAATCAAATTACTTCAATAGTTTTGGGTAAAGAATTGCAATCTATTTTGGACAAATGCTTTCACTTTTCGGTGACTTCCTTAATCCAGCCACCAATCAATGATCACTTACCTCAGCGACTTACTGTGGAGGCCTCTCCTATGCAAGGATGGTGGAACCTAAGGAAACACTACTTGGTATTTTAATTATTTCTACTTTAATTTTGTATCTTTCGTTAATTTTTCAAGACATCCAGTGACAAGCAGTGTTGGTATGTAAATGCTTTATAAAACCAAGCCGATTATGATTGTTCATGGAGAGAAAACATGTTATTGTGGACAAAGGGTTCCTTCTCTGGAATGCTGATAGAGAAGAGAAAACATTTTTCAAGACTCTGATAGTTCACACGGTCATGAACTTGACACCTGGAAAACCCAAGGAATTAAAAAAAATCCTTAATTAAAACATATTTTGTAACTCATAAATCTAGAAGGAGCAGAAAGAACGGGAATGACAGCATTTCAGGAAAGGAAGAGGGAGGAATTTTAAAAAAGAAAATTTTATGAATGTGGGTGCACGCTTGTGTGGTTGAATGCATAGTTCATGCACTTTAGTCAATGTGTTAGTGTGAATGTGCATAGATGAGAAATTGAGGGTGTGTAAGTTTTAACATGAGAAAAGGAGATTGTATGCTCATGTGTTGTGGGAAAGGTTCTCTTGAGTTCCCCTTTTAAGAGGTTTACAGAAGGCAGAGTAATTTATGAGGCACTTCCACTACTGTTATCAACTAACTCTTGATTCTTGACTGATGTGCCTGTCCACAGTCCTTTCACACAGTTCTTCATTTTTTCTCCCTTTCCATGGTCTCCATTGGCACAGGAAACATGTATTAATTCAAAAGCACTTATTAAGTGAGATCCTATGACTTGCCTGAAATTGTTCTGTATACTGGGCATAAAGATGAAAAAGGCAGATGAGGTCACTGCTCTCATGAAGCTTTTATGTTGGGGCAGGAAGATAGACACTAAATATGGAGAGAAAACGATGATTTCAGGTAGTAGGAGCGTCACACATACATGCTGCTTTGGAAGTGGTTAGTGGAGGGTCCTGAGGCAGTGGTACTGGTCTGTGTGATGATGATCAGGCTGCCATGCAAGGATTGGGGGGTGGGGAGGAAATAAGTGCAAAGGACCCCAAGTGAGACTAAATTTGATGTGTTCTGGAAGTGAAAGCCAAGGGGCTATCCTGGAGCTGGCGTTGGGGCTGGCGGAGGCCACTAGGTGATCGCAGAGGGTGAATGTGGGTTTTGTTGTCTGCAGAAGAGGGTTGTATTTTATTCTAATTGCAGTGGAAATCCACTGAAAGATTTTAAATAAGAAAGTGATTTAGCTTGATTTATATTGCAGCCACTGTGGAGATAGGCACTAAAGAGTGAGAGAAGGAGAGTGTATTTTTATTCATAAATATTAGAAATTAAAACAGAAAATTTAGAAGTGTTAATTAAAAATAACATCGATAGGAATAGGCAAAGTAACATCATCAAAATGGCGGCATGAGGTGAGCCTCTGGAAATCTCCCCTGGAATTTACAACAAATTGAACAACTATAAATCCTGCACAGCAGACAGGTAAGACCAAGAGGCTCACTATTGAATTCACCAAACGGTGGGCAAATTGCACCAGCAAGGGAGGAGGGAAGGGAGAAGTGCGGAGACGGAGACCGTAACTCATTTTATGAGGCCAACATTACCCCGATACCAAAACATGGCAAGGACAACACAAAAAAGGAGAAGTACAGACCAGTATCTCTGATGAATACAGATGCAAAAATCCTAAACAAAATTCTAGCAAATCAAATGCAACAATGCATTAAAAAGATTATTCATCATGACCAAGTGGGGTTCATCCCTGGGTCACAAGGATGGTTCAACATCTGCAAATCCATCAATGTGATACATCACATAAACAAAGTAAAGGACAAAAATCATATGATTATATCAATTGATGCAGAAAAAGCATTTGACAAGATACAACATCCATTTATGATTAAAACACTTAATAAACTAGATATGGAAGGAAAATACCTTAACATAATAAAGGCCTTATATGACAAGCCCTCAGCTAATCTCATAATTCATGGTGAAAAACTGAAGCCCTTTGCTCTATGTTCAGGAACAAGACAGGGTTGTCCCCTATCACCTCTGCTTTTCAACACAGTGTTGGGAGTCCTTGCCAAAGCAATCAGGCAAGGGAAATAAATCAAAGGCATCCAAATTGGGAATGAAGAAGTTAAATTGTCACTCTTTGCAGATGACATGATGCTATATATAGAAAACCCTAAAGACTCCACCCAAAAGCTATTAGAAACAATCAACGAATACAGTAAAGTTGCGGGCTACAAAATCAACGTACTAAAGTCCACTGCATTCCTATATACTAACAATGAAATCTCAGAAAAAGAAATAAAAAAAGCAATTCCTTTTGCAATTGCAGCAAAAAGAATAAAATACCTAGGAATAAACTTAACCAAGGATGTGAAAGACCTATATGCTGAAAACTATAAGACATTTTTGAAAGAAATTGAAGAAGACACAAAGAAATGGAAAGACATTCCATGCTCATGGATTGGACGAATCAACATAGTTAAAATGACCATATTACCGAAAGCAATATATAGATTTAATGCAATCCCCATCAAAATCCCAATGGCATTTTTTAAAGAAATAGAACAAAAAATCATCAGATTTGTTTGGAACCACAAAAGACCCCCAATAGCCAAAGCAATCTTAAGAAAAAAGAACAATACAGGAGGTATCACACTCCCTGTCTTTAGCGTGTACTACAGGGCAACAAAAGTCAAAACAGCATGGTATTGGCAGAAAAACAGACACATAGACCAATGGAATAGAATTGAGAACCCAGAAATGAACCCACATAAATATGGACAGATAATTTTTGAAAAAGAAGCAGAAAACATACAATGGAGAAAAGACAGCCTCTTCAATAAATGGTGCTGGGAGAATTGGAAAGCCACGTGTAAAAGAATGAAACTGGACTGCTAGCTGTCACCATGTACCAAAATTAATTCAAAATGGATCAAAGACTTAAGCATAAGACCTGACACAATAAACTGCATAGAAGAAAACATAGGTACTAAACTTACAGACTTTGGGTTCAAAGAGCATTTTATGAATTTGACTCCAAAAGCAGGGAAGTAAAAGCTAAAATAAATGAATGGAACTATATCAAACTTAAAAGCTTCTGCACAGCAAAAGGAACCATCGACAAAATAAAGAGGCAACCAACTGAATGGGAGAAGATTTTTGCAAACAGTGCCTCCGATAAGGGGCTAATATCCCAAATATACAAGGAACTCATGCAACTCAACAACAGAAAAACAACCCAATTGAAAAATGGGCAGAGGACCTGAAGAGACATTTCTCCAAAGAGGACATACAAATGGCAAATAGACATATGAAAAAATGCTCAACATCACTAATCATCAGAGAAATGCAAATAAAAACCACAATGAGATACCACCTCACTCCAGTCAGAATGGCTATCATCAACAAGACAAATAGTAACAAGTGTTGGAGAGGCTGTGGAGAAAAAGGAACCCTCATACACTGTTGGTGGGAATGCAGACTGGTGCAGCCGCTATGGAAGGCAGTGTGGAGGTTCCTAAAAAAATTAAGAATAGAATTACCTTATGACCCAGCAACCCCTCTCCTGGGTATCTACCCAAAAAGTCTCAGAACATTTGTACATAAAGATAAATATGCTCCAATGTTCATTGCAGCTTTATTGGTGGCCAAGACATGGTAACAACCAAAATGTCTTTCGATAGATGAATGGATAAAGAAGTTGTGGTATATATACACAATGGAATGCTATTCGGTGGTAAGAAAACATGAAATAGGACCATTTGTGACAACATAGATGAATCTTGAGATTATAATGCTAAGCGAAATAAGTCAGACAGAAAAAGCAGAGAATCATATGATTTCACTGATGTGTGGTATATAAACCAAAAACAACAAAAGAACAAGACAAACAAATGAGAAACAAAAACTCATAGACACTGAGAATGGTTTAGTGGTTACCAGAGGGTAAGTGGGGTGAGGGGTGGTAGATGAGGGTAAAGGGGATCAAATATATGGCGATGGAAGGAGAACAGACTCTGGGTGGTGAGCACACAATGTGATTTATAGACGATGTAATACAGAATTGTACACCTGAAATCTATGTAACGTTACTAACAATTGTCACCCCAATAAACTAATTTTTAAAAAAAGGAATAGGCAAAGATGACAGAAAAAAATAACATCAATAAACCCATTATGTGTGAACATAAATAACATGATTTTTATTAAAAAATAACTATATTTTCCAAAGTAAAGAAATTTTAATGAGGAGAGTGGCATTGTTTTAGGTGTTTGCAACTCTTTGTACGTTTGACTTAAAAGAAGACAATTGGTTTCTCATGTTTGCTTCTGAGAAAAATGTGTTGGGATGTGTTGTTTCAATTGACGTATAGGGAGAAAGTCTGGCTTTACATAGATATGTAGCTGTAAAGAGAATAAGTATTTAATAGATAATGATGGATTTTTTTCTTACATGAAAAATTGATGAGTAGTAGTTTCTTAAAGGATAATTGCAATGCAGACTCTAAAACCGTGTCATGGAATTTCATAGTTTGTTACTACAAAATCCGCAGGTCAGTCATGCACTTGAATTAATCTTTACCCCTGCATGATTTCATAACGTCATGCATTGGTCATTTGGAAAATAATGACTCACTGAATTATGCAGATCCTACCAATGTTGACAATTTCATTATATAAGATTTAAAAATGTCACATTTATTAGTAACACAACTGACTTCACAGGAAAAATCTTTTAAGGGTTGGGAAGTTGTCAAGTTTACAGTGGCAGATGCAAGCTTTCCAAAATTGTAATTTTTGCTTGAAAGCTCAAATTTTATCACTGGCAGCAGATATTGTCAACTGTTTTCATTAAAGTGATAGGCTCAGTTTATTTATTTTTGCAAAAATGTCTCTAAATATCCATGTCTGAATAAGCATAGTTTGTCAGTCACTCAAGTAAAAATAGCGTTCTATGAAAAAAGCAGCTAGTTCAGCTATCAATGCCAGTAATTCACAATTGCTTACCTCTAGACAGGGTTGAACTTCAGTGTGCAGCAAAAGTGCTCAATATGTAGTGTATAACATTGTTAAAATGTGTGCACTCAAGCACTGATATTTAATAAAATTAGTATTTTTTTACTATTTCATCAAGGACATTTGTGAGTGAAACTGGCATTTTTCTTTTTCTGTGAGTGCATGGCATGGAAGAATGCAACGCCTACTAGTAAAGCTGGGTGTTACCATCTTAATTTGTGCTAACTTTTAGCTGCCAATATAGCTATGAACATAGTGAAAAAGACAAATACCATCTTAACATTATTTTGAAAATAGTTTTGACCTCAGATCCCGCAGAAGTGTTCTGGAGACCACTTACTGGTATGTAAATCACACTCGGAGAAGCACTGATATTGGTTACTGAGTGTTCAAAATATATGAACATTTAATATATTGACCTAGAGTTGCACTGGGTTAGAAAAGCAATCTGATGAATTTGGCACATGCCACATGGTAAAGAGAAAGTCCCTTTATGCGAAAGTCTCTTTCCCACGAATACCGTGTCTCTTCTTCCCATTGTTCAGTTTTATTTTGCTACACAGTAACATGTTAACTTCACAGTTCCCTCCTTAGCTTCCTCAAACCCTAATATCACCACAGAGTATTTATTGCCAGCGAAATCAGTTCATCTAATTTCAGACTCAGCAGCAGTGGGGCAGAACTGCATTTGACTTAAAAAAAAAAAAAGCTTAAAATATCACTCATTTTATTGTGTAGGTACTGTAAAATGTCCAGAAACAAATGTTTCCCATTTCATATAATTACTAAATTTGACCAGGGTGTTTCAGGTGTTTTATTGCATAGGTGATAGAGGTCTGTTACAAATGGGGTTTTGCAATGTTATTCCATCTTGCACAATTCTGGGAGATTCAGGAACAGAGGTCCTGGATGTTCCTCCAGAAAAAGGACCTTGTCTCTCATTTGGTACCTTATTTATTTATTTATTTATTTATTTATTTATTTATTTATTTATTTATTGGGGTAACAATTGTTAGTAAAATTACATAGATTTCAGGTGTACAATTCTGTATTACATCATCTATAAATCCCATTGTGTGTTCACCACCCAGAGTCAGTTCTCCTTCCATTCACCATATATTTGATCCCTCTTACCCTCATCTCCCACCCCCCTCCCCCTTTACTCGTTTGGTACTTTAGGCATCTGTTTCCTCAGCTATAAAATAAACTCTTGTTAATGGCAATTAGAATTCTTCCTTTCCTGTTAGAGAGGAAAGGACAGCAGACCCGTGTTCACCGCCAGGGTTTGTTTTGGCTGACTGAATTTTTAGTGGGTAGGTTTAGAATGCCAGGGGCTGCCAGAAGGGACAAGGAGAGACATCAGACCAGTATTTTCACCATCTTTCTTCTTCAGGATCTATAGGTCAAGTTTCATCTGTAAATATAGGCAGCTGAGTTAGAGGACTCCTAACGGTCCTTCCAAATTCACACCAGCAATTCTGAGGGGATCCAGGAGGCCTAGAGGCTTTTTACAAAAGTAAAAATGACCTCTAGGGGGCGTGCCAGCCCTGTAAGTAGCCAATTCTTCAGCATTTCTCCAAGTTCCCAGGGAATTCTGAGTTTCCTGGTGGGATGGAACTTACTGTCTAGGGGAAGAGTATGAGACTGAGTTAGTGAGGAGATAAGACAAAGTGATGACAGCAGATATTTCATAGAGAAGTAGAAGAGGTAAATTGGTCTAATGCAATTGAATAAAAGAAGGATCCCAGATAAGAAATGAACCTACAGCTAAAGGCTGATCCTAGACAAGGGTTCGGGGGAGGCAGCAGAGAGGTGGAGATTCATAGCTGTTCTGAAATGAGTTTCTGTTTTCATCTAGCACACTTTTATTAATTCAGGAATGTGCTGGGTGTTGGTAAACAGTGGTGAGCAAATAAGACAGACCAGGGCTGGCTCTCAGTCATGTGGGAAGCCTGCCATTGGAAAGTGTTAATGAGGGTTAAGACCAGCTAAGTTCAGACAGATGATAATAGACAGCAGAGGGATGTCACCTGGTCTGGGGATCAGAGAAGATCTCCTGAAGGCAGCAGACTAGAAGGATAAACAGGAGTTAGTAAGGGAAGAGGTGGGTTGAAAGCCGTGGAGAGAGAGGGAGGGAGGGCAGAAGATGAGTGATAGGGGAGTGTTACTGTAGAGGAAACAGCATACTGGGACACCTGGAAGGGAAGGAGGCATAGTGTGTTGGGAGAAATGGAAAGGAATTGAGTACGACTCTTTTGTTGAGTAAGAGATGGAGGAGTGGGAAAGAAATGAGGCTGGCGTGGTTGGGAGGAGTCAGGTCATGTTAAGAATACTGAACACAATCCTACGGACAATAGAAACCATTGGAAGGTTTTAGGAAAAAGATTCAGGGGAGATCTTTCTAGCTGGAGTGGTACATGGATACGAAGGGAGCAAAATTGCAGGCAGAGCACCGTGGAGTGGTTGTAATTACCCAGATGAGAGTGGATGTGGGCTGGAGTGGTGTGGAGAGAAGTGGAGGGAATTGAGACATATTTAGAAGGTAGTCACACTGGGTTTTAGTTGAAGAACTTAGGGGGATTTTTCCCCCCTCAAAACTTATGGTTTAATTGGCAAATAAGCAAAATTAATGTTCTGTTCCCCCCAAGCAATACAGATAATGTAGAGATAGTTGCTTTCAGTGGGACTGCCTCCCCTCGGAATCAAATTGCTGCCTCTGTGTAACTGTAGAGACCTGCCACTCTTCCTATGGGGTCCTATTTGCTTCACAACTAAGATATTCTGGCATTTTGTTCATTTGTTTGTTTGTTTGTTTATTTATTTATTTGACTAGCTATGTGATGTGGGAAAGTTACTAAGGCTTGGGGCTGTTCATTTCATTTTATTTTTTTTTCAATTACAGTTGACATTCTGTATTATTATATATTAGTTTCAGGTGTACAGCATCGTGGTTAGACATTTATATAATTTATGAAGTGATTCCCCCGATAAGACTTGCACCCACCTGACACCACATATAGTTATTACAGTATTATCGACTATATTCCCTGTACTGTACTTCACATCCCTGTGTTGTGGCACTTTTAACCTCATTAAAGAAAGAGCTGAAACTCCAGTTGGCAAGTAAGCAGAGAACAGGTTGAATGTGATGGTGTGTCTATACCAGGGAATGGTGGCAAAATTCTCTCAATTCCATGTAAGAAACACTTTCTCCTGTGATCTGTCAATGTTTTGCAACCCAGCTCTTTTCACCAGAGATCATGGCAGAACAAGTATGCCACTCAGAGGCTGGACTTGGGAGGAAAAGAGTGTGTTTCTCTCCCAGTGGGAGACACTGGCTTGGCTTCTTCCAGCCAGGAAACATGAGACGCCTCGGAAGTGAACCAAAGGCACTCAGGGGCGAAGGGGGTCAGTGTTTGGACGCCTAAGGAACGTTTTATATCAGGTGCTGAACATGCCACTCACTGCATTCCTGTAGAGCAAGATTAGATGATCTGTGCTCCCAATGCCCAGGTGTGGGCTACAGCAAGTTTTGGTTTGCTGGAGATGTGGTTCTAGGACCCTCAGAGGAGGTGTGAATGCATGTCCTGGAACTTGAGAACTGCTCAGATAGTGCAGTTATACACTCAGATCTGACCGACATCTAGTCCCATCTCCTCACAGGCCATGGCAAATTCACAGCAACCTCATGCGCTTGGAGTTCACACAGGCTGCTCTGTGACTCCTCTCCTTTCCTTCTTCGTCACAGTTCCTGCTGTAATAGGTGTACAGTGATGCAGGTGAGAAACAGATGTGCTGCTTGGCTTGGGTGCTATTTTGATTCTATAGAACTTATACAATATACTCCTGGAAAGTTATTGTCATAACTTCATTGAGTTATTCAACAAACTATTTATTGATGCTACTATGTGCCAGGCACTGTTCTAGGTTCATGGAATACATCTGTCAATAAAACAAAGCTTCCCCTGGTGTTTTCATTATAGTGGGAGATACAGTATTTTGACGCTCTGGGAGGGCTTAGACTCCAAATCAGGTTCAATCGTTTCAGCAGGTTGTGTCATTCTCTCCTGATATTTGGAGTGAAGTGGGGCAGTGCCTGTCCAGTTCTTAGTGCTTGTCTTTCCTAAACCTGACTCCTGGTAGATGTGCTGTGTGGCCTCTGAGTTAGAAAAGTTGGTTCTGTTCATGGCCAGGAGAGAGAGGGGGCAGAGCCAATGGGTAGATAAGTAATTTATGTAATACGTGAGGAGGTGAATGAGATTGTAAAAGAGAAAAAATAGAGCACAGTAAGTACAAGTTAGATATAGTCCCTGTTTCCACTCATCTATAAAGTTTTATTCAGAGGCCCTTCAGATTTGGTCGAGGTGAGTATGGGTCCATGTCAGAGAGCTGGGGTAATCGCCCCAGAGCCAGGAGGTACTAATTGGAAAGGTGGGGAAGGCATCAGCTGAAGCAATGGCTTGGTTTTGATAGGGGTAATATCTCCTTACTTTTGCATTCCCCACCAAAAACATGGGGAGAAGCCTGTGGTTTTTCTACTGGGGGATTGGAATTGTAAGTGACTGAGGGACCGAGGTGCTGAAAAATTCTCAGACAGGTAAAATGACCAGGCAAAGGGCTAAGCATGGGCTGTCACCTCCTGTGTCTCCACTCTGTTTCCTCCTGATCTTTAGAGGCATGGGATTTCAGGGTTGAGTTTATTGTCAACGAAGTGGGAGCTGGGGGCACTTCCTAAACCTCTTGCTAATAATTTGTTTGTTAATAATTGTCATTCAGTTCATAATGGGCCCTGCCATGCTCCTACTTCCTTTAATTAATTTGTTCTGTATTAACTATTGGGGTATTTTATTGTATAAGGGTGGTGACTAACTCAGCCTGGCAGGTTCAGAACTGCTGTGTTGACATTTGACTGACAAGGGCTTGGTCTTCCACTTCAGCCCAATCCATTCAGGAGCATGCATCATCCTCTCTTGACATTGGGTGTGGCAAGGGGCCCAGTGCCTGCCAGGGAGCCTGGCCACCTGGGGTAGAGATCTTATTGGAGCCACGGAGTTGGAAAGGTTCATCTATTCATGACCTGCGTGGAGAGTGAGCAGAGCCAGCTGGTGAATAAACCCCCTGGGCTGGGGTCCCACGGAGAAGTGGCTTCAAGGCAACATGGTAGATGACCCTCTACCAGAGACTCCTTGAAATGCAGATACTTGAGGCTCCTAACACAACCTTCCGGAACACAGATCCAAGTTCCTCATGGAAGGAGAGAGATAGTTTTACCTGCCTTCTTCTTAGTTCCCTAAAATTCTTTCCTAAAGCTGTCCTTTATCCCTCTGACACTCTCTGTCTTGCAGTAGTTGCATTTTTTCCCTGCAGCTTCTGCATTTTTATTCTAATTTTATTCTCAACTTCTACTTGAAATCTTGTGAAGCTTAAGATTGTTGGATTCACAATTGTGATGAATGATGAAGATGTGTAATGCATTGTTGATTTCCAATATGGAATAAATTCCAACATACAGGCCTCTCTCCCATCAAGATTATTGCAACAATCTCGTAACTTCTCTGCCCACTCCTTACACACACAGCTTGCTTCTTCTCCAGTCTACCCTTCACAGGGGAAGTTTTCCAGCTCTCAATCCAGTTGTGTCACTACCCTCTGTAAAGTTCTCCAGTGTGTTTCTTTCTTTCTTTCTTTCTTTCTTTCTTTCTTTCTTTCTTTCTTTCTTTCTTTCTTTCTTTCTTTCTTTCTTTCTTTCTTTCTTTCTTTCTTTTTCCTTCCTTCTTTCTTTTATTTTTTTTAGTTTTTAAATTCATTCCTTTTATCTTTTTTTTTTTTTTTTAATTGGGGAACAGTGTGTTTTCCAGGGCCTATCAGCTCCAAGTCAAGTCGTTTTCCTTCAATCTAGTTGTGGAGAGCGCAGCTCACTGGCCCATGTGGGAATCGAACCGGCAACCCTGTTGTTAAGAGCTCGCACTCTAACCAACTGAGGCTGCCCCCCTCTGGTGGATTTCTATCACCTAAATTACAAACCTGTAAGTCTTCAGATTGGTACCCATGACCCTCCATGATCTTGTCCCTGCTCTTCCCCAACCCTGCGTCAGCTCCTGCCACTCATCCACTGTAATTCAGTCATAGAGACATTTGGGGGCATTTTTAGAATAATGATGCTGCTTCAGTCTCCACACATTTGCACATTTTGTTTGCTCCCAGGACTATCAGCTCCCAGACTCATCCTCTGCTGAAGCTCCGTGTGAACGTGCTCAAATGTTTCCACCTCTGCAGAGGCTTCCTGCCTCATGCCAGGCCCGATAGGTCCCTTCATCTCCTTCCTAGAGCCCCCCACATCCCAAAACCCAGCCAAGTGGTAATTATTGGCTCTCATGCTGGCTCTTCCTGTCAGATTATGTCCCCCTTGAGGCTGGGGACTGACCCTTATCTTTATAATCCCAGGCCTAGGGGAGTGCTTTGCCTGCAGCAGGAAATGAGTCCCTACTTCTTGTAGGAATGAATAAATGAAGGAATGAATAAAGCAGGAATTTCAATCCATCTTTTGCTCCAATAAAGATGTAGAACAAAGTTTCCCAGTTTTTAAAAACCCATGCCCTCTTTTGAGAAATATAAAAATCTTTCCCCTTTCTCTAATCTTATTGAAATTTCAAAACAAATCTAATATTTTTAGTTCACTGAATCGAAGCAATGGAATTTGGGTATGCTTATGCAGTCTTCACATGCTGTGCTCTGCAGAGACTTCAGTTCTCCCTCTGCCTTGACAGTCATTGTTGTCCTGCTTAGGCCTCCGCTGTGTGGCTCTAGGTCAATTCCCTGAAAGTCAGTTTGCTGAAAGGGAATGGGCCATTTGGCCATTTGGCAATTGGCTTTCAGCCATTTGGCAATTGGCTTTCAGCAAGGTGACCCACTGTCCTTCACAGAGTGAGAACTACCTGGTGTCGGGAAGGTACCTAATTTGTCTCCCAATAGGACCCTGCCCAAGCTTTTCCAGACCTGAAAAATCTCTTCCAATGTCATGCAGAAAAGGCACTTTCAGAACTTCTTTCAGCCTGGACTATACAACTCCACGAGCTGGAAGTTATTCCTCACATCAACCTTAATTCTGTCATGCGTGCTATTCTTTAAGTCATTTCCCTCCTCTTCTGCCAGAGCAGATGGAAGAAAATCAGCATGGTCTTCTGCCCAGTAGGTTATCACTTCAGGTAATGAACTCTGCAGAGTGAATGTGCATTTGCAGTTGGCTACATCACAACTGAGGTTGGGGTGGGGGACAGGCAGGGGTACATCTGTCTAAGGGGTCATTTTAACTGGTGCAGATGTATGAGGGAGGGATTGGAAGGAAGAGGGATGGTATCAAAGTTAATTAAGAGAGTTAAGATAGTGTGAGCTGAAATCAAAGAGATTGGACAAAATACAGACCATGGAAGAAGATGGTGTAGCAGAGTGTGGACTCATAATGAGGTAACAGGAGGAGGTGGGAGTAAGCTATGCCCTCTAGAATAGGAGGCCTTCTCAGACAGCAGCTAAGGAGGCTGTGTCTGGAGAAAAACCCGAGGTCCTGGGAATTTGGGGGAGGAGGTAGGGGTAAGTGGATATGGGCAAATATGTAATGTCACTTGGTAAGAGTACCTTCTTAGACCCAGTAGTTCTTTCATTACTCTGGGTTGAAAAGTTTGATTCAATCTCTTCCAAAGTGGATCTCATATCCTGTACTAGAAAATTTTCTAAAAAATCTTTTGGCCTGGCTCAGACATTTTGTATCTTGTCCTCCTTCCATCTCTCCATTCCTCACCTGATGGCTTCTGAGGAGCCCTAGTTTCCAATCAATCTTGTACCCCCTTCTCCCCACCATTCCCATTTACTTGATTTTCTCCAGGTTGCTGCATTTAGATAATTGATTAGCCTAACTAATTTGATTAAGCTCAAAACAAGGTGAGAGGAGATAGAACTCCCGGATATGGCCACTAGCTCTGCCTTAATAACTGCCCTAGTTCTGCTGGGCCTTGATTTTTTCCTTCTGTAATGTGGGCAACATGCCGTTTCATCTCCCTTGAGCTGCCCAGTTAATTATCACTCTGAGTTCCCAGGGAGTGCAATGCCCTGCAGCTCTCCAGGATGCAAATTTGTAATTTTTATTTCTTGCCAAGCCTCTCACATCAGCTCCCGTTTCATAACCTCGGTCACCCTACCCCTTCCCCTCCCATCCTGCACGTACAGAATCCTCCCCTCTAGCCCAGATGCACACCTGCAGGAAAAATTGGCATAGACTCTTTTCCATCTGTCACCACTTCAAATAGCTTGAATATGCTGATGACAGATAAAGTAATTGCAGAGCATACGAATGACTTAATATTTGATGTGTTAAAATAATTTTTTAATGCCAGGCATTTGTATAATTTATAGCTGGAATACACAGTTTTTATCTTGCTTCCCACTTCTCACCTGGTTGATCCCCTATTCGAGTGGCGGGAGCATTGGCTTTATTGCGCTTGTTTTTGCTTAGTGTATTACAGGAAGAAGTGGAGAACATTCTGCAGCATCAGTGATGCCTACTGATTTCTGAATCTCTAGGGCCTCTTTCAGTGATTAGCATGTGGAGGTGCTTTAAAAATTTGATGAATGCATTATTCTTTTTTTAAATAATTGTTTTGTTTTTCAGTTACAATTGACATACATTATATTAGTTTTAGCTGTACAATGTCGTGATTAGACATTTATATAAGTTATGAATTGATCACCCCATAAATCTAGTATCCATCTGACACCATACACAGTTATTACAATATTATTGACTATATTCCTTATGCTAAACTTTATATCCCTATGACTATTTTGTAACTACTAATTTGTATTTCTTAATCCCTTCCCCTTTTTAACCCATCCCCTTACCATCTGGCAACCATCAAAATGTTGTTTGTATCCATGAGTTTGTTTCTGTTTTGTTTCTTCATTTATTTTATCCTTTAGATTCTACATGTAAGTGAGATTATATGGTATTTGTCTTTCTCAGTCTGACTTACTTCACTCAGCGTAATATCCTCTAGGTTCATCCATTTCATCCATGTTGTTGCAAATGGTAAGATTTCATTCATTTTATGGCAGAGTGATACTCCATTGTATATATGTACCACGATTTCTTTATTCAATGGGCATCTATTGATGGGCATTTCGGTTGTTTCCATATCTTGGCTATTGTGAATAGTGCTGCAGTAAACATAGAGGTGCATACATCTTTTTGAATTAGTGTTTTGGATTCCACTGGATAAATACCCAAATTGCTAGGTCAGAATGTAGTTCCATTTAAAAATTTTTGAGGAACTTCCATACTGTTTTCCATATTGCCTGTACTAATTTGCAATTCCACCAACAGTGCACAAGAGTTCCCTTTTCTCCACATCCTCGCCAACACTTGTTGTTTGTTGATTTATTGATGATTGCCATTCTGACAGGTGTGAGGTGATATTTCATTGTGGTTTTTATTTGCATTTCTCTGATGATTAATGACGTTGAACATCTTTTCATATGTCTATTGGCCATGTGTATGTCCTCTTTAGAGAAATGTCTATTCAAGTCCTCTGCCCATTTTTTAATTGGGTTGTTTGTTTTTTGGTGTTGAGTGGCATGAATTTTTTTATATTAATATTATTTTATATTAATTTCAGATGTACAACATACTGGTTAGACATTTATGTAATTTAAGAAATGATCCCCTGATTAGTCTAGTACTCACCTGGCACTATACATAGTTATTACCATATTATTAACTATATTCCCTGTGCTTTTTATATATCCCCCATGACTATTGTATAACTACCAGTTTTACTTTTTTTATCCTTTCTTTTTTTTCTCTCTCCCATCTATCACACCAATATATCTACCCCCCCCACCCCACCATATATAGTTATATTAATGTTGTGTATATTATTAATGTTATACCCTACACCCCATGATTACTGGGTAACAACCAATTCATACTTAACCTGTTCCCCTTTCATTCATGCCATCCCAGCTCCAATCTGGTAATCATCACTATATTCTCTTTATCCATGAGATTGTTTCTGTTTTGTTTGTTTATTTTGTTCTTTAGATTCCATATACAAGTGAAATCACATTGCATCTGTCTTCTTCTCTGTCTTACACTCCACTTAGCACAATACCCTCCAGATCCATCCATGCTGCAGCAGATGGCAAGAACACATTCCCTTCCATGGCCAAGCAATATTCCACTTACATATATGTGGACCACCTTCTCTTTATCCAGTCTTCCACTGACAGACACCCAGGCTGCCTGCACATCTTGGCCATTGCAAAATTGTAAACAATGCTGCAATGAACATATGGATGCACATGTCCCCTCAAAGTAGCAGTTGGGTTTCTCCAGATAATTCCTCTGAAGTGGGATTTTTGGGTCCTTCATGGTCTCTTCTTATAGCATTTGTTTTAAAGTCTATTTTATCTGGTATAATTATTGCTACCCCAGCTTTTTTGTTTGTTTGTTTTTTCATTTCCATTTTCATGAAATGTTTTTTTTCCATTCCTTTACTTTCCATCTGTGTGTGTCTTTCAATTTGAAGTGATTCTCCTGTAGGCAGCTTATGTAAGGATTTTGTTTTCTTATCCATTCAACTCTCCTATGTCTTTTGAGTGGAACATTTAATCCATTTACATTGAAAGCAATTGTTGATAGATATGTAGCTATTGCCACTTTATTATTCATAATTTTGATCTCCCCTTCCCCCCATCTTAAAGAAGTCCCTCTAACATTCCTTGCGATACTGGTTTGGTGGTGATGAACTCCTTTAGGTTTTTCTTGTCTGGGAAGCTCTTTATCTGCCCTTCAATTCCTAAATGATAGCTTTGCTGGGCAGAGTAATCTTGGTTGTAGGGCATTACTTTTCATCATGTTGAATATTTTGTGCCAATCCCTTCTGGCCTGCAAAGTTTCTATTGAGAAATCACCTGACAGTCTCATGGGAGCTCCCTTATAAGTTATTAGTTGCCTTTCTATAGCTGCTTTTAGGATTCTCTCTCTGTCTTTAACCTTTGCCATTCTAAGCATAATGTGTCTTGGTGTGAGCTTGTTTGGGTTCATCTTATTTGGGACTTTCTGTGCTTCCTGGGCTTGTATGTCTATTTCCTTCACCAGGTTAGGAAAGTTTTCAGTCATTATTTCTTCAAATAGGTTCTTAATCTCTTGCTTTCTCTCTGCTTCTTCTGGTGCCACTATGATGCGAATATTGTTACACTTGATGTTTTCCCAGAGGTCTCAAACTATCCTCATTTTTATTTATTTATTTATTTATTTATTTATTTATTTATTTTGCTCTTCTGATTGGGTGTTTTTCTGCTACCTTGTCTTCCAAATCGCTGATTTGATTCTCTGTTTCATCTAGTCTGTTGGTGATTCCTTCTAGTGCATTCTTCATTTCAGTTATTGTATTCTTCATTTCTGACTGGTTCCTTTTTGTGGTTTCTATGTCCTTTTTTATACTTGCTATCTCTTTGTTGAAGTTCTCACTAAGTTCCTTGAGCATTTTTATAACCATAATTTTGAACTCTGGTAAGTTGCTTGCCTCCATTTTGTTTAGTCCTTTTCCTGGAGTTTTCTCCTGTTCTTTTATTTGGGCTCTATTTCTTTGTTTCTTCATTTTGGCTGCCTCTCTGTGGTTTATGTATTAGGTAGTGCTGCTGTGTCTCCCAGTCTTCCAGGTGGCCTTATGTAGTAGGCACCCTGTGGGGCCCTGGCACAGTCTCCCTAGTCACCTGCTCCAGGTGATCCAGGAATGTCCCTTGTGTGGGTTGTGTGTGCCCTCCTGTTATAGTTGAGTCTTGAGTACTATTAGCATGTCAATGGGTAGTGAGATTGACCCTCAGCCTGATTGACTCTGGGGTTTGGCCACATCCACAGCTTATAGGCTGCTGTGCAGGAGGGCTTATCCCACTGAGTGGGATTTGCCCCAGAGGGCTCTGGTGCCTGTTGAGACCACCCTTTGGGTATGCCACTTATGGGGCTAATTGGGTGGTGCTCTGTTGTGGTCTGAAGCCAATCTCCAAGTGTGCAGGTTCTGGGTCACCTTGCAAGGGGCTTTGGTGCAGGCCCAGCACACCCACTGCCCGTGACCATCCTGGGACTACCTGGTAGGTGATAGAAAGTGATCCATGGTTATTCACTGCCTGTGCTAACTCTGGAGGTGCATGAGAGAGGCC
This sequence comes from Rhinolophus sinicus, assembly GCF_036562045.2. Classification (NCBI taxonomy): domain Eukaryota; kingdom Metazoa; phylum Chordata; class Mammalia; order Chiroptera; family Rhinolophidae; genus Rhinolophus; species Rhinolophus sinicus. The sequence continues at coordinate 9,980,505 of NC_133765.1, forward strand.
ACATTGTGCACTGAGGATGGCTGCCACCCATACTGGGCCTGGGGTAGCTCTGTAAAAGGCCAGGACACCCTGGGGCCTGCTGCCACCTGCTGGCTCCCTTAAGGTTCAGTCACTGATAAAGCTTCCTGTGGTACATGAGTTGGGTGAGGCAAAGTCTCAGGGAGTCACTAGAGTAGGAAGAACTGTGGTCAACAGGTCAATGTAGACTCTGTTTTAGTGCCAGTGTTGAGCCTGAAACTACCAGCAAAAGTCTCAGGGCACACCAAGGCCAGCTGCTGCCTGCCTGGGTCCTGTGGACTCTGATAGTTTTTCAAGAAAGAGTGCAATGCGGGTGACTGCCTGCTCTTGGAGAAAGTGCCTCTGATGTTAGGAGAGTTGGGTAAGGCATGTTCCCGGGGAGTCAGCAGGTTGAAGCAGTGGAGCTCACCTGGCTAATCAGATTCAGATTAGGCCTGTGGGTGAGGGCTCAACACAGGAAAGATGGCACCTGCATGCCAGCTCCATGGGAGAAGGACCCCACACAGAGAAAATGGTGACTGTCCTCCAGCCCTCGCTGTAAGCCACACACCTCAGTCTGCCCTCCATATGCCTCTGACACCCTTCAAGTTACTCTCCCTCCACCGGAGCCCAAGGTGAGTGCTTGTAAGTGACAGAGTCTGTGTGTGGGCTGTTTAAGAGGATGCCTGGGTTTCCCACAGCCGTCTGTCTCACGTGGATGGTTGGAAACCCCACAGTTTTTCACAGGCGATGTGGGAGCTCCTCTTCCTGGCACCAGTACTCTGGGCTGGGGAGGCCAGTGTGGGGCTGGGGTCTCTCGCTCTTCAGGGGGGAACCTCTGTAGCTGAGATATTCCTCCTGTTTCTCAACCTCCATATGGAGGTTTAAGACCAGCCCGTTTCACATCTCCACCTCTCCTACCAGTCTCAATGTGGCTTCTTTTTTATATCCTTAGTTATAAAACTTCTGTTCAGCCAGACTTCAGATGGTTCTCCAGGTTGATAGTGCTTTAATTTGGTTGTAATTTTAATGTGTTCATGGAAGGAAGCAGGCACAGTGTTTATCTACTCCTCCATATTGGACCTCTCTAGTTGTATAAGTTTTTGACAAAATTTAGATGATTAACCCCATTTCAAATGTATCATTGGCAAATATCTTCTCCCATTCAGTAGGCTGTCTTTTCATTTTGTTGATGGTTTCCTTTGCTGTACAAAACCTTTTTAGTTTGATGTAGTCCTATTTGTTTATTTTTTGTTTCATTTTCCTTGTCTGAGGGGATATGTCAGTAAAAATATTACTAAGGTTGTGTCTGAGAGTTTACTTTCAGTATTTTCTTCTAGGAGATTTATGGTTTTGGGTCTTACATTTAAGTCTTTAATCCATTTTGAGTTTATTTTTGTATTTGGTGTAAGAGGGTGGTCCAGTTTCATTTTTTTTTGCATGTATTTGTCCAGTTTTCCCAGCACCATTTATTGAATAGACTGTCTTTTGCCAATGTATATTATTGCTTCCTTTGTCATAGATTAAATGATAATATAAGCATTGATTTATTTCTGGGCTTTCTATCGTGTTCCATTGACCTACATGTCTGTTTTTATGACAATACCATAGTGTTTTGATTTGTATGGCTTTGTAGTATAATTTGATATCAGGCAATGTGATACTTCCAGCTTTGTTCTTTTTTCCCCCTCAGGATTGATGTGGCTATTTGGGTTTCTTTATGGTTCTATATAAATTTTAGGGTTATGTGTTCTAGTTCTGTGAAAAATGCCCTTGGTATTTTGATAGGGATTTCTTTGAATCTACAGATTACTTTGGGAAGTATGAACATTTTAACTCTTTTTATCCATGAGCCTGGTATATGTTTCTATTTATTTATATCTTCTTTAATTTCTCTCTTCAACGTCTTATAATTTTCTGAGTTCAAATCTTTTACTTCCTTGGTTAAATTTATTTTGAGGTATTTTATTTTATTTTTTTAAAATGCAGTTGTAAATGTATTTTCTTAATTTCTTTTCCTAATGGTTCATTATTGGTGTATAAAAATGCAATCAATTTCTGAATATTAACTTTGTGTTCTGCTACTTTCCTAAATTCATTTATCAGTTCTAATAGTTTTGTTGGTGGAATTTTTTTTTTTTAATGTTTTGTAAAATTCACCTGTGAAGCCATGTGATCTAGGATTTTTGTTTGTGGAGAGCTTGTTGATTACTGATTCAATTTTGTTAGTAGTAATTGCTCTGTTCAGATTTTCTGTTTCTTCTTGATTCATTCTTGGAAGAGTGTATGTTTCTAAAAATTTATCCATTTCTTCCAGGTTGTGTAATTTGTTGGCATATAGGCGCTCACAGTATTTTCTTAAAATTATTATTATTTCTGTGGTGTTGGTTGTCACTTCTCTTTCATTTCTGATTTTATTTATTTGGGTCCTCTCTTGTTTTTTTTGATGAGTCTCGTTAAAGTTTATCAATTTTGTTTATCTTAAAAAAACCAGCTCTTGGTTTCATTGCTATTTTGTATTTTTCTCTAGCTTCTATTGTGTTTATTTGCACTTTTAAAAAAATTTCCTTCCTTGTACTCACTTTAGGCTTTGTTGCTGTTCTTTTTCTAGTTCCCTTAGGTGTAAAGTTAGACTGTATATTTGAGATTTTTCTTGTTTCCTTAGAAAGGTCTGCATTTCTCTTTTAGGACTGCTTTCACTGCGTCCCAGAGATTTGGGATCATTGTGTATTTATTTTTGTTTGTCTCAGGGTATCTTTTGATTTCTTCCTTGATCATATTGCTGACCCATTCTTTATTTAGTAGTATGTTATTCAGCCTCCATGTATTTGTATTTGTGTGTTTTTGTTTTTATTTTTTTATTTCTGTAATTGATTTCTAGTTTTATATCATTATAGTGAGAGAAGATGCTTGACATGATTTCAGTCTTCTTAAATGTATTGAGACTTGTTTTGTGACCTAACATGAGGTCTATCTTATAAAATGTTCCTTGTGCACTTACAAATAATGTATGTATATTCCACTGCTTTGGGGTAAAATGCTCTAAAAATATCAATTAAATCCATTTAGTCTAGTGTGTCTTTCAAGGCCACTGTTTCCTTGTTGATTTTCTGTCTGGAAGATATGTCCATTGGTATCAGTGGGGTGTTAAAGTCCCCTACTATAATTGTGTTACTGTCAATTTCTCCCTTTATATTGGTCAATATTTGTTTTATATATTTAAGTGCTGCTATGTTAGGTGCATAGATGTTTACTAGGGTTATGTCCTCTTGTTGGATTGATCCCATTATCATTATGTAATGTCCTTCCTTGTCACTAACTGTAGTCTTCGTTTTAAAGTATATTTTCTCTGATATAAGTATTGCTACTCCAGATTTTTTGTTGTTGTTTCCATTTGCATGAAATATCTTTCTCCATCCTTTTACTTTCAGTATATGTGTGTTTCGATCTGAGATGGTTCTCTTGTAGATTACATATGCATGGGTCTTGTTCTCCTATCCATTCAGTTACCCTATGTCTTTTGATTGGGGCATATAATTAATTTACTTTTAATGTGATTAATGATAGTACATAGTTATTGCCATTTTATTATTCGTATTTTTAATCTTTTTTTGTTGGTTTGTTTGTTTTCCCTCCTCTTCTTCTTAAAGAAGTCCTTTTAAAATTTTTGTAACACTGGCTGGTGGTTATGAATTCCTTTAGCTTTTCCTTGTGTGGGAGGCTCTTTATCTGTCCTTCAATTTTAAATGATAGCCTTGCTGCCTAGAGTCACCTTGTTTGTAGGTCCTTGTTGTTTATCACTTAGAATATTTCCTGCCACTTCCTTCCAGCCTGATTCCTTCTAGTGTATTCTTTATTTCTGAGTGTATTGTATTCTTTATTTTATGGTTTCTATGTCCTTCTTTATGCTTGCTATCTCTGTTGAAATTCCCACTAAATTCCTTAAGCATTCTTATAACCAGTGTTTTAAACTCTGTCTCTGGTAGGTTGGTTGCCTCCATTTCATTCAGTTCTTTTATTAGAGGTTTCTCCTGTACTTTTATTTGGGCAATATTTCTTTGTTTCCTTATTCTGGCTGCCTCTCTGTGTTTGTTTCTATGTATTGGGTAGATCTCTTATGTCTCTCAGTCATTGTCAGATGGCTTTATGTAGTATGTGTCCTGTGTGGTCCAGTGGCACAGTCTATCTGATTACCTGTGCGTGTGTTGCTGAAGTGTCAGTTGTGTGTATTCTCGTGTTGTAGTGGAGACTTGATTCCTTTCAGTGCATCAGTGGATGAGAATGACTTCTAGACTGATTGGCTGTGAGGATTGGCTACACCTACAGCTGCCTTCAAGAATCAGCTGTTAAAAGAACTTTGTTAGGTGCATGGGCCGGGTTAGTTGACCTGGTGTTGAGACTGTCCCCAGTGATGCACCACTAGCTGGGTGGGGTGGGGTCCCAAGGAGTCATGAAGCATGGCCGGAAGTTTTTACAGAGTTGATGCAGATTCAGTCTTTGCACCAGTGCTGGGCCCGTGACCACTTTGCAAAATGCCCTGAGAACACTGCAGCCAGCCACCACTCACCTCAGGCCCACAGAACCCTCCTGATTTTTAACCACCAGACATGGGTGCAGGACCAGCCCATTCTGTGTCTCCATCCCTCCTACCAGTCTCAAGGTGGCTTCTGTGTGTCGTTAGTTGTAGGGCTTTAGTTCAGCTAGACTTTAGGCAATTCTCAATGATGGTTGTTCTGTAGTTTAGTTGTAATTTTGATGTGCTCATGAGAAGACGCAAGCACAGCATTTACCTACTCCACTATCTTGACCAGAAATGATGAATGCATTATTAAATAGAAGGTGGGGATTCATTTTTTCATTAAAATTTTTTTACTAATTCACATCATTTTTGTATTTTTATTACATATTCTTTAAAATAAAATGATTGTCTTACCACAATCCACACAAATCAACTGATATGTTAATTTAGATCAAGAGAAGCTGCTCAAATGAAAACAGTATCATCCAAGATAGTTAGGAGTCACATGAATCAACTCAGGCCTAATTCTCATCATAATTAGCATAAAATGAAACTTGTCACAGAGCAAAGCCTAGTAAGAGGGACTCACATCTATCCTTGTAACCCTTTCTCCCTATGAAACCTTTTATTACCAGAAACAAGTTATGCAGATTTAAAGTTAACCCAAAATTTGTAAACCATAATTCCAATGTAATACTGACCAAGTTTGAAAGTCAATAGGTTATAGATAAAACAGGTTATAATTTACAACTAGAATTTAAAATAAATATCTAGGAAAAGTTCCTTAGATAGTATTTTCTTAATTAATGAAAGTGCCTGTGAAATCCCAATGCATCATCTAAGACTTTTTCCTTTTCCTGTATTTTTTTCCAATCATATTTTTTTTCAAGGCAACTAAAACTTTTACCATGGTATCACAACTGTTTTTATTTTTTCCATATTGTCATCTAATCTTTGTGCATATGCAAATACATTTTACAGTTATAATCACAGAATTTGGTATTTTGTTAACTGTATCTTTCAGTTAAAAGTGTGTGTTTATCATTTCCATATTATAAAATCTTTAATATTATTATTGTTATTTTTAGATTTTTTTTTTAATTCTGGAAGGGGAACAGGACTTTATTGGGGAACAGTGTGTACTTCCAGGACTTTTTTTTTCCCCCAAGTCAAGTTGTTGTTCTTTCAATCTTAGTTGTGGAAGGTGCCATTCAGCTTCAAGTTGTTGTCCTTTCAGTCTTAGTTGTGAAGGGTGCAGCTCAGCTCCAGGTCCAGTTGCCATTGCTAGCTTCAGGGGGCGTAGCCCCCAATCCCTTGTGGGAGTCGAGCTGGCAACCTGGTGGTTGAGAGCCCACTGGCCCATGTGGGAATCGAACCGGCAGCCTTCGGAGTTAGGAGGATGGAGCTCCAACTGCCTGAGCCACCAGGCCGGCCTCTTTAATGTTATTTTTATGGCTACCTAATATCTCCTAATTTCCTTAAGCATAAGTTTATTATTGAACATTTAGGACATTTCCTTTTTCTTTCTGTTGCTAAATAGATTTTTATATGTAATTTTTGAACATTTAGGACATTTCCTTTTTCTTTCTGTTGCAAAATAGATTTTTCTATGTAATTTTTAAAACTTCTTAAATCGTTTTGTTGGTATAGCTTTCCAGGAGAGAAAATAAGGATCAAAACATGTGAACCTTTTTATGGCTTTTTCTGTGCTTAATTATTTAATTATTTTACAAAAAGAATGGGTTGATTTACATTGCTCTAGGAATCTGTGAGGGAATCGCTTTTACAAAGACCTCACAGACCTCACTACAATTTACTTTTAGCTTTAATTTTTTTCTTATAACAGATATCAACTAATATCTCATTATTAATTGTCAGTGGGGTTGAACATTATTCTATATGTTTATTCTATAGGATTACATGAATTGTCTATTCATCCATTCATATTCTTATCCCATTCTTCCATTTTCTTCCATTTTCTATTTTTTTTAAAAAACTAAAGTTTATTGGGGTGACAATTGTTAGTAAAATTACATAGATTTCAGGTGTACAATTCTGTAATATATCAGCTATATATCACATGATGCATTTACCACTCAGAATCTCCTTCCATCACCACATATTTGACCCTGTTTACCCTTTACTAGAACTTCCCTCCCCCCTTACCCTCTGATAACCACTAAACTATTGTCTACGTCTATGAGTTTTTGTTCCTTCATTTGTTTGTCTTGTTCTTCCATTTTTCCAGTTTTTTAAATTAGTTTCAAGTACACAAAACAATGTAATAGTTAGACATTTATCATTTATATCCCTCACACTGTGTCAACTTCCCTCCCCCCAAGCACTATCCCTCTGACATTGCACACGACCATTACATTTCCACTGTCTCTATTCCTAAAGCTGTACTCCGCTTCTTATAACTATATACATGATTATATATATGTGTGTGTGTGTGTGTATATATATATATATATATATACACACACACACACATATGTATACATATATGCACCTACATACACACACATACACACACACACACACACACACACATATAAACTTGTAGTTGACATTCATTATTGTTCAGCTTCAGCTTCGGTGTACAGTGCAGTGATCAGACATCTACATCTTCCGTGAAGTGGTCTTCCTAAAGAGACTAGTGTCCATCGATACCGTACAAAATCTTTACAACATTATTATTATTATTATTTTTTAAGGGTATGGAGAGACCTCTTTTTTTTAAAGATTTTATTGGGGAAGGGGAACAGGACTTTATTGGGGAACAATGGTCAAATTGTTGTCCTTTCAATCTTAGTTGTAGAGGGTTCTGTTCAGCTTCAAGTTGTTGTTCTTTCAGTCTTAGTTGTGGAGGGCGCAGCTCAGCTCCAGGTCCAGTTGCCGTTGCTAGTTGCAGGGGGCACAGCCCACCATCCCTTGCGGGAGTCGAACCGGCAACCTTGTGGTTGAGAGGACGCGCTCCAACCAACTGAGCCATCCGGGAGCTCAGCGGCAGCTCAGCTCAAGGTGCCGTGTTCAATCTTAGTTGCAGGGGGCGCTGCCCACCATCCCTTGCGGGAGTCGAGGAATTGAACTGGCAACCTTGTGGTTGAGAGCCCACGCTCCAACCAACAACTGAGCCATCTGGAGGCAGCTCAGCTCAAGGTGCCATGTTCAATCTTAGTTGCAGGGGGCAGAGCCCACCGTCCCTTGCGGGAGTCGAGGAATTGAACTGGCAACCTTGTGGTTGAGAGCCCACTGGCCCATGTGGGAATCGAACCGGCAGCCTTCCGAGTTAGGAGCACGGAGCTCTAACCGCCTGAGCCACCGGGCCGGCCCTTTACAACATTATTGATTAAATTCCCTAAATTAACTTTCGTAACACCGTGGCCATCTTGTGGTTACTGACTGTGCGTTCTAATCCCCTCACCTTCCCCCTTATCCACAACCCCCCTCCCATCTAGCAACCCTCAGTTTTTCCTCTATGTCTCTGAAACTGTTTCTGATTAGTTCATTCATTTATTCTTTTCTTTAGATTCCACATATAAGTGAGATCATATGGTATTTGTCTTTCTCTGTCTGACTTATTTCACTTAACATAATGTTCTCTAGGTCCATCCGTGTTGTTGCAAATGGTAAGATTTCTTTCTTCTTTATGGCTGTGTAATACTCCATTGTATAAATGTACCACAGTTTCTTAATCCAGTCATCTACCGATGGGCATTTCAGTTGTTTCCATGTCTTGGCTATTGTGTATAATGCTGCAATAAACATAGGGGTGCATACATTTTTTTGAATTAGAGTTTTGGATTTCTCCAGATAGATATCTGATAGGATAGGAGTGGAATTGCTGGATCATAAGGTAGTTCCATTTTCAGATTTTTGAGATACCTCCATACTGTTTTCCATAGTGGCTGCACCAATCTGCAATCCCACCAACAGTGCGCAAGGGTTCCCTTTTCTCCACATCCCCGCCAGCACTTGTTGTTTGTTGATTTATTGATGATAGCCATTTTGACTGGGATGAGGTGGTGTCGCGTCCTGTGGGGCGAGACTTGTGGGGAGCATGGAGGACAATGCAGGTTAAGAAATGACAGTAGTCGTGAAAAGAGTTTAAGCAGACCAAGGGACCCCCAATCTCAAGGACTGGAAGCCCCGAATCGGGCCTCGCATCAGCTTTTATTAGTTCAGTGGGGAAGTAAAGAAGGTAAAGCTTGTCAATCTCAAGATCTGTGAATCCTATACATCATAATAGGAAATAATTTATGTCAATCATCCTTGCCTGCAGGCAGCTGGACCGTAAGTCTCAACTTCCCAAAGGGACAAAACCTAAATTCGTATGAATAGATGGAGAGCACCTCATTGAATCATTTCCCTTGCAAGTTTTGGGAAGGAAAGCAGCCACAGAGGCTGAGGCTTTCCTTAGCCTGAGGAAGGTGGGGGGCTGTGCTCACCTCTGTGAACCCCGTGGGTTCTCCTGTTGGTCTCCACGTGACTGCATCTGGCTTGAGTTGTTCCTTCTGTGAGGAATCTTACTCGTCATTGACTGTCCAGTCATCTTTCTGGGACCAAACAGGGAGGCACAAGGTGCAAACACAAAGGTTTAGCCAAGTCCCTGAAAGGATCCATCTTACAGACTCTCCTTTCTTTGGGGGCTGGTTCAAGGAAACAAACTGTTAAGCTGCTGCATGGCGACAAGATGGTATCTCATTGTGGCTTTTACTTGCATTTCTCTGATGATTAGTGAGGTTGAGCATTTTTTCATATGTCTGTTTGCCATCTGTATGTCCTTTTTAGAAAAATGTCTCTTCATGTCCTCTGCCCATTTTTTAATGGGGTTGTTTGTTGTTGTTTTTTTGGAGTTTTTTATTTTATTTTATTTTTTTTTATAAATTTGGGATATTAACCCCTTATCAGATATATCATTGGCAAATGTCTTTTCCCATTCAGTAGGAACCTTTTTGTTTTATTGATGGTTTCCTTTGCTGTGAAAAAACTTTTTAGTTTGATATAGTCCCACATGTTTATTTTTTCTCTTACTTCCCTTGCCTGAGGGGATATATCAGTAAAAATCTTACTCTGGGTAATGTCTGTAAAGTTTCTTCCTATATTTTCTTCTAGGAATTTTATAGTTTGAGATCTTACACTTAATTCTTTAAGCCATTTTGAATTTATTTTTGTATATGGTGCCTGTCTTTTTTTGCATGTGTCTGTCCACGTTTCCCAGCACCATTTATTGAATAAACTATCTTACCCCACCATAAATTCTTGCTTCCATTGTCGTAGATTAAATTACCATACAGGCATGGGTTTATATCTGGGCTCTCTATTCTGTTCCATTGATCTATGTGTCTGTTTTTATGCCAATACCATGCTGTTTTGTTTACTGTAGCCTTGTAGTATAATTTGATGTCAGGTATCGTTATACCTCCCACTTTGTTCTTATTTCTCAAGATTGCCTAGGTCATCCAGGGTATTTTATGGTTCCATATAAATTTTAGTATTATATGTTCTATTTCTGTGAAAAATGTCCTTGGTAGTTTGATAGGAACTGCGTTGAATATGTTTATTGCCTTAGGCAGTATGGACATTTTAACGATATTAATTGTCCCTATCCATGAACATGGTATGTGTTTCCATCTATTTGTATCTTTCATTACTTTCTTCAGTGTCATATAATTTTCTGAGTACAGATGTTTTGCTTCTTTGGTTAAATTTATTCCCAGGTATTTTAGTCTTTGAAGCAATTGTAAATGGGATTATGTTCTTAATTTCTCCTGATATTTTATTATTGGTATATATAAATGTAACTGATTTCTGAATATTAATTTTGTATCCTGCTACTTTACTAAATTCATTTATCAACTCTAATAATTTCTTGGTGGAGTCTTTAGGGTTCTCTACATATAGTATCATGTCATCTGCATATAATGACAATTTTACTTCCTCCTTACCAATTTGGATGCCTTTTATTTCTTTTTCTTGTCTGATTGCTGTAGCTAGAACTTCCAGCACTATGTTGAATAGAAGTGGAGAAATTGGGCAACCTTGACTTGTTCCTGACCTTAAGGGGAATGGTTTTATCTTTTCCCCATTGAGTATGATGTTAGCTGTGGGTTTATCATATGTGGCCTTTATTATGTTGAGATACGATCCCTCTATTCCCACTTTCTTAAGGGTTTTTATCATAAATGGCTGCTGGATTTTATCAAATGCTTTGTCTGCATCTATTGATATGATCATATGATTTTTATTTTTCATTTTGTTAATGTGGTGTATCACATTAATTGATTTGCGGAGGTTGAACCACCCTTGCATACCAGGAATGAATCCCACTTGATCATGGTGTATGATCTTTTTCATGTATTGCTGAATTCTGTTTGCTAATATTTTCTTAGGGTTTTTGCATCTATGTTCATTAGAGATATTGGCCTGTAGTTTTCTTTTTTTGTAGTATCTTTGTCTGATTTGGGGATCAGGGTGATATTGACCTCATAAAAAGTGTTTGGGAGCCTTACCTCCTTCTGGATTTTTTGGAAGAGCTTGAGGAGAATAGGTGATAATTCTTTTTTGAATGTTTTGTAAAATTCACCTGTAAAGCCATGTGGTCCAGGGCTTTTTTGTTGGGAGATTGTTGATTACCGATTCAATTTCCCTGGTGGTAATCAGTCTATTCAGGTTTTCCGTTTCTTCTTGAGTTAGCCTTGGAAGGTTGTATGCCTCTAGAAAATTGTCCATTTCTTCCAGATTGTCAAATTTGTTGGCATATAGTTGCTCATAGTATTTTCTTTTTTTTTTTTTTTTTTTTTTTTGTATTTCTGTGGTGTCTGTTGTCACTTCTACTCTTTCAATTCTGATTTTGTTAATTTGGGTCCTCTCTGTCTTTTTTTTTAATGAGTCTGGCTAAAGGTTTGTCAATTTTGTTTATCTTCTTAAAAACAAACTCTTGGATTCATTGATCTTTTGCATTGCTTTTCTGGTTTCTATTTCATTTATTTCTGCTCTGATCTTTATTATCTCCTTCCTTGTACTTCCTTTGGGCTTATTTTACTGTTCTTTTTCCAGATACCTTAAGTATGAAGATAAACTGTTGATTAGTGATTTTTCTTGTTTCTTTAGGTGGGCCTACAATGCTCTGAATTTCCCTCTTAGGACTGCTTTCGCTGCATCCCATAGATTTTGAATCATTGTGTTTTCATTTTCGTTTGTGTTTTCATTCTCGAGGTATCTTTTGATTTCTTCCTTGATCCCATGGTTGACCCATTCATTATTTAGTAACATGTTATTCAGCCTCCATGAATTGGTATGTCTTCCAGTTTTTTTCCTGTAGTCCATTTCTAATTTCATAGCACTGTGGTCAGAGAAGACAATTGGTATGATTTCAATTTTCTTAAATTTATCAAGACTTGTTTTGTGGCCTAACATGTGGTCTATTTTGAAAAATGTTCCATGTGTGCTTGAGAAGAACGTGTATTCTGCAGCTTTGGGGTGAAATGCTCTGAAAATATCGATTAAGTCCAACTGGTCCAATGTGTCATTTAAGGCCGCTGTTTCCATATTGATTTTTTGTCTGGAAGACCTGTCCCTTGTTGTCAGAGGTGTGTTGAAGTCCCCTACTATGGTAGTGTTACTGTTGATCTCTGTCTTTATGTCAGTCCATATCTGTTTTATATATTTAAGTGCTCCTATGTTGGGTGAATAGATGCTTACTATGGTTATATCCTCTTGACGGATTGATCCCTTTATTATTATATAGTGCCCATCTTTGTCTTTTAATATATTCTTCATTTTAAAGTCTATTTTGTCAGATATAAGTATTGCAACTCCAGCTTTTTTCTCATTTCCATTTGCATGAAATATCTTATTCCAACCCTTCACTTTCAGCCTGTGTATGTCTTTTGATCTGAGGTGGGTCTCTTGTATACAGCATATACAAGGGTCTTGCTTTCTTATCCACTCAGCCACCCTATGTCTTTTGATTGGAGCATTTAATCCATTTACATTTAAAGTGATTATTGATAGGTACATAGTTATTGCCATTTTTAAATTTGTAGTTAGATTGTTTTCATCTTTCTTCTGTTTACATGAGCCCTTTTAATATTTCCTGCAATGCTGGCTTGGTGGTAATAAATTCCTTTAGCTTATTCTTTTCTGGGAAGCTCTTTATCTCTCCTTCAATTTTAAATGATAGCCTGCTGGATAAAGCAATCTAGGTTGTAGGCCTTTGTTTTTCATCACTTTGAGTATCTCCTGCCACTCCCTCTGGCCTGCAATGTTTCTGTAGAAAAGTCATTTGATAGTCTTATGGGAGTTCCTTGTATGTAACCCCCTGTTTTTCTCTTGCTGCTTTTAGGATTCTCTCTTTGTCTTTAACCTTTGCCATTTTAACTATAATGTGTCTTGGTGTGGACCTGTTTGGGTTTATCCTGGTTGGAACTCTCTGCACTTCCTGGGCTTGTATGTCAGTTTCCTTCACCAGGTTAGGGAAGTTTTCAGACATTATTACTTCAAATATGTTCTCAAATCCCTTGCTTCTCTCTTCTTCTTCTATTCCTATGATGATGTGCATGTTGTTGCACTTGATGTTATCCCAGAAGTCTCTTAAACCTTCATCATTTTTTTTTTTTTTTTTTTTTTGTTTGTTTGTTTTGGGTGATCTCTGCTAACTTTCTTTCTAAGTCGCTGATTCCCTCCTCTGCTTCATCTAACCTGGTAATAATTTCTTCAAGTTTCTTCTTTATTTATATTATTGTCTTCTTCTCTTCTAACTTTTTGTTTATCTTTTCTTCTCTCTTTTTTATCACGTCAGCTCCTTAAACATTCTTATCATCAGTCATCTGAACTCTGTCTCTGTCTGGTTGGTTGGTTCTGTTTCATTTTCATTTTTTTCTGGAGGTTTCTCTTCTCTTTTCTTTTTTTTTTGTTTTGTTTTTTTTTTTTTTCTCTGTATTTGGATCGATGTAGTAGGTAGATCCCCTAGGGTTCTAGTTTTTGCTAGATTATCTTATGTAGTATGTGTCATTTATATTTGACTTTCACCACTTCTTTCTTCTCCTCTCCATGTGCTCCAAAGGTGACTCTTGTGTTGTGTAATTGTCATGTTAAATTTGATCTTTAATTGGGTTTAGCTTTGAGTAGGTGGGATTGACTCCTAAGCTGACTAGTTGTGAGACTTGGCTCTGCCCACACCAGGATGTTCTGCTGTGTGAGGTTTCACCGCTTAAATGCGGCTTAGCCTCTATGGGTTCTTGTGCCTGTAGAGAATTCCCTCTCGGTGTGTCACTTGTGGGTCAAACCCGGTAATACTCTGGTTTGGTCTGGAGTTGGCCTCTGTGTTTGTTGAATCTTGTGCCTCTTGTGCTTGGCCCTTCAAGTAATCATTGTATGAGTCTCTTAGCTGTTCTGTGTGATGAGCAGAGAGTCCTTTGATGGGTTATAGATGTTCAGTTTGTGGTAAGGTCTGGAGGAGAACTCTAGAAGTCTGCCTTGATGCTGCCATTCCTATAACGTCGCCCCCATTTTTTCAGGTTTATATACCACGTATCAGTTAAATCATATGGTTCTCAACCTTTTTCTATCTTACTTATTTTGCTTAGCATTATAATCTCAAGATCCATCCATACTGTTGCAAATGATACTATTTCATCTTTTCTTATGGCTGAATAGTATTGCATTGTGTATATATACCACCACTTCTTTATCCATTCATCTATCGAAGAACACTTCGGTTGTTTACATGTCTTGGCCATCGTAAATAAAGCTGCAATGAACCTTGGAGCACATATGTCTTTATGGATAAATGTTTTCAGATTTTTTTGGTAGATACTCAGGAGAGGGATTACTGGGTCATATGGTAATTTTATTCTTAATTTTTTGAGAAACCTCCATACTGCCTTCCATAGCAGCTGCACCAGTCTGCATTCCCACCGACAATGTATAAGAGTTCCTTTTTCTCCACAGCCTCTCCAACACTTGTTACTGTTTGTCTTGTTGATGATAGCTATTCTAAATTGTGTGAGGTGATATCTCATTTTGGTTTTTATTTGCATTTCTCTGATGATTAGTGATGTTGAGCATTTTTTCTTATGTCTATTTGCCATTTATATGTCCTCTTTGGAGAAATGTCTCTTCAGGTCCTCTGCCCATTTTTCAATTGGATTGTTTTTTGTCGTTGTTGTTGAGTTTCATGAGTTCCTTGTATATTTTTGATATTAGCTCCTTATCAGAGAAGTTGTTTGCAAAAATCTTCTTTCAGTCGGTTTGTTGCCTGTTTGTTTTGTCGACGGTTTCTTGTGCTATGCAGAAGCTTTTGAGTTTGATATAGTCCTGTTCATTTATTTTAGCTTTTACTTCCCTTGCCTTTGGAGTCAACTTTTTAAAATGGTCTTTGAACTCAATGTCCATAAGTTTAGTACCTATGTTTTCTTCTATGTAGTTTATTGTGTCAGGTCTTATGTTTAGGTCTATGATTCATTTTGTGTTAATTTTGGTACATGATGACAGCAGTCTAGTTTCATTCTTTTGCATGTGGCTTTCCAATTCTCCCAGCACCATTTATTTAAAAGGCCGTCTTTTCTCCATTGTATGTTTTTTGCTTCTTTGTCCATATTTACATGGGTTTATTTCTGAGTTCTCAATTCTATTCCATTGGTCTGTATGCCTGTTTTTCCTGCCAATATCACACTGTTTTGATTATTGTTGTCCTGTAGTACAAGCTAAAGTCAGGGAGTGTGATACCTCCAGCATTGATCTTTTTTCTTAGGATTGCTTTGGCTATTTGGTGTGTTTTTTGGTTCCAGACAAATCTGATGACTTTTTGTTCCATTTCTTTAACTAATGCCATTGGGATTTTGATGGGGGTTACATTAAATCTGCAAATTGCTTTGGGTAATATGACCATTTTAACTATGTTGATTCTTCCAATCCATGAACATGGAATATCTTTTCATTTCTTTGTGCCTTCTTAAATTTCTTTTTAAAATGTTTTATAGTTTTCAGTGTATAGATCTTTCACATCCTTGGTTAAGTTTATTCCTAGGTATTTTATTATTTTTGTTGCAATTGCAAAAGGAATTTTTAAATTTCTTTTTCTGAGATTTCATTTAGTGTAGAGGAATGCAATGAACTTTTGTATATTGATTTTGTAGCCAGCAACTTTACTATATTCATTTATGGTTTCTCATAGCTTTTTGGTGGAGTCTTTAGGGTTTTCTATATATAGGATCATGTTATCTGCAAAAATTGACAAGTTAACTTTTTCATTCCCAATTTGGATGCCTTTTATTTCTTTCTCTTGCCTGATTGCTCTGGCTAGGACTTCCAACACTATGTTGAAAAGCAGAGGTGATAGGGGACAACCCTGTCGTGTTCTTGAACATAGAGCAAAGGGCTTCAGTTCTTTAACGTTAATAATGGTATTAGCTGAGAGTTTGTCATATATGGCCTTTATTATGTTAAGGTATTTTCTTTCTCTACTCATTTTATTAAGTGTTTTAATCATAAATTGATGTCATAGCTTGTCAAATGCTTTTTCTGCATCTATTGATATAATCATATGATTTTTGTCCTTTATTTTGTTAATGTGGTGTATCACACATTGATATAATGAACCATCTTTATATTTTTGGGATGAATCCCACTTGGTCGTGATGCATAATATTTTTAATGCATTGTTGCATTTGATTTGCTAGAATTTTGTTTATGATTTTTGCATCTGTACTCATCAGAGATATTGATCTGTAATTTTCTTTTTTTGTGTTTTCCTTACCAGGTTTTTTTGGCCTCACAAAATAAGTTAGGGAGTATTGTCTCTTCTTCAATTTTGTAGAAGAGTTTGAGTAGGACAGATATTAGATCCTCTTTGAAGGTTTGGTAGAATTCACTAGTGAAGCCATCTGGTCCTGGACTTTTGCTTTTGGGAAGGTTTTGGATGACTGATTCAATTTCGTTACTGGTGATCATTCTATTTAGATTTCCAGTTCTTCATGATTCAGCCTAGGAAGGCTATATGTTTCTAAGAACTTGTCCATTTCTTCTAGGTTATTGAATTTTGTGGTATATAGTCCTTCATAGTATTCTTGGATGACATTTTGTATTTCTGTGGCATCCATGATAACTTCCACTGTTTCATTTCTGATTTTGTTTAACTGTGTCTTTTCTCTTTTTATCTTAGTGAGGCTAGCCAAGTGTTTGTCAATTTTATTAATCTGTTCAAAGAACCAGCTCTTTGTCATATTAATTTTCTCTATTTTTTTTTGTTCTCTATTTCATTTAGTTCTGCTCTGATTTTTATTATTTCCTTTCTTCTGCTGACTGTGGGTTTCATTTGTTCTTCTTTTTCTAGTTCTTTTTGGTGTAATGTGAGGTTATTTATCTGGGATTTTTCTTGTTTCTTGAGATAGGCCTGCAATGATATAAATTTCCCTCTTAAAAGTACTTTCACTGCATCCCCCAAGTTTTGGTAGGATATATTTTCATCGTCATTTGTTTCTCCTTCCATTTTTAAAAAGGTCTTTTTACTAGGCTGCTTCAGCCATAGACGTAAATCTCTTAACTAACCTCAATGCAAAAAGGCAATGAAAGCAGAATCAGCACAAACTTACCATGTTGCCTTAGGGAACTGGGCTGTCACCAGTAACACATTAACAGAAGAATAATCTCTTTAAGGGCAATGCTGTCCACCTAACCTCATCAGTCATTAGAAGAAAATGTGTTACTGTTGATTTGAGTGTTTTGCTTCATTAGGTAGGTGTAAATTTTTATTTTAAATCACCAGGTAACATTTCAACAAACACAGTGACTGGTCATTAATGATGAAACAGGTTAAATTTAATTAAGCATCTCACTAAGGAGTAGGGAAAACCTATGCAGCTCATTAATCATGAGCCACCTGATTTACACATTGTTCAGTACTCATAGAAGAATAAAGATTATACTGCATTTTCTGAAGTATTGGGTGGAGGCCATGGTCATATTATTTGACATCACAGAGAAGGGTGACCCCATGGAGCACCCAGTGTTCAGGGACCTGAGCCATCCTGAAGTCCACAGTTGTAATGTAGCTCAAGTCTATTCAGACTAGCCTCTTGTAGATGGGGCAGGAGAAAAACCAAGGATCTCTTAGAGTGTTGTTTTCTGCATAAATCCTTATTACAGGCATCAACTCAAAGAACACTTTTGGTTTGGACTTGATGAGTTTCATGTTTCTCTTGTCCCAGCCAGCACCTTCAAGATATAAGACATACATATAGACACCCTATGTGGGAGGGGCAGAAATGTGGCCCATCATCCACTTGGTGACTTTGTTGCAAAGCACCATATTGCCCAGAGCCCCGCCTTTGTTGATCTGAGTTATCTCCTGTCGCATTGCAGTTAAAAATCCTTGGGGGTTAAAGAAGCCTGTCATCCAGGAGCAATGGAGTCAGCCATTGAAAACCCACGAGATCAACTGGCAGTTTATTTCTATAAGTTCAGTAAACCAGAAATCCAACATTCTTATATACCATGTTGCCCTGGACTCAAGCAGAGGGATGGTGACTAGGGATGTGCCAGAGACAGGGAATAGCTGAGTTGTGTGGCTTCAGAGAAAGGGCTGGAGGGACAGTCGCCATTTTTCCTCTGTAGAATCCTCCTCTGGTGCATCCTACAGGTGGGCACCATCTTTCCTGTTTTGGGCATTCATGTAACAACTATTTACTGAGTGCTTACATGTGCCAAACAGCATTCTAGGCAGTAGAACCCAACAATGAACAAGATAGACAATATCCCTGCCCTCAAGGGCTTTATATTTTGGTGAGGAAGACAGACAAGAAGAGAATGATACCAGCAAGCACATTGAATGCTCAGTAGAGGACATATGGGATCTTGGTAACTTGGGGCATCATGATTTCATCTATGCTGGAAGTAAGCAATGAGCCTCCTTGGGGAAGTGAGTTAATGGGAAGAACTGGTGGGGAATTGGGGGCAGTTGGGGAGGTAGTAAAAAGATAGAGTTCCAGGAAAACAGAACAGCTTGTGGGAAGGTAGGAAGCTGAGACAGAGAATGGATTCATTTGAGCAGCTAGAAGATAGTCATTATGAGTAGAAAAGTCAAAAGAGAAAAATAAGGCTGTAATTGTGGGCAGGAGACAGACCTTAAGTGACCTTATAAATAATTTTAAAGAGACAGGAGGGTATGAAAAGATTTTAAGCAGGAGAGTGACATGACTAGATTTTTCTACTAGAAAGATTCCTATGCTGAGACCATCAGAAAAGGGTGATCTGGGATAAAGCCAGACACAGGAGGTAGAGTTCTCCATCAATTCAACTCTTACAGCTCATCCTGGCTCATATTTGGGTTTGGGGGTTAGGAAAGACAATAAAAGAAATCAGACTACTCTCTTTATGAAGAGCTTTTAAACAACAAAGAATATTCTCAGCTAGCATTCTTTTGCCCCCTCACTCCTTACGTGTGTTTCTTAAATACCTCGTCACCCATGAGTGTGCATCATCTTGCACATACAGTGAAGAACAAATGAGAAGAATATGGTCCCAAATGTGGTATGCGAGGTGCTAATTCCTCTTCTCCATGGTGTCTCATCAGGTTCTCTGGCCCTAGGTCTGCCAAGCTGCCACTGATGTGCTGGAGCCAACCATACCAGCTTGCCAGAGCTGAGGGCTGGTTGTGTGCATCTCTTCCCAACTCCATGACCAGTGGCATCACATTCAAGTTTGAAATTGGGCATTGGGAGAATACTTATAGCATGGAAATCAAGCAAAGCCTGCTACAGTTCAGGGCTTTTATTCTTCCTACAGAGCTGGTTGTTAAACATTTACCAGCACAACACTGCCTGTCACTCATTAGTGAAACTACAGGCTAGCAGCCTAAAGGTCTGATGGTGAGGGACTTCTGTTGTAGTCGTGTGAAGTACTGTGGTGGCTAATTCCTTTCTAACAGAGGCATGAGATTTCTCCCCAAATCAGCATGGCTGGTTTTGAACTTATCTGAGTTTGAATTGGTTGCTCTTTTCCAACCCACCTCAGCTTTCTAGGTGTCACTGATCTTAAAGACAACACAGGCAAAGGTGCTAGAATGAGGGGAGGATATGTCTGTTCAGACAGTCCTCCATCCTAACCATGAGTTGACATCCTGCACTTCCACTGGTATAAATCCTACTGTGTGGGTCATTCTTCAGTATGGGGACTGACTTTCCCCTCCTTCCTCTGATTCTATCTCCATCACCCACTTGGGATGCTTTTGTATGGGAACAGAGATGGAGAAAGGAAAATAACATAGCTTTGCTCATTACTTACCACTTGGAAGATGGTTAGTAGATTACATAATCAACTTGGTATGATAGAAAGTGTTCTTGATGTGAAATTAGAAGACCTGGGCTTGAATCCATGCTTTCCCACTTATCAGTCATTTAACTTCTCCAAATTCCCTAGTGTCTTTGAAGTTCAGCTTTCCTTATTCGTCATTGGGGATGGTAATAATACCTAACACAGAAGGTTATTCTGAGGATGGCACATGGACACTCATCACTATGTGTTAATTCCTTTCCTTCTTTAGGTATTTTCTAGAGTTAGTATAATTTTCCCCCCCTCCCCGCCCCAACTCCGATTCAAGCCATTGTTCTCAGTCTAGTTGTGGAGGATGCACCTCGCTGGCCCATGTCGTTATTATGAGCCTTGCACTCCCACCCAGGTGAGACAGTTGGTCACCAGCCATCGGCCATCGGTTGGCCGCTCACAGCAGTTCTCACAGGCTGCCGGCTGCTCATGCTGGCTGCCGGCCACTCATGTTGGCCGCCTGCTGCTCACAGCAGCACATGGCAGCCCACGGCAGCCTATGGCAGCTCACGCCATCCTCCGGTTGCTCATGGCAGCCCAGCTCCAAGTTGAGGCATTGTTCACAATCTTAGCTGTAGAGGGCGCAGCTCACTGCCCCATGTGGGAATCAAACCGGTGACCTCAGTGTTAGGGGCACAGCGCTGCAACCACCTGAGCCACTGGGACACCCCTGGTGTAATTTTTGCTATGTGAAGTTCACATGTTTGCTCTGAAGAGATAATGGAGTGCCAACAATATCAGAGTATCTGCTTTGGTTACAGGCCAAGGAGAGTGGGTCATTTAATGTAAAGGCCAGTCCCATGGCCTCTGAAAATGTTCTGAGGAGAGGGGTCCACACAGGACTTGTTGGAAGTTTTCAAAATGCCACCAGAGATTTGGTTTGCATGGTAGGAGTATGGGAATTTTCTTGTTGCTCTAGTTTTACACTTTCTATAATAATAATAGAACTTGTGCAGCCAGGTCCTTTTGTTGGAGGTTGTTCTCTACTAGCTCCTGGTGGGGAGCAGGGAGGAAGAAATGGATGGGCCGCAAGGCCTGAAACTAACGGAATTATCTCAGGTCTGTAATCATCTCTGCCACAGGGGAAGCACTGATGCTTGCTCAGGCTGGGTATTGCCCCCTTGTCCCAAATACTACCACACCTGTCTTCCCCAGGTAAAGTATATAACTTCCCAAGGGGTCCCAAGAGTATCACAAGACAACACATCACCAGAGAATTAGGGCAGGTGATGTTATTTAGCTCGCAGTTTTTGCCACCTGATAGTGGGTGAGGGAAGAGAGATGGGACAAGACCTCATTACTCAGGGCTTTGCAGAGAGTCCCTGACAAAACTCCTTTATTATTTTAATTCTTGACATCTCTCCAGTCCCTCATCATGTTCCTCCACAGCCCTCTCCTGAAACCCTCATCTTTCATTTGGGACACACATCCCCATGTGATAATGTATCTCTCTGAGCCTTCCAGAGCCTGTTGCCCCCACCATCAGCTGGATGACAGTGTAGCCCTCTTGCATGTAGGCTCTATGCTTCT
This sequence comes from Rhinolophus sinicus, assembly GCF_036562045.2. NCBI lineage: Eukaryota > Metazoa > Chordata > Mammalia > Chiroptera > Rhinolophidae > Rhinolophus > Rhinolophus sinicus. The sequence continues at coordinate 10,001,878 of NC_133765.1, forward strand.
GAAGGGGCCATGGATGGGCAGGAGGATGGTGGGTCTCTCAACCTCTGGTTGGGGGGCTTTATGAGAGAAGTGTGCTTTTACTGCAGCCCTATTAGAATCAAACTGGGCATGAGAAATGTTGATTCTGATTTAGGCTGACGCAATGGAAGGTCAGAGGAGTGGTGGCTGAGATAAAGGGATTGTGGAAGTGGAAGGCTGGAGATTTCAGTCTTACTGCAGGCACCAGAGTATGTAGACAAGAAATTCCCAGAAGGAATACAAAGCACCAACTAACAGATGAAACTACATCATCATCACTAATCATCAAATAACTCAAAATAAAATAGGATAACAAGAATTCCTGGAAACTAACTCATGGAGAAACAGAAGTACAAAAAGATGCTTGCACAAAGATGTTTATTGCAGTATTGTTTATAGTAGTGAACAATCGGACACAACATAACTGCATGTCAATATGGAAATAATGAAACATATTATGGGACATCTATACAATGAATACCATAGCAGGCACTAAAGCAATGGGTTAGCTTTAAATGTCCTGAAAAGGAACAGGTCCTTGCTACATTAAACAATTTGTATAATATGTCCCTCTTCATGTAAAAGATTTCTATGTGGAGTGTGTGTTTGTGTGTGTAAAAGAGTGGAGGGGTACATACCAAGTTGTTAAGAGTAGATATTTCAGGGGATTGAGATTAGGAAGAAATGTGGGAGGAGCTGTTAATTTTCACTTTTATACATTTTATTGTTTGAAGTTTTATAATAAAGGCTAAAAATAGATACTTACAAAACAGAATATGTAACTCCATCCTCATAGTGATCTCTTAGAGCTAGGAAACCCAGACCTTAACTCATATCTTGGAAGACGGGATTGTGGACCAGTGAGGTGCAGTGGGATAATGCAGGCTGGGATCTGGAACTAGTTCTGGTCCCTCAAGTGGGGAAAATCATATGAAGACAGCATGCAGGTCCTGGGGAGCTCCTATTGGCCAGGCAGAGCATGGTATCAGGTGAGTATACCCCTATGTCAGTCACACTGGGGTGATTCAATGTGGGACTTAGGGGGTAGGTCAGCAGAGGTGATGTTATTCCAAGACCTCAGAAGGTGGGCAGGCAACATTTGGAAGCAGAGCCTTAGACACCCGTGACAAGGTTGGCACCTAGATGAGTGGGAGAGGAGTCTGGAAAGAGCAAGACTAGAGAGATCAGGATTTCTTAGAGGGATCAGTAAGTTGTTTGGTATGGAGAGAAACACAGAGAGCCAGTCACCAGAAGTACAAGCAGGAGTAAGGTGGCAGGTCGCTGGCTGGTATCAACAATACCTGATACCGAAGGTAACTCAGTGCTTATTCCCAGTATGTTCAGATTAAGTCTAAGGGCAGGTGGGGCTTGGCCACCAAGTGAGAGTCAGATGGCCCCAGGTCAGGAGAAGCAGGGCTATAGAATCTCAGAATGAGGCAGTGCCCCCCATGGCTGTGGCCTGGAATTGAAACTGACCCCCACCTCCCACTCTGAAGCCTGTCAAAACTCTATCCCAGAGGGGTCCCTTCTGAACTGTACGTGCACAAGTCTGCTCTCTGCCTGTTTGCAACCAGGCTTCTGGGCAGGACTGGCCACTGGAGCCCTGCCCATGACTTTAGGAGATGGCCATCCCAGGCCCGGGAGAAGGCAGTGCCTGAGTGGTCCGCCCAACTACGCTGCTGCAGGCTGCCAAGGCTGCCTCTTCGCTGCCTTCTGTTCATTGTCTCCTAACCACAGGCCTGGAGGAGTCAACTGAGTGGAAAGTCAGTAAAACAAGCTGGCGTTTCTCCCCTTGGCACCCTGACAACCTCCACACCGTGGGAACCTTTATGCAGGAGCCTCCTCTAGGAACAGGCCTCCTCACAGGTGCTCACAGCCGAGGCCAGCCTCTGTTGTCAGCTGCCCCAGAGTGTCCTGCTTGGCAAGTTCCGATGGCTGGGTGGGGAGGGAGGTGTCAGAGCTGCAGCAACAGCTTCTCTGTAGGTGAGTGCTCTTTCAGCCTCACCACTCCTTACAACAGTTGGTCTCCTCTCCCCTCTGCTCAGAATGGCAGAAGAGGCAGGGAGAGAGCCCTGGAGTGGGAGTCAGAACTCTGAGTCCTAGCTTGGCCTTTGCTGGCTGTGTGGCTCAGGGTGGGTCATTAACCTCTCAGACTCAGGGAGCACACCTGTAAAATGAGAGTTACATGCTGTCTACCACACAGGCATATAACTCAGCTGTGAGCCATCTGAAGTTTACCCAGTCCTTCTAAGATGCTAGGCACTGGGGTTCTATATACCCTGCTCGATTTTGTTCAGAACTTGCATCACCTCCTAACATACAATACAGTCTACTCATTTGTCATGTCAATTTTGTCTCTACCGCTAGAAAGAATGTTTCACAAAGAGAAAGATTTTGGCATGATTTGTTCTCTGTGCTTAGAACAGTGTTTGGCATATAGGAGATGCTCAAAATTATTTGTTGAATGAATGAATGAATGAGTAAATAGGTATCCTACTGAGTCCTCAGAACAACCCTATGAGATGAGTATTGTTAGCATCTCCACTGCACAGATGAGAAACTTGACAGGGAACTTCACAGGGAAGCAAATCACGTTCATAAAGTCATAGACGAGTGTGTGGTAGGGCTGACGTTCAAATGAGGCAGTTTAACTTTAGAGTCTGGTCTGTTCAGTTCTCTGAGTAAAACGATGTCCATGAAAGTGGTGGATGAATTGTGAAGTGCTGTGTAAATGAATAGTGTTATAACAGTGATTACACCTTTCATTTACTTGATGAGCTAAAAACAAACTTCGTTTTGCATAGTGTCTTCTAGCCTCCTTCAGCCTTCACACTCCCCTTGTTTTACTAGCTTTGTTAACTGTCAACTTTTTGCTAGTATTTATTTTGTATATTATCCATAGCCAATCTCCAATCCAAGGTTTATCCAGACCACCCAGCACATTTCTCTGCCACCTCCCACCACTGTCAGCTGGTGGGTAGTGAGCTTGGGAAGTTACAACTGCATTTTATTACCAGCCTGAGCCAGGTGGTTAGAGAGTGCAATCCTGTAAGAGATACGTTACACTCCAAAGCCAAAGAGATGTTTGAGGTATATTTTGCTCAGATATATTTCCCCTTCTCACTATCCTTGTCACCTTGAATTAATTGTCAATCTTTAAATATATACTTACTCATATGCTCTGTTTCCATCCAGTATTAACTTCCGCTTTCTTCTTGCCCTAGATTGCATCTCCAGAGCCTTTCTCACACTCAACTGTACCTTCTTTCGTATCTGCATGGACTGCTGTCCCCTCTCTACCTCTGACTTTCTCTGAGTCACATACCACAACATTTTCCTCTGCTTCCAGGGCACGGATGTGCTGGTTGGGAACCGGGCTTGAGGGAGGAGGACCTGGGTGGTTGATGAGGGACACGGGAGAGCAAACGCAGGAAGGAGAAAAGCTAGAATACCTGTCTCCCTTTCCACCCAAGTTCTCTGTTAAGCAGCTTATTTCCCTCCGTTCCTGAGAAAAGCCTTTCAAAGATTGTTGCTGCTTCCTTGGTGGTCAGAGAACACAGGGGAGAGGGTGGTGTAGAAGTGGGGTTTCCGCCTTCCTGACAGGGAAAGGAGTGCTACCTATATCCTCCTGGGAGCAGGTGTTCATCTGGGCCAGTCCTGAGGGGTGCTGAGCATCAGACACCAAGGGGCAGGTGCCAGACGGAAGGCATGAGTTTCAGACTGGCTTTGATTTCAGGTGTACACCACTGGTCATTTAGCATCTCTGAGCCTCAGTTTCCCCAGGTGTAAAATCACTCTTCTCAGGGTTGTGAGGAGCAAAAGAGATGGCCTGTAAAGTACCCTACCAACAAAGTGCATTCATGGAAGTTCTAAGGGTAGCAAGATGGAAAAAGGTTTACTTATCGGCATTTCCCTTAGAAGGGGAAAGCTGGTTTGTTGGGGAAATACTTTGATCTGAGCTGAAATTTAGGGAAACCTTGGCTTGGATGGAATGTGCCCCACAAGCCTGGGGAAGGTCTATACCTTATATTAGGGGAGTGTGGGGAAAGGGGTGGTAAAAGTCTTCAAGGTACATGAATTGACTGCGCTGCTCCCCCTCTCCCCCTTATTTAGTTTCTCTGAATTCACAACGTGCTTGTACATAAGTGAATTGTTTGTGGCAGTTGAGGGCTGGGCTGATATCTGGGTTGCTGTGGGGTAGAACAGAGGTAACGTGCACTGATGAGGTACCAGGTGACAGGAGAACCATGAAGAGGTAAGCACAGGAATTCACAGAAACCGTGGGAAAGACTTGGGACTCCTATAGACCAAAGAATTGGGCTTTGGATCAGGTTCAACAGAATATTTGTGGGCTAGGGAGTTACTAGTGGACATCTTGTAACTTTCTACCCCATCATCAACATCATTTTTATTTAGAAGAGCGAGAGAAACAGGGTCCAATTAAGAGCTTTGCTCAGTCAAGGTCATATAGCACCAATGGTGACAAAGCTGGTTTTAAATTCCCTGTCACCTGCTTCCAACCCATGGCTGCACCATCTGAGCCAGACCATCTGTCCATCATGAAAGGCTTGTGGTCTCAGGTAACAGATGAGGAATTTAATCTCAAGGGGTTGCACAATCTGCCCAAATTCAGACCTGGGCTTAATGCAGGGTGCTTAGCATGAGCAGGAGATGCCAGCAGGGAACAGGACACTGACTGTGCCTTCAGGGCCATGGGGAGCTGTTTTCCTTTCAGACAAATCACTTTGCTTATCTGGGATGATCACCCTTACTAATCCTGTCTGCTAATTGTACTAGTTTCCCCTCTATGCAAATGGATTAGAATGACTGTGGCAGTGCTGGGGACAGGACCCAGGAGTTCTGCTCCCACACCCCTGCTTTGACTTCAAGACTGCACCTGTTTTGTTCTTGCGGATCCTGGTTTCGTTTGGTCACACTTCAAAGCATAATCTCACACATAAAGCTAAATTTAGCTCTAATCAAATACTTGCTGGACATTAAATTATCAAACGATCATTATCAACTCCAATTATTGATGACTAAGAAAGAATACTCTAGGAAGGGAGGAATGGATTACATAATTGAACCCTCATCAAGGTTTTGAAAACTAATCCTGTGTGCATACAGTTGTCTTCTTATTTCAGAAAGCTTAACACCTATATCCGATGTCCCCTAACGAGCTATGGGAACCCTGTTGGCTGGGTGAGGGGATGTGGATTGCCTCATGCTTTCTAGAGCAGCATTTCTCTATCCAAATTATACGGCCAAATGGTCACCAACTAAATTCTTTACATAGGGCAAGGGAAGTGAGGAAATGTGAGGGAGAAAGAGGAAGGAGGAAGCTCCCCTAACAGCTCTCTTTAAAAGGAGGTGAACAACAGAGAGACGGTTTAGTGTGGCAAGTCTTGGGCTTGCTGGCATAAACCATTTTAGATGATTTTGCGGACAAGTTTTTAGAGATTGGAAGATCTGCTGTGGCACCAAACATTGATGGGAATGACTTAGTGATGGCCAAACTCACCCTTGTCAACCTTGGCCTCTTTGTCATTAAGACAGAAATGAGCCTACTTACGAGTTAAGCCTGAGTTCTGTAGAGGAAGCTGCTTACATGATTTTGTCACTCCGATCACCAGGACAGCAGCCCTTAATGATCAAGTAGTAGCCTTCCAGTCTAAGATGACAGAAGGATTTGTCGACAATGGCTAAGCTCACTCTGAACTGAGCATTTTTACAGGCAGCAGTGCACTGAAGCCCACACACATCTCTTCCCAACTCTGCGTTCAGGGATATCCCTGCTTGAAATTGGCCATGCTGGGACTATTTATATCATGAAAATCTGCAAACAATTTAGGGCTTTCCCTTTGCTGGAGAGCCAGTTTAAAAACTTTACCAGCAAAACAATGAGGATGGCTAAAATCAATAACACTGGCAACACCCGGTGCTGACTTGATATGGAGCAACGGGACCTCTCATTCACTGCTGGTGGGAATGCAAAATGGTACAGACACTTTGGGAGACAGTTTAGCAGTTTCTTACGAAGCTAGACATACTCTTAACATATGATCCAAAAATCACACTCCTAATTATTTACCCAAATGAGTTGAAAACATGTCCACACAAAAACCAGCACACAAATGTTTATGGAAACATTATTCATAATTGCCAAAACTTGGAAGCAACCAAGGTGTCTTTCAATAAGTGAGTGGATAAACAAACTGTGGAATATAAAGTTTGGAATACATACAATGTAATATTATTTAGTGACAAAAAGAAATGAGCTATCAAGCCATCCAAAAACATGAAGGAACCTTAAACTAAGGCATATCACTAAGTGAAAGAAGTCAGTCTGAAAATTCCATAAACTGTGTGATTCCAACAGTATGACATTCTGGAAAACGCAAAACTTTGGGAAAGTATGTACATCAGTGATTGCCAGGGGATAGGGAGAGGGAGAAAGGGATGAATAGATACTGTGCAGGGTATTTTTCGGGCAGTGAAACTATTCTGTATGATACAACAGTAGTGTATACGTGTCATGATATATTTGTCAAAACCCGTAGAACTGTATAACACAGAGAATGAACCCTAATGTAAACTATGCATTTTAGTCAATGATAATATATTAATGATTTGCTCATTGGTCTCACCTTACTGCAAGCTCATCATAGGATGCAAGATGCTAGTGAATGTGGAGATGGTTGGGGGAAGAGGGAGTGTATGGAGACTGTACTTTCTGCTCAAATTTTTCTGTAAAGTTAAAACTTCTCTAAAAAAGTGTATTAATTAAAAAGACTGACTGACATATCACGGTGTATATGTAAGGACTTACTGAACAAACTGTGATCATTGAATGCAAGCAGACAACTTTATTCTTTTACCTTTACTTGAATCTCTTTTTTTCTCTTCTTGCTGGTATCATTGGTCGATCCTGTAACTTTCTTGGTCCCTCTCAAATATTAAAACATCTTATTCTGGAGGTATTACATCAAGTCCATTGAATTATTCAAGCTGCAGTCTCTGGCCTGATCCAAAGCTTGTCCCCTCCCCCCGTGTGGGCCTGACTCAGGCAGGGAAATGGGTGGTGAGGGAAGAGGGACAAGGGTGGTTTCCTCACTGCTTTACTTCCTTCCCCTTCTCTGACTCCTTCTTTACTCAGAAGACTGCTTTTGTCTTCTCTGGAGTTGGAGGGGGAGAAGCAGGAGAGGCAAGGGCTTAGTCGTAATCTGCTTTGGGGCGCTCTGTGAGGCAGAGCTCCTGTGTCTTCCTGGAGGTCTCCGTGCCGGGTTCCTGGTCCATTAGCCCACCTGTGCCTGGTCTCTTTTGATGCCCCTCATCCCTGCTGCCAGCAGCCCTCCCCACCACAGAGAGTCTGTGGCGGCTCTACTGCTCTGAAGGTGGTCCTCTGGGCTGGAGGCTCTTTCCCTTCCTTGGGGTCACCCAAGGCTCTTTCCCCATCTGCCTTCTCCCTTCTCTGCAGCCAGGAGTGGCCAGCTTCTCACCTTTAGAGATTTCTGAAGTTCTAACCTTTGAACATGTTCCTGGTTTATGGACGAAGATGAGGGCACAGCGCTTCCTGCCTCCATGAGCAACATTCTCCCTCAGGAAATCCTGATCCTCCTCCGTCTGTGCCTGTCAATCTTCAAGCTGAAGGTGGATGACTGGCTAAGGGTCACTGGGCTGGTATTTGGGTCATATTTAGCAAGTTCTGCACTGATATTCTGTCACCCTCTTTAGAACAGAGGGCCTCTGACACTCTTTTTTCACAGCTCTGGGACTCAGCTGAACTGAGATGAGAAAGAAGAAAAGCATAGCCCTGACCTCCAGAAGCTGGCCTAGCACTCATAGCAGGCAGTGTGATTCTCCTCTTGCATGTAAACACCAACCTCAGAATGCTCTGGCACCATGACCAAGGAGGCCACATCATAATCGTCTCTGCACAGGCAAAAACAAGACCCTGCACTTCCCCCTCTCAGCTTCTGTACCAATTATACCTCTATCCTTGTCTCCCCTCCAGATAGATGACATTTATTGAGATACCCAGCCATAGATTTGCCCCCACTTTATGAAAAGAACATTATGTTAGTCAGACAGAGAAAGACAAATACCACATGATCTCACTTATATGTGGAATCTAAAGAAAAGAATAAATGAACGAACTAATCAGAAACAGTCTCAGAGACATAAAGGAAAAACTGAGGGTTGCTAGATGGGAAGGGGGGTGGGGATGAGGGAAAAGGTGAGGGGATAAGAAAGCACAATCGGTAACCACAAGGTTGCCATGGGAATACGAAAGTCAGTTTGGGGACTGTAATCAATAATGTTGTAAAGATTTTTGTAGGATATCCGATGGACACTAGTCTTATAGGGAGAACACTTCAGGGATGGTGTAGATGCCTGATCACTGCACTGTACTCCTGAAGCTGAAGCTGAATAATAATGAATATCAACTACAAGTTTGTATATATATATATATATATATATATATATATATATATATATATATGTAAATGTATACATATATATTCACAAGAAGTGGAGTACAGCATATGGAATAGAGACAGTGGAAATGTAATGGCTGTATGTGATGTCGGAGGGGTAGCAGATTGGGGAGGTGGGTTATCACTTTGTGAGAGGTATGAATGATAAATGTTTAACTATTATAGTGTTTTGTACACATGAAACTAAAAAAATGAAACATAAGCATATCCACACTAAATAGGATAAATATAGACCATGTAGAGACTAATAATTACAGACAATATAAAAGCTCATGTCAGTTCAGGCCAAGTTTTTGTTGCTGAACAATTTACACTAACTTTATGGAAAACTTTCATTTTGAAAACTTTTTTTTGATTTCAGAATTATAAATAAGGGATGATGGGTTTACACAGATACATATATACATGCATATAATTGGATAAAAATGGGAAAATACAGAAAACCACCAAGAAAAATATTCACAATCATACCATTCAGAAGCAACAACCATCAACATTTTGATGTATTTATATATATATAAAGCATATACATATATTAAAAACACACACATATGTAAATGCATGTATGTTTGTTTGTTCCTCCCTCCAGAGAAATGGGATTATATTCACATTGGTTTTTTTCACTTAAAATATGTAATGAACATTTCTCCATGACATTAAGTATTCTACAATAGTCTAATGTCTATTTTGAGTTTTATTGTAGTTACACTATAATTTATCAAACATTAAGATGGATTTCAATTCTTCATATTATAAGTAACATTGTAATGAACATACTTATCCATATATCTCTGATTTCTTTCTTAAAACAAATTACCAGCTATGGAATTACTGGGTCAAAGAGCATTTAAATTTTTTTTTTTTAAAGATTTTATTGGGGAAGGGGAACAGGACTTTATTGGGGAACAGCGCGTACTTCCAGGACTTTTTTTTCCCAAGCCAAGTTGTTGTCCTTTCAATCTTAGTTGTGGAGGGTGCCGGCACGTTCAGCTTCAAGTTGTTGTCCTTTCAGTCTTAGTTGTGGAGGGCACAGCTCAGCTCCAGGTCCAGTTGCCGTTACTAGTTGCAGGGGGTGCAGCCCACCATCTCCTGCGGGACCCAAGGAATTGAACCGGCAACCTTGTGGTTGAGAGGACGTGCTCCAACCAACTGAGCCATCTGGGAGCTCAGCGGCAGCTCAGCTCAAGGTGCCATGTTCAATTTTAGTTGCAGGGGCGCTGCCCACCATCCCTTGTGGGACTCGAGGAATTGAACTGGCAACCTTGTGGTTGAGAGCCCACTGGCCCATGTGGGAATCCAACAGGCAGCCTTCGGAGTTAGGAGCACGGAGCTTTAACCGCCTGAGCCACAGGGCCGGCCCTAAAATATTTTTTAAAGGGTATAATTGAAGAATAGTTTTTTGTCATAAAGTTTGCAAAAGAAATTACTAAATATTTTTCATGAATGCAAGACATATAGTTTGCTTACATAGTTATATTGATTTTACCCATTATCATTGTTTTAGAGAATTCACTTATATTTAGAATAAAAATTGGTATTCGTAATACACTCTCATTTATTAAACATAAAAAATTCCAAAAATATCAAACATCCACATTCTATATCTTAATTTAATAAAAATGTTTATAGAGTTTTAAAAATTATTCTTATTTTTACATTTACTGACTCTAAGAGGAATTTCTGAATCAGAAAAATTCTATTCATGATTTTTCTTTAAATACTTCAGAAGCAAGGATGTTAGACATCCATAGAGTATTGCTTTCTTCATTCACATGGTGAATTCAGGGATGTGAAAAATTTTAACATTTTTATTGAAATATTATTTACATACAATTAACTGCAAATATTTAAAATGTACATTTTGATAAGTTTTAACATGTGGATATATCAGTCACCCAAAAGTTTCCCTGTACGCCTTTATAATTCCTCTCACATACCCCTGTCCACCATCGGTGTGCAACCACTGATCTGCTTTCCGTCACAATAGATTCAAGTGTGTGTGTGTGTGTGTGTGTGTGTGTGTCTGTGTGTGTGTGTGTGTGTGTGTGTGCATGCATCCTCGCCACTGAGAGGTCCTGGGAAAAGTAAGCAGACTGACTGCTTAGATCTTGGTTTCTAAATACCATTTCCTACTAAATGGAGTCAGGACTCCTTGGAGAAATGACTGATTCCGTGGATGTGGCAAAGAAAGGACATAATGACCGTGAAGTATTTTGTGCTGGAAAATCAGGAAGTGCTCAAAGAATGATGGAGACAGGTCGAAAGAACTTAGAAGCCAGCCTGAAGGGACTCCCCAGGACCAAATTTGGTATAATTTGAACATGAAAATGTGTGATGTTAGTAACCAATTATATTCCATTGAATAAAACAGAATCCATGAGTCTACTGATGTAAATATATGAGTAAATAAATAAAGAGAAGAGAAAGCTTTCCTTACAGTGAAATGCCAACTAATGGAAGGAGTGATGAAAGTAGAAAATCACCATTTGGCAACCATTATAGTAGTTAGTTCAAACAAGAAACATCAATGAATGTTAGAACTAGTGGGTGAAAGTTTGATGAGGATTGGAGTATCTTCTTAGTCTCAAATAGTCTCATATCTACAAACAGAAACAAAGCAACTTTATAGTGGAGAAACCTTGCAAATACCATCTTAATCAAGTGGTCAAATTTAACGTTAGCTATACTAAGGCAAACTGTAATCATGTACCATCTAATAGAATGCAAGGAGAACACAACATCACTTCTGTGGCATTCCTGCCAAACAATGTGTCACCCAAATCTAATCATGAAGAAACATTAGACAAATCCAAAAGAAGGGACATTCTACAAAATAATTGTTATGTAATCTTCAAAGGCACCCTAGCCATGGAAGTCAAGCACAGACCGAAGAAATGTTCCAGATTAAAGAGAACTAAAGAGACATGACAACTGAGGCAATGTTTGATCCTGGACATTGTTGGGACAGTTAGCACAACTTGGATGGGTGTGACGATTCGATGATAATGATGTATAAGAGTTAGTTTCCTGGTTTTTACATTGCATTGTTATTATGCAGAAAAATGTCCTTGTGTGTAGAAAATAAACACCAAGATGTTAGTTTATTCTTAGAGCTGAACTGATCGTTGTTTGACTCAGTTGCCTCCTGGTTCTAGAGTCAGGATCTCTAATGCCTTTGAGAAGGCCCGGTCCTTCCCTTCTGTACAAAAGTTTCTCTGGGGGTGGCCGGATGGCTCAGTTGGTTGGAGCACGAGCTCTGAGCAACAGAGTTGCCGGTTGGTTTCCCCCATGGGCCAGTGAGCTGTGCCCTCCACAACTAGATTGAAGACAGTGACCTGCTGCTGAGCTTCGGGAGGGGCGGCTGGATGACTTAACTGGTTAGAGCACAAGCTCTCAACAACAAGGTTGCTGGTTAAATTCCTGCATGGGATGGTGGGCTGTGCCCCCTGCAACTAAAGATCGAAAATGGCAACTGGACTAGGAGCTGAGCTGCGCCCTCCACAACTGGATTGAAGGACAATCACTTGGAGCTGATGGGCCCTGGAGAAGCACACTATTCCCCAATATTCCCAAATAAAATTAAAAAAAGAAAAAGTTTCTCTAAGGGTCCCTGGGAGCAAGCCCAGGTTCTCTAGGTGTAGATGCCAAGGGCTATTTGAAGAACAATCTGAGAGTGAGAAGTAAAGCAATTGAACTTTGTATTATTCCTGGGACTTCCCCTACTCTTGCTGGAGTGTTGAAACCAGGAAACTTACTAATGATATCTATAGCATATCAATATAGCATTATATTAATATCTTGTGCGGAGGCTGCATTGAATTAATTTGGGGAATTCCCTATTGCTGTAGATACTAGCCCCAGAAGGATTTGGCCATGGGTTAGAAGGTTATTGAAGCCATAGTCTGCACAAGTAAATATTTAGCAATCAGAGCCTTGCTTCTCAAAGCTCTACAAAATCTAGTTATATCTGTTTTGTATTTATAAATTCCTTCATAATAGTTTATATAAATTAACCTAGCATCAACTACAATAAGGTGGAATTTGCTGAAAACTGGCAATCTTCATGCGGGCGAGGCAGTAAAGAGATGACAGTTGCCCTCTTAAGCTTTCCTCCCCTGTACTCAGGATACCCTTTACCCACAGTTTCTCAGAACTCATTGCTCTAACAGTCCTCGCTGTGACGGGGGGAAGGTAGGCAGTGACCTCATTCTTGAGATGCCACCCTTTCCTTTGATTTTCTTACCAGTTAACTCCAGGCCACTTGAACTGGCTCCTAAACTGGGGGGCCAGTCCCTGGAATAGTTATCTCCCAAATCATCCTTAGAAAATTACTATCCTGTTCTCTGCACCCGCCTCTTCCTTCACCTATACCTACCCCTCCTTCATACCACCCTTCAGTTACAATCCCAAAATCTCCTCTGTGAATAGTAATGAAATTCTGGCTTCTAAAACATGTTTTAGGTTCCATCATGCTTTGCTCAACCCGATCACGCTGACAGTAGCAAGAGCCAGTCGTTTCAGACACTCACTGAATTTTTTTTTCTTTAAATTTATTGGGGTGACAGTTGTTAGTAAAATTACATAGATTTCAGGTGTACAATTCTGTATCACATCATCTATAAATCCCATTGTGTGTTCACCACTCAGAGTCAGTTCTCCTTCCATCACCATATATTTGATCCCCCTTACCCTCATCTCCCACCCCCCACCCCCTTTACCCTCTGGTAACTGAATTTTTTTAACTAGATGGAACTTGGGAGATCATTTGGGGGCTACATCCAGATCCTCTAAGTAAGCTGATATTTCTTGACAGAGCTGGAACCAGAACCCCCAGACTGGTGTTCACTGTACTACACCACACCATCCCCAATGGAACTGCTCCTTCCTGAGAGGCCCAGCTCGTTGCTTATCCTGTACAGAGATAACACTGTTTTCACTAGAGGGCTTCCTCTATTCAAGCTTTGTGCTATATGACAAATGCAAATGCCAACTTAGCAAATCTCATGTCAAAAGTCCCTCTAAATGAGTAAAAAGAGATGATGGTGAGAGGGACAGCTGAGAGGAGGGCACAGTATCTCAGGGCTGGGGAATAGCCCTTTATTAATGTGAGAAGACCCAGAGCCAAAAGGGCTGAATTGGGGATTGTGCATTTCCCTGGCTATAAACCACTTTCCAACCCGCCTTCTCAGCCTCATCTCTCTATAAAAATTGATTAGGGATAAGTGCTGGGAAACAGCCTGTGTGTACTTGGGGGAAGACACTTTTCATGACATAATGAGTTTGGATACAATCCCATTAAGTTGGTGCCCTGTGGCTGTTTTTTCCATTAAGGCATTTTGCAATTCAAGATCTCTTCTTTGGGAGAAAGAAACTTGGTTATGGGGAGATGGATGAGAACTGAATTTCTTCTCTTTCAGCACCTAGGTTCTCCCCTGATGTGGGTTTTCCTTGATAAACACCAGGAGGTCTTTGGCTTGGCCTTACTGTCTTTAGCATTCCTGGGCTCAAAACAGGTCAGTTCTGGATGGAATACAAGAAAAGTGTCTTATGGAAAATGGGACCTTAATAGGCTGGATTAACAACAGCTCGGCAATAGCTGTGCCACCAACCACTAACAAAACAATGGCAAAACCCAAATTCATCAATAGGACTTTATTTCTATTACAGTTTGGGTGGCTCCGTGGTTGTGGGTAAAAATAAAATACATAATATATGACCAAGGTGTTTTCCCTACAATAAATGTGTGGTGGCCTCGGGGGTGTGGGGCTCAAAGGTTCTGGGCTGCAAGCCCCAGATCAGATTCACAGATGCCTCTTCATGGTTGACTCAGATAAGTGGGGTAGTGAGCAGATGCCACAGTGGAGGGAGACTGCCCCTGACCCACAGAGTGTCTCATGGAAAGAAGGAGAGGTGGTCAGCCTGCAAAGGACAAGAGGCAGGAAACAGAGAGAAGGATTATGTCACCTAGATGATAACGATAGCACATTATGTTTCATTCATGCTTTGTAGTTGACAAAGCTCTTTGTGTATTACCTCACCCACAGAAACCCTGTGAAATAAGCAGGGCTGAGACCCTGTGGCCAATTTACAGATAAGGAATTCAAGGTTCACAGAAGATAAGAGGTCGGTCCAAAGCCACACAGCAAACAAATGGCAGAGCCTGGGCTGGAACTCAGATCCCTTGACCCCATGTTCAGCGGCACTGCCAAATCAAGTCGATCATGTTGGTGCTTGAGGGATGTTAACAGGCTTTCCTGTCTAGGAAACTTTGCCCCCACTGTCTTGTCTTGAAGCCCAGTATTCCCACCAGGGACTCATTCTTTTAGGGGAAGGCATTGTCTCCAGCAAAGTCCCAATTAGAACAACATGTATGAGAGATTATGAATTTCATAAGTCTTTGGCTCAAGGTAATATCTTAAAGGGTGTCTCCATGGCTTTTATGCTATGTTGTGGTGGCAGGATCTGCCAGAGTTACAAACATGTATTTAGCCCTCAGCTTCTTGATTCATCATATTCTCTCTCAGAGCTGCAGAGAAAAGTCTTGTGTGGTCCCCTGTTCTTTGGCCAACTTGACTGCTTGTTTCATGGATACACCTTCACAGTCTCAGTTTCTTACTTTTGTTCAAGCACTTCTGTTTGTCTCCGTTGCCACAGTCTTCCTCTTTATTTTGAGTATGATGACAATGCTCTGTAAGCCATAAAAAGCCTTTTCAAAATTTCATCTTTGACTATTCTGAAGCTCTTAATACAGTTCCTGACAAATAGTACGTGCCCGACAGACAACCGTGGAGGAAGCTTGGATGGGACTTACTGGAAACGGTTCTGTTCACTTTGGTGCAACCAAATAGACTTTAGTAGCCTCAGAATGTTGTTGACTTCCTTGGGGATGGGCAAATGTTTAAGGGGACAGAGTCGAATTCTGCTAATGGTGTGGAATGATTATATCAGGCCTTTCAAGTCCAGGAAGAATTTCTGAATTGTTCACTCCACTTTTCCTACATCTGAAACACATGATTCTGTGCTATAGCCTGGAGCTGTCTTGCTATTTGGGGAGTGCCCAACTCATGGTGAGATCCAGTGCTTGATGGAAAAGGAATTTAGGCAGGATATTGTCTGTGATGCTTAAAAGGGAGATGTCATAAATGTGTCAAATGGCATTTTCCCCTCTCCCCCTTCTTCTCTTTCTGTTAATTAAGAATGAAGACTTTTTATTCAGCGTTCCAAATACTGAAGTGTCTATACCATTTTCTAAGCCAATGGTTCCCAATCCTTAATCCATAACCCATAGTCTAACTGGACAAGAATTAATAAGGAGATTGTTATTAATACAACTTCCCAAGACCCACCTGGAGATTCCAATTTGGTGGTTCTGGGATGGTACTCAGGACGCTGTATTTTTAATAAGTTCCCCAGGTAATTCTGCTTACCCAGGCTTGGGAAGCACAGGTCTAAGATTTAGACTGGAAGCAGCTCTCAGGGACTAGCACACAGACCCCCTTACCCCCACAAGTGTGGCAGGTGATCTTTGGATAATGGTGCTGAAGCTGAGAAGAGATGTGCGTGTTGCTCCCCCGGTTTGGTGGACATCTTCTCTCATGAGCAGGAAGGACTGGCCAGGCCCATGGGTTCAGCATGTTTTAGCATACAACCATTTTCCTTGCACCCAGACTTCCATCCCCTGGAAGAAGCAAGATTCCCCCAAAGAAGCAGAATTCTTCCACTTAGTCAGTTTCCCTGAGCAAGACTACCATGTAGTGAAATCCATGAATTCACAGTGGTACCTTCAGATCCAACCCTGAACCACAAAGTTCATTCTAATTCCCCACCCCCTTCATACTTTTAGCTCCCTTTACTGATAGAGAAAGGCTTGGCTCCCATTATCTTTAATATGTTTACTTATTTGGTCAGTTCTCTGCATTAACCAATCTCCCATCAGCACCACCACCGCTCCCCACACACGCTGCCCTCTTCACTCCACACAGGCTCTGGCTGGTACCCTGTACTGGCTTCATCCATTGTAAGACATCCCTGCTCTCTCTGCGTAGGCCTGAATACCCCATGCTGGCCCACCCCTGCATAGACGCCCTCCATAGGCGCTCAGCTTGGGCTCCAACATCTAGCTAAGCGGTTCCCCTGGGGATGCCCTCCTTAGCTGTTTTGGGCTCTAACACTCCTGTGCCTTCTTCACTCACCTTGCTTGGGCTCTGACACCCCATTCTGGGCCACCACATCCCCATTCTCTGACATGAAAGCCGATCTTGCTCAACCCCACTAATGGATTTAAGACTGAATTGTTCAGGAAGAGGAAGGAAGGGAGGTGAAAGAAAGAGAGTGACCATAAACTGTGGGGGGCAGGGTTTCTGCTTTATTTTTCAGTGACTCCTGTAACTAGTAGTGCATTTTTCTCAAAGTTTCTTTACTAGAGAGAGTCAACCCATGAGAAGATTATGCATAGAGGCAAAAAGTGTAGTAAATTAAGAGTATAGGCTCTGGAATCACTTAGAATGTGGCTTTGATACTTTTAGTTGGTGACCTCTTGTGTCTCAGTTATCTTGTCTATCCAATAAGCATCATGACTGTGCTGACCTCACAAAGTTGTATAAGGGTTAAATTAGATAATCCATGTAAAGAGTTTAGTTAGCAGAGAGCGTTTCCTACCTGTGAAATGAGGAGCTGGTTGACCTTAAGGGATCGTTCGGGCTCTGATATTACCCTATTCTATCACCAAGCTATCTTAAGAAACAAGTAGGGAAGGAAGATGAATTAACATGTTGGAATTCAGCCTGCTTGCAAGGTGGGCACAGGGAGGTATCTCAGAAGATGGTTTTAGGTTAGGTACTAGAGTGAGAGGACCACACAGATGATGAGAACAATAAATCCTCATACTTACTTAGTGCCCCGCAGTTTGCAAACATTCTACACGCATCATCTCATGTAATCCCTACAATAGCTGTATGAGGGAGGCATTTTTCAGATGAGATCCTGGGATTGGGAGAGGCTAAGTGGCATTACTCATCAGTAGCAGATGTAGCAGGGTGGGGACACATACCTATGCAAGCCCCTGACATGTGCATGTCCCTTGGACCCACAGGCTAGATGCATGGCTTTTCCAAAAGGGACCATTCCAAATGCTGACTCAGGGTCTGCTCTCACTGAATTTCTCCTTGGCCACTCCAGCTGATAGCCCCCTCTCTCCTATAAGACTTTTTGCAGCCACACAAGTGATACAGGGCAAACATGACTTCTGCCCTACGGGGGGCTTAAATTCTAATATGAGAAAATAAAGGAGACAAGCTAGTCATCAACAGAACTTTGCATTAGGATAATCACCAAAGGGCACTGAGGGAGAAGGGCAAGTCACGTATTGGGGTGGGACTAATCAGACTGGTTTAATCTAGAGGAACTTCCTGGAGGAGATGGTACGATTGATTTATGATTTAAAAGAGAGAAAAATGTAGTAGTTGAGGCTGGAGGAACCAAGCCACCTAGGGAGTTTTCCCTCTTGTCCTGACCCCCTCCATCTCACCTCCTGTGGGTCTGATAGTCCTGCTCAGGCAAACTGAGGCACAGCTCAGTGGCAAAAGCCAGAAAAAGATCCCAGGACATTTCGTGTCTCTAAATGGAGGCCTGGAGAGACATGGTGCTTCTCCCCTACTCCATCATGAACCTTGCTCAACCTCTTTTGCAAAATGGGATTTCAGCAATGAGGGAGGAGATGTGAGAAGGAGTGCTTGCATACTCCCCAAGCCTTCTGGAAGAAAGAGGCAGTGTTTGTGCGAGGCTCTCCTGGAGGTGCCTGCCACAGCACTGTGCACTTCCATTCATGCCCTGAACCTGGGGGCTGGGCACGACTGCCAAGTGTCACTGCCGCACATTAATGAGCTTCAGGAGGAGCATGTTTCAGCAGGTGGCGGATGGGGGCCAAATAGCTCTAGGCTACGATGCAATAGATGATGGAAGACCAATTAATTTTTTACAATGGGAGAAATAGCTAAAGGATTAACAAGCATTAATTATTTATTGAGCTGCTGCCTATGCAAAAAAAGGGGAAATTTTCCCTGTATGGGGAAATTAATCTCTTCAATAATCTCAGCTCTTGGTTGCTATCTGCCTTTGCTTGGAGGTCATGTAATCATCTCCAGGCAAGGGGTGAGATCATTTTGAAAGCAAGGAGTAACTTTTAACAGTCTCTTTCAGGGTTGTCAAAAACAAAATGGTTAGAAATCCAGGGGTATCCACCATTATTTCAATCTTTCTAGCCCTTGTATAGAAAGAGCAAGCTCTAGAACCTGACCTTCCCAGGTCTGCAGTTCTGATCTCCAAGAAAGGCAAGCTGAGACACATTACAGGGGATCCTGGGAGCCTGGGGAGCCAGCAATCCCTGTATATGTGGGCTCAAAACAGGGGCAGGGAGGAAGAGGGCAGTAGTTCCTCTTTTGACCAAGGATAAACCTAACTTGTCAGAGGCTGTCTTAGGATAACTTGTGAAGAATTCCTTCCTTCCTTCATTCATTCACTCATTCATTCATTCATTCATATTTTGAAGTGACTCTTCCATACTATCTAAAATATTGTTTCTTTTTTTTAAATTTATTTTTAAAATTTATTGGGATGACAATTGTTAGTAAAATTACATAGATTTCAGGTGTACAATTCTGTATTACATCATCTATAAATCCCATTGTGTGTTCACCACCCAGAGTCAGTTCTCCTTCCATCACCATGTATTTGATCCCCTTACCCTCATCTCCCACCCTCCACCCCCCTTACCCTCTGTACAATATTGTTTCCAATGAAACTATCTGCACCTTACACTAGGGTTTCTAAAATATCACTGTTTGTCAGAGGAAATCACTGACTTATATGGAGTCTGATCAGTGAGCTGGGTCTCTGTCCTTCCATGGGATGTGGCTCAGTGACTGAGGATTTGGGGGTGAGGATGTGGCAGGAAGAACTGGATTGCTTGTCGTGTCCCCCTTCACTGCCATTTCTGCCCCCCCTTCAAAACTGAGCTCCAAGTCCTTTGCCCTAAATATCTCTTGACTCCATCCTGCTCACTCCAGCCCCCTTGCCGTGTGGGGATCTACACCTCCGTTGTCTCTTACTTGGACTGTGGCAACAGGATCCCCGCAGCTTCCTGCCTCTGTATGCTTCCTCTCCAGTCCTCTCTCTACAATGCTGTCAGAGACCATCTTGGAAAAAATTCTGAAGGTCTCACACACTCTGCTTAAATTCCTTCCACAAATCCCCACCCTACCTACCCCTTGTGGATATTCCCATCCATCGGGAACCTGTCATTCAGTCCTGCCTTCCCTCCTCTCTGCTGCACTGCCCATCAGACTCTCAGGTCCCCACAGTATGTGCTGCGCTTTCCCGCTCTGGGCCTCCTCACCGCTTCATATGCCTCTCCCCTCTGCCAGGAACACCCACCTCTCCATTTCCTGAAATTTCTCCTTTCCTATCAAGATTGCTCCAAGTCACTCCTCTGTGAAGCCTTCCCTGACCCACTAAGGCATAGTCATGGCTATTTTATTACCTGTTCTTGTAAAGCTGCATTATAACTCTTATTTCACTGTTTTGTTATTCTTACTTTGTTTCCCCAACCTGAACTTGAACTCTGTATGAGAAGACAGAATTGTATTCATCTTTGTGTCCCCAGCCCACAACGAGGGCTTGACATTCACTCACTCACTCATGCGCCATTCCCTTTTGTTGACTATTCATTGTATGCCCAGCCTCTGCTAATCATCAGAGGGAACAGACTAGAACACGCACACACCCCAGCCTCACAGATGGTACACAGAAGGGCAACAGGGACTTAGAGAGTGCTGTGACGAGGCCCAAGATCAGGGAGCCCAGGGTGCTGTGGGCGCACAGGGGTGGGACAGGAACCCCGCTGCTGGGGGAGGCACGGAGGCTGTGGGCACACCCGCGGAGCTCCGGGCTCTGGCCCAGGGGAAGCTCTGGCAGGCAGGGCGAGGCTCTCATTGCTGACTGACCTGCACTATTTACAAGGGCCTGGCTCTCTCCGGAGGCGGGAGGGTATCAAAAAAGTTGGTTATGAGCACAGATAATATGCAAGAACCGAACATTATAACAGGGGTCAAGGCTTTCTTCATGGAGATGGACACAGGAACCATATAATTATAATGGGGAAGAATATAGTGAGGAAAGCATCGGTGCTATGACGTCTTGTAATAGGGAGGTCCCAAAGTAGTCCAGCCAGAGCAGCACTCCAAAGAGACTGATGGTGAACTTTAGGCCATGGGTTCAATTCCCCTGTGGGGAGAAACTTGGTTCCTTTCTTGAACCCACCCATCCTGCAAATGATCTCTCTGACCACCAGGGGGCCTGGTTGAGACTGGCCTGGCACAAGAGCTTCTCTCCCAGAAAAGCCTTGCAAAGTGTATGTACATCCTTTTGTCGTGCCTGGAGAAGCCAACGTGTTTCCAGAGGTCGAGACCACCTCAAGGTCTTGGTGCCTGGTTGTGCCACACAGGGAGGGAGCTCCTCCGGCTGGGCTAGTCCTGGAGTCCTAGAGAGTGCTTTCAGTGGGGTGACTCTGCCTGTCCCAGGGATTCAGCATTTAGCCCCATTGCCTCTCCTAGGGTCACCAGGGAGCTGCCTCCACACAGTTTTCCCAGCATTTAGGCTGTGTCTGAAGGTGCAAAGTGAGATAGAGAATCCAGACCTGGAATAATTAAAACTACAGTTGACATGAATAACATGAATTTAAACTGTGTGGCTCCACTTATACACAGATTTATTTCAGCAAATACACGTATTGTTTTTGATCTGTGGTTGGGAGTCTGCAGATGCAGAGAGCCGACTGTATGCATTCATCTATGCCATTTTATATAGGGGACTTGAGCATTTACAGATTTTTTTGGGGGTGGGGTGTTCTGGAACTAATTCCCCATGGGTACCAGTGTAGTTGAGTTCTGGGGAAGTCAAAAGTTATATGCAGATTATCGACTGCCTCTAATTCATGCGTTGGTCAAGGGTCAACTGTGTTTGGAGCTCTGTTTCCAGCTTGCACCTCTGGGACAAAGCATCGAGCCAGAGTCCACTTTCGTCTTATGCAGCTGAAGCCACTTTTTTCCTGAGGCTGAGGGAACAAGATATGTGAGTCCATCTTAGGTCAGGAAGGGCCACATGCACGGAGATACTGGCTGGCCACTTCTGTGGTCTGTCTCTATTGGGAAAGAACAGAACAGAACAGAGCAGTTTCCTTCCAAACCCATCTTTGCACCTTGATAAAATGGGTGAGCGTGTGATTTCAGAAATATCAAGGAAGTTCAATAGAATCGAAGTCTTTTCATCGCCAAGATTCAATCATAACCAAAATTCCATAGTTGGAAATTAACCGGTTCAGGCCGGCAGTGCTCTCACTTCAAGGCATCCTCTAAAAATCATCAATCAGCTAATCTTTCTTTGCTGTTTTGCAGGATATAAAGTGCTTCTGTGTGGGGGCCTCATGTATCCTCGTGACATTTCCGGAGGCCAAGTACTATGTGCCACTTTTCATTTCACAAGGAGGGATGTGAGGACTTGCCCAAGGTCACCATCACTCAGTTCCAGGTCCCCTACCTCTCAATGCGGTGTCCTCCCCATCATCTTGTGTATCACTCAAGCACCTTGGTATGGATGAATTTGCCTGATTGCTGGGCATTGTGGCAGCAAAGCTGGTGGCAGCATTAGAGAACTGACAAGTAGTACCCTTGGAGGGAAAGAGCCCATGGCCTGACGATGTGCAACCTGGTGGAAGGAAACCCAAGCAATGAGGATAGTATCCTCTCCATGTCAGGCAGAGCCTCCATTCTGGGGCATTTCAGGTCTCTTGGAGTGTGTGTGTGTGTGTGTGTGTGTGTGTGTGTGTGTGTGTGTGTGTTTTCATGCTTATTGACTCTGGATTTGATGAAAGACAGGCACATTTTAAGGTGCAGCTTTCTTCGATTGTCCTGAATCTGGATTCATCTGACACCGGCCGCCTCCACCATGCTACCGAAGTTCAACCCCAATGATATCAAAGTCATATACCTGAGGTGCACTGGTGGGGAAGTTAGTGCCACGTCTGTTGGTGCCCTGGCCCCCAAGATCGGCCCCCTGGGTCTGTCTCCAAAAAACGGTTGGTGATGACATCATTAAAGCAACCAGTGACTGGCAGTGTCTGAGGATTGCAGTGAAATTGACCATTCAGAACAGACAGGCCGGGATTGAGGTGGTGGTACCTCCTGCCTCTGCCCTGATCATCAAAGCCCTCAAACAACAGCCAAGAGACAAAAAGAAGCAAAAATAATCATTAAGCACAGTGGAAATACCACTTTTGATGAGATTGTCAGCATTGCCTGACAGATGCAGCATTGATCTTTAGCTAGAGAACTCTCTGGAACCATTAGAGAGATCTTGGGGACTGCCCAGTCTGTGGGCTCCATTGTTGATGGCTGCCACCCTCATGACATCATAGATGACATCAACAGTAGTGCAGTGGGATGTCCAGCTAGTTAAAAACTACAAAGGACAATGGAGGAAAGACAGCCTCTTCAATAAACAGTGCTGGCAAAATTGGAAAGCCACATGCAAAAGAATGAAACTGGACTGCTATCTGTCACCATGTACCAAAATTAATTCACAATGGATCAAATATTTAAACATAAGACCTGAAACAATAAACAGCATAGGAGAAAACATAAGTACTAAACTTATGGACCTTGGGTTCAAAGAGCATTTTATGAATTTGACTCCAAAGGCAGAGGAAGTAAAAGCTAAAATAAATGAGTGGGACTATATCAAACTTAAAAGCTCTGTACAGCAAAAGAAACCATCGACAAAATAAAGAGGCAACCAACTGAATGGGAGAAGATTTTTGCAAACAGTGCCTCTGAAAAGGGGCTAATATCGAAAATATACAAGGAACTCATGCAACTCAACAACAAAAAAACAAACAACCCAATTGAAAAATGGGCAGAGGACCTGAAGAGACATTTCTCCAAAGAGGACATACAAATGGCAAATAGTCATATGAAAAAATGCTCAACATCACTAATCATCAGAGAAATGCAAATAAAAACCACAATGAGATATCACCTCACCCCAGTTAGAATGGCTATCATCAACAAGACAAATAGTAACAAGTGTAGAGAGGCTGTGGAGAAAAAGGAACCCTCATGCACTGTTGGTGGGAATGCAGACTGGTGCAGCCGCTATGGAAGGCAGTGTGGAGGTTCCTCAAAAAATTACGAATAGAATTGCCATATGACTCAGCAATCCCTCTCCTGGGTATTGACCCTAAAAATCTGAAAACATTTATACATAAAGACATGTGTGCTCCAAAGTTCATTGCAACTTTGTTTACGGTGGCCAAGACATGGAAACAACCAAAATGTCCTTCGATAGATGAATAAAGAAGTTGTGGTATATGTACACATGGAATACTATTTGGCAGTAAGAAAAGGTGAAATAGGACCATTTGTGACAACATGAATGGATCTTGAGATTATAATGCTGAGCGAAATAAGTCAGACAGAAAAAGCAGAGAACCATATGATTTCACTGATATGTAGTATATGAACCAAAAACAAAAAAAGAACAAGACAAACAAATGAGAAACAAAAACTCATAGACACAGACAATAGTTTAGTGGTTACCAGAGGGTAAGGGGGGAGGTGGGTGTAGATGAGGGTAAAGGGGATCAAATATGTGGTGATGGAAGGAGAACTGACTCTGGGTGGTGAACACACAATGGGATTTATAGACGATGTAATACAGAATTGTACACCTGAAGTCCATGTTAACTTTACTAACAATTGTCACCCCAATAAACTTTAATTAAAAACAAAACTACAAAGGAAAACATTTCAATTAAAGATCATTTGACAACCAAAAAAAAAAAAACACACAAAAAAAACAACCTTACATATTCTCTGCTTCACTCCTTTAGATTCTTGTGCCTTTAATGATTTATTCTTGTAATAACTGTATGTTGAATGCCCTAAAGAAGGAAGCCTGGTATATTGGAAAGAACATGAATTTGAATCTTTTGCCTTATCCCTACTGGCCATGTCTCTAGGCATGTCCCCTGACTTCTCTGAGCTTCAGGTTCTTAAAATATAACATTCCAGGGTTATTGGGAGGATGAGCGATAATGTGTGTAAAAACCAAGTCCAGGTGGTCAATAGACGCAACTCCCTTCTTGGCCTGCTCGCTGTTTATCAGAGAGACTCACCAAACATCCAGCAGCAATGGGATGATATGGACTTACTGTGCTGCCCCTCTAAAAAAAAAAGCAAAACAAAAATTCATGCATTTTAATGAGATCCTGGGACCCACCACAAATCCTGACCTGATAATAGTTGATTGAATATGTGACTGAGCCATCAATGCCATCTCCAAAAAGAGTAAGTGTGGGAGGCTCTCCAAGCCCTGTGGCAGGGCCACTGGGGGCTCAGCTGCATGGGGCCAGGCTAAGCCTCATTTCCCAATGAGGTGTTAGTCCCGTCCCCACCAACACCACTGTTGTCAAGTGCCAGCCCTTTCTAAGTCAAAAATACAGTGCTTCTTCATCCAAACGAGGTCCTGG
The DNA here is from genome assembly GCF_036562045.2 of Rhinolophus sinicus. NCBI lineage: Eukaryota > Metazoa > Chordata > Mammalia > Chiroptera > Rhinolophidae > Rhinolophus > Rhinolophus sinicus. The sequence continues at coordinate 10,026,973 of NC_133765.1, forward strand.
ATGGGGCCAACAGGGCATGGGATGGGGCTTTGGCTTTAGACATCCCTGTTTGTGGGGATAAATTTTAAAAGCAGGTGTGTCATGTGGTAAGTTTGATATTAAGCCTCTGGGAGGGGCAGATTTAGAAAGATAAGGAAGCATATAGTGCATGTGCACTTTCAAAGGCTCATTTCATCATTAATTCAGCAAATATTGGTTAAGTAAGGTCCCCCTGTAGTTAGTTGCTGGGGACATGGCAGTGAGCAAAACAGATGGCACCTTGCCCTGTGGAGCTGACAATCTGGTGGCAGAGGCAGACAACATGAGGAAACATAATAAGAGCATTGAAGTTCCTTGTTAGGAGGTGGGATGTACTGAGAAAGAAGAGACAGTAGATCTGGGTGAGGGGGATCAGATTGCCAGAAGGGCAAGGCGGACAGGCTGAATGCTAAGTGGGATATCCAGAGAGTCCTCCTTGGAAAGGTGAGAATCAGCCAAGACTTGAAGGAGGTGAGGGGCTTGTGAGGCTGATGTTGGGGGCATAAAAAGAGAGAGGTTCTTGGGTGCGGTGAAGACTGGTCATGTGGGGCTTTGGAGGCCGCCATAGGACTTCAGCTTGTGCTCTGGGAGAAAAGGTGAGTCACTGGCGGGTTTTGAGGTTAAACAAGATTGGCTAGGAGAACGCATTCCAGTCCTGGCCCTGGCAAGCACTGGCCATGACTCTTTGGGCAAATCAGGTAACCAATTTGTGCTGCTTGCCTTAGGGGTGAGATGTCATGGTTGGATTGGGGTATTTCAAAAGTCCATTCTAACTCCTGTGGGGTTATATGACAACCAAATAAAGCAATTCTTCATCAATTTCTCTGTCTCCACAGAAAGTGTCATGGCTCCCTGGCTAATGTTTCATTTTCACATTGTCTACTCCCAGTTTGCCCCAGGTGCAAATCCAGGTCCCCAGGTGCGTCTGAAAATGAGAGCCAGTGGCACTGGGAGAGATGGCTGAATTCCCTACCATGCTCATGGGAGCTGAGTAAAACTCTTTCCAAGGCAGTAACTTTTTCTGGCTGCAACCAACAGCAGAGCAGTTTCCCATGGCGGGGCAAGCCCATGGCCTGCCCCAACAACCCTTGCTGGGCTGGTGGCATGGGATAGGGAGGGGGGAAAAGTGACAGGCCTGGATGGGTCCCTCTGGGAGGGGAGCAGGACGTGGCAGGCAGGGTCCTTGCCTAGGCAGTGGCAGGATTTGGGTGCATCGGTGACAGGTCATGAGGAGAAGGCTGGGGGAGGCTGCCTGTCACCAGAAATGCATGTGTTTTACTCCAAGAATATCAGAGACAAGCACCTCAGCCAGGAGAGATGTGCCTTTCTCACCTGATGGCCTGGAGCAGCTGCCAAAGACTCTTGGTGCAGGATAGTCAGAAAGGAGGAATTTCCCTTTTCTTGGCAGAGGGGATATGAAAGGAGACCTGGGGTGCTCAGGGCTCCCTTCTCCCTCTCTTTGTCTTTGCCTAGCTCTGGCCTTGCAGCTGGGAGAGGCCATCTCTGCCTTTGGTTCTGGGCACCTTCTACCTCCAGGTCCCCAGATCTGGAAATGACCCCAGGTTAGACCCTTGTTGGTAATAAAAAAATGTCATGCAGCCAAGCGCTTTCAAACGCACAGCTATCAATGGGCATGGCTGCTGGGGCTGTGCAAGGAGAAGCAAATCAAATTTCAGAGACAGGTTAACTGATGAAAGCTGACTTCTCCAAATCTGAGGCTTTCTGACAGCATGGGCCAACATTACTACAAGGGGCATTTTGTTAAAAATCTGGTTATCGAAGAATAATTTATATAGAGCAAAATTAATCTTTTTAGGTATATGGTTCATGAGTTTTGATAAATGTAAATAGTCATGCCACCACCACCACAAATTTTATTTGTGGTGGCATGACTATTTACATATAGAGTATTTGCATCACCTCCAAAAGTTCCCTCACCGTCCCTTTGTATTCAATCCTTCCCTACCCCCAGTCTTTGCCAGGAGTACTTTTCCTGAATCATATGGAATCATATTCTTCCTTTTTTCTAAATGTCTTTCTATCTGTCTTCTTTCAGTTAACATTAATATGTTTTTGAGATTCATCCAAGTCATTCTATGTATAGCTATGGAGGGCCATCACTTTATTAAAACAATTTTTTATTGTGGTAAAAACATATAACATAAAATTTGCTATTTAGACCATTCTTAAGGGTACAAATCAGTGGTGTTAATTATAGTCACATGTTGTGCAAACATCACCTCTATTTGTAAATATTTCTAAAACTCTTCATCACCCCAAACAGAAACTCTGTATCCTTTAAGGAATTACTCCCCATTCCCCCCGTCACCTCTAATCCACTTTTTGTCTCTATGAATTTCCCTATTCTTCATATTTCATTTAAGTGGAATCATACTACATTTGTCCTTTTGTGTCTGGCTTATTTCACTTAGTATAATGCCTCCCAGGTTCATCCAAGTTGCAGTGTGTATGAGAGTTTCACTCCTTTTTATGGATGAGAAGTATTCCATTGTATGTACGCAGCATATTTTGTTTATCAGTTCATCAGTTGATGGACATTTGGATCATTTACGTCTTTTGGCTATTGTGAATAATGCTGCTATGACCATTGGAGTTACAAGTATCTGTCTGAGTCTCTCTTTTAATTTTTTTCCCCCCAGTATATACTTAGGAGTGGAATTGCCAGGTCATATGATAATTCTATGTTTAACTTTTTGAGGAACTTCTAATTGTTTTTTCCACACTGAAGCCTTCAATTATTATTTTTTGAGTTGTCTATTTCTCCCTTCAATTCTGTCAATGTTTGCTTTATATACTTAGGAGCTCTGATGCTTAGTGCATATATATTTATAATTTATATATCTTCTTATAATTGCTATATCTTCTAGGGAATTTAATCCTTTTATCAATATAATGTCTTTCTTTGTCTGCTGTAATTTTTTTGACTTAAAAATCTACTTTGTCCGATATTAGTATAGCTGCACCAGCTTTCTTTTGGTTACTATTTGCATGGGATATCTTTTTCTATCTTTGCACTTTTCACCTATTTCTGTCCTTAGGTCTAAAGTGAGTCTCTTATAGACAACATATAGTTTTATAAAGATTTTTATCCATCTGCCTATCTTAGTGCATTCAGGTTGCTATAACAGAGTACTTTAGACTGGGTGGCTTATAAATGATAGAAATTTATTTCTTGTAGTTTTTTTTTAATTAAAGTTTATTGGGGTGACAATTGTTAGTAAAGTTACATAGATTTCAGGTGTACAATTCTATATTACATCATCTATAAATCACATTGTGTGTTCTCCTTCCATCACCATATATTTGATCCCCTTTACCCTCATCTCCCACCCCCCATCCCCCTTACCCTCTGGTAACCACTAAACAATTATCTGTGTCTATGAGTTTTTGTTTCTCATTTGTTTGTCTTGTTCTTTTGTTGTTTTTGGTTCATATACCACATATCAGTGAAATCATATGGTTCTCTGCTTTTTCTGTCTGACTTATTTCGCTTAGCATTATAATCTCAAGATCTATCCATGTTGTCACAAATGGTCCTATTTCATCTTTTCTTACCACTGAATAGTATTCTATTCTGTATATATACCACAGCTTCTTTATCTATTCATTTATCGAAGGACACTTTGGTTGTTTCCATGTCTTGGCCACCGTAAACAAAGCTGCAATGAACATTGGAGCACACGTATCTTTATCTCTAAATGTTTTCAGATTTTTTGGGTAGATACCCAGGAGAGGGATTGCTGGGTCATATGGCAATTCTATTCGTAATTTTTTGAGGAACCTCCACACTGCCTTCCATAGTGGCTGCACCAGTCTGCATTCCCACCAACAGTGTATGAGGGTTCCTTTTTCTCCACAGCCTCTCCAACATTTGTTACTATTTGTCTTGTTGATGATAGCCATTCTGACTGGGGTGAGGTGATATCTCATTGTGGGGTTTATTTGCATTTCTCTGATGATTAGTGATGTTGAGCATTTTTTTCATATGTCTATTTGCCATTTGTATGTCCTCTTTGGAGAAATGTCTCTTCAGGTCCTCTGCCCATTTTTCAATTCGGTTGTTTGTTTTTTTGCTGTTGATCTCATAGTTTTAAAGGTTTAAAAATCAAAGATGAAGGTGTTGGCAGATTTGGTGTCTGGTAGGACGGTCCACTTGCTGGTTCATACACAGGCACAGCATCCTCCCATTGTATTCTCATGCAGTAGAAGGGATGAGGGAGCTCTCTGGGGTCACTAATTCCGTTCTTGAGGACTTTACCCTTATGACCTAATCAACTCCTAAAAACCCCACCTACTAATACAAAAGAAAAAAGAAAAAAATTGGGTGGCACACATTTAGTCTATAGCACAGCCTATTTGTACCTTTTGACTGGGGAGTTTAGTTCATTTCCATTTAAAGTAATTACTACTAAGGAAAGGATTTCCCTCTTTCACTTTATTTGTTTTTTGTATGTCTTATATGTTCTATAATTCCTCCATTACTGTTTTTTTGGTATTTAATTGATTTTTAAATTTTTTTTAGTACACCATTTTGATTCAATTTTTTTCTGTACATTTTTTAGTTATTTTATTTGTCATTACATTGGGGGTGAAATTAAGATTTTTAACTTGTGACAATCTACTTTGAATAATACCAATTTAGTTTCAATAGCATATGAACACTCAGCTCTGATTCGTCATCCCTCCCTCTTTGTATTGTTTTTGTCACATATTATATGTTTATACATTGTAGTCTCATTAATAAGAATTTATAATCATTGTTTTATACATTTTCTTTTTAAATCATATAGAAAAAAGAGAAGAGTTACAAATAAAAGGTGAAATAATACTGACTTTTGTATTTACCTATGTAGTTACTTTTACCAGTGTTCTTTATTTCTTCATATGTATCTGAGTTACTGCCAAGTGTCCTTTGATTTCAGCCTAAAGAGCTTAGCAGGTCTATTAGTAACCAACTCCCTTAGCTTTTGTTTATCTAGGAATGAGTAAACTTTTCCTTTGTTCTTGAAGGACAGTTTTGCCAGATATAGAATTTTGGATTGACACACACACACATGCATATATCTCAGTGCTGTCTGGCCTCCATGGTTTCTGATGAGAAATCTGCTGTTAATCTTATTGAGGATCACTTGTATGTAATATGTTGCTTCTTCCTTGCTGATTTCAAGATTCTCTTTGTCTTTTGATAATTTGACAATGAATTTTTGGTGTGGATCTCTCTATCTTTGAGTTTATCCTGCTTGTGATTCCTTAAACTTCTTGGATGTAGAGTTTTATGTCTTTCATCAAATTTGGGAAGTTTTCAGCCATTATTTCTTCAAATACATTTTTCTTTTCCTTTCTCCTCCTTCTGGGCTCCAGTGATATAGATACTGGTATGTTTGATGGTGTCCCAGGGATTCTGTTTATTTTTATCTATTCTATTTCCTTTTAGCTGCTCAAACTGGATAATTTCAATCGCCTTACCTTCAACTTTGCCAGTTCTTTATTTTGCATTCTCAAATCTGCCATTGAATCCCTGTAGTGATTTTATTTCAGTTATTATACTTTTAAGCTCCAGACTTTCTGTTTGATTCCTTTTTACAATTTCTATTTCTTTATTAACATTCTTTATTTGTTCATACATTGCTCTCCTGATTTCCTTTAGCTTTTTTTGTTCATGGTTTCTTTAAATTCATTGACCATATTTAAAACAGTTGATTTAATGTCTTTTGACTAATAATTTTAATATCTGGGCTTCCTCAGATATAGTTTCTGTCAAATTTTCTTTTCCTGTGAATGAACCATATTTTTGAGTTTCTTTGTATGCTTTGTAACTTTTGTTAAGAAATGAATATTTTGAGTATTATAGTATGGTAATTCTGGAAATCAGATTCTACTCCTCCTCAGGGATTGTTTTTAAGGCCAGAAGTCATTCATTTGTATAGTAACATTCCCAAACTATTCTTGCAAAATCTGTATTTCTCATTGCATGTGGTCACTGAAGTTTCTGTTCCATTATTTCTGTGGTTAGCCTGTGATATGACAGAGATTTCCTTAAATGTCAAAGTTCAGCAGCCTCTCACTTCATCAAGTGCTTCTCTGATTGTATGGACATTGCTGTGATTTTCTCCATAGCTTACATTCTTATGAGAGGAATTACTAAGTAAAAAATGTGATCAGGAGTGACATCATAGGAATGGCGGCAGCGAGGCAGACTTTTTGAGTTCTCCTCCAGATCTTATCACTAACGGAACATCTATAACCCATCAAAGGACTTTCTCAAATCACACAGAACAGCTAAGAGACTCGTGCAAGGATTACATGAAGGTGGGCAAATTGGGTGAGCAGGGGAAGAAGGAAAGGAGTGGAGTGGAGACGCAGATGCATCCGCGGCTATGGAGACACGACCCATTTCTGCGCTATGGAGACGTGGCCAGCATCTGCGGATGCAGAGACGCAGGGGATTCAAGGACAGAACAAAGAACACAAAAGCCAGCTGATGTCTTCTGCCAAGGGGGCAGCATATCCAGCATTTGAGGCAATAATCTCAGCTGAGACCTCCAGCTGGGCCCTAGGTCGGACAAAGGACACAAACTCCATACCTGGGCCCCTCCCCACACTCTCCCAATTCTACCCCCACCCTTCTAGAGACTTAAACTGGCTCCTGAACTGAGGAGTAGTGTTAGATTACAGAGGAGCCTTAGTGCTCAGGCTCTGGGGAAGACTAGCATGCAGCTCTGATCCAGGGAAGAGGCTGGGAAAAGTGTGAGTTTTGCTGGGCTGGGAGAGAAGAGACTCCTCCACTGCCAGCCACCACCTTTTCTGGCCTGCGGGAAGAATGTGACATGGCTGGGCTGGGAAAGAGAAGACCCCTCCATCGCTAGCCCCCACCCTTTCTGGCCTGCCTAGGGCAGGACTATTACAACTGCGGAGACACACCCAGAGATCAGCAGTAGGCAGCACATGCAGCTCTGGGCTTTTAGAAGCTCAGAAATCTCCCACCTGCCACATAAACACAGACACACACACACACACACACACACACACACACACACACACACACGGAAGTGCCCTAAGACTCAGGAGAACTGGACACAGGGCTGGTGGTGCTACTCTCAGTGCGCACATGTGCAGGCAAAAGCAGAAACTGCACTGACTTTGTGGAAAATACCATCTAGGCCCCTCTGTCCCACTCATCTAAATCTGGTGTCACTCTGGGACCCAGGTGACCGGCTCTGCCTGCACAATACACAGAGGACTCTTTGGTACAGCAGAGGACAATCCGGAGATTACTTGGTGGGCTTAAGTCAAGACTGGCGCTGCTTTTTTTGGCTTTGTTTTGTTTTTATATCTTTGATATCTTTACCTGTGTTGAATGTGGTAATCTGTGGTTTTTAAATGTGAATGTATTTGGTTTTTCCTTTGTTGTTGTTGTTATTGTGCTTGGTGATTTGCTTTGTTCTGAACTTGCCCTACACAAGGGCCCAGCTTAAGAGGCACAAGATTCAACACACGCAGAAGCCAACTCCAGACCAAACCAGAGTATTACTGGGTTTGACCTACAAGTGATATACCCAGAGGGAATTCTCTACAGGCACAAGAGCCCATAAAGGCCAAACCTCATTTACGTGGTCAACCCTCACACAGCAGAACATCCTGCTGTGGGCAGAGCCAAGTCTCACAACTAGTCAGCTTAGGAGTCAACCCCACCTACTCACAAGCTAAAGGCAATTAAAGATCAACTTTAGAATGACAATATACACAACACAAGAGTCACCTTTGGAGCACATGCAGAGGAGAAGAAGGAAGTGGTGCAAGTCAAATATAAATGACACATACTACATAGGATAACCCAGCAAGAACTAAGAACCCTAGGGGATCTACCTACTACATTGAAGCAAACACAGAGAGTCAGACAGAATGGGGAAACAAAGAAACATGTCCCAAATAAAAGAACAAAAGAAACCTCCAGTATTGGAACCAAATGAAATAGAGGTAACCAACCTATCAGAGACAGAGTTCAGAACACTGATGATAAGAATGTTTAAGGAGCTTAGTGATGACATAAAGAAGGATAGAGAAATCATAATGAACAACCAGTTAGAACTAAAGAATACAATAACTGAAATAAAGAAAACACTTGAAGGAATTACTAGCAGGTTAGATGTGACAGAGGATCGAATCAGCGACTTAGAAGACAAGTTAGCAGAGATCACCCAAATGGAACAACAAAAAGAAAAAAGAAAAAAAATGAAGATGGTTTAAGAGACCTCTGGGATAACATCAAGCACAACAATATGCGCATCATAGGAAGACCAGAAAGTGAAGAGAGGAAGCAAGGGATTGAGAACATATTTGAAGTTATAATGTCCGAAAACTTCCCTAACCTGGTGAAGGAAACCGACATACAAGCCCAGGAAGTGCGGAGAGTTCCAACCAGGATAAACCCAAACAGGTCCACCCCAAGACACATTATAGTTAAATGGCAAAGGTTAAAGAAAAAGAGAGAATCCTAAAAGCAGCAAGAGAAAGACAGAGGGTTACATACAAGGGAACTCCCATAAGACTATCAAATGACTTTTCTACAGAAACATTGAAGGCCAGGAGGGAGTGGCAGGAGATACTCAAAGTGATGGAAAACAAAGGCCTACAACCTAGATTGCTTTATCCAGCAAGGCTATCATTTAAAGTTGATGGAGAGATAAAGAGCTTCCCAGAAAAGAATAAGCTAAAGGAATTTATTACCACCAAGCCAGCATTGCAAGAAATACTAAAAGGACTTCTGTAAATAGAAGAAAGATGAAAACAATCTAACTACAAATTTAAAATGGCAATAACTATGTACCTATCAATAATCACTTTAAATGTAAATGGATTAAATGCTCCAATCAAGAGACATAGGGTGGCTGAGTGGATAAGAAAGCAAGACCCTTGTATATGCTGTATACAAGAGACTCACCTCAGATCAAAAGACACACACAGGCTGAAAGTGAAGGGTTGGAGTAAGATATTTCATGCAAATGGAAATGAGAAAAAGCTGGAGTTGCAATACTTATATCTGACAAAATAGACTTTAAAATGAAGAACATATTAAAAGACAAAGATGGGCACTATATAATAATAAAGGGATCGATCCAACAAGAGGACATAACCCTAGTAAACATCTATGCACCCAACATAGGAGCACCTAAATATATAAAACAGATATTGACTGACATAAAGACAGAGATCAACAGTAACACTATCATAGTAGGGGACTTCAACACACCTCTGACAACAAGGGACAGGTCTTCCAGACAGAAAATCAATATGGAAACAACAGCCTTAAATGATACATAGGACCAGTTGGATTTAATCGATATTTTCAGAGCATTTCACCCCAAAGCTGCAGAATACACGTTCTTCTCAAGTGCACATGGAACATTTTCGAAGATAGACCATATGTTAGGCCACAAAACAAGTCTTGATAAATTTAAGAAAACTGAAATCATACCAATTGTCTTCTCTGACCACAGTGTTATGAAATTAGAATGAACTACAGGAAAAAACTGGAAGACACACCAATTCATGGAGGCTGAATAACATGTTACTAAATAATGGGTCAACCAGGAGATCAAGGAAGAAATCAAAAGATATCTTGAGACAAACAAAAATGAAAACATGACGACCCAAAATCTATGGGATGCCGCGAAAGCAGTCCTAAGAGGGAAATTCATAGCATTGCAGGCCTACCTAAAGAAACAAGAAAAATCACTAATCAACAGTTTATCTTCACACTTAAGGGATCTGGAAAAAGAACAGCAAAATAAGCCCAAAGGGAGTACAAGGAAGGAGATAATAAAGATCAGAGCGGAAATAAATGAAATAGAAACCAGAAAAACAATACAAAAGATCAATGAATCCAAGAGTTGGTTCTTAGAGAAGATAAACAAAATTGACAAACCTTTAGCCAGACTCATTAAAAAAAGAGAGAGAGGACCCAAATTAATAAAATCAGAAATGAAAGAGGAGAAGTGACAACAGACACTGCAGAAATACAAAAAATTTTAAGAAATTACTATGAGCAACTATATGCCAACAAATTTGACAATCTGGAAGAAATGGACAATTTTCTAGAGGTGTACAACCTTCCAAGGCTAACTCAAGAAGAAACAGAAAACCTGAATAGACTGATTACCACCAGGGAAATTGAATCAGTAATCAACAATCTCCCAACAAACAAAAGCCCTGGACCAGATGGCTTTACAGGTGAATTTTACAAAACGTTCAAAAAAGAATTATCACCTATTCTCCTCAAGCTCTTCCAAAAAATCCAGAAGGAGGGAAGTTTCCCAAACACTTTTTATGAAGCCACTATCACCCTGACCCCAAAATCAGACAAAGACACCACACAAAAAAAGAAAACTACAGGCCGATATCTCTAATGAACATAGATGCATAAATCCTCCACAAAATATTAGCGAACAGAATTCAGCAATACATTAAAAAGATCATACACCATGATCAAGTGGGATTCATCCCTAGTATGCAAGTGTGGTTCAACATCAGCAAATCAATTAATGTGATACACCACATTAACAAAATGAAAAATAAAAATCACATGAGCATATCAATAGATGCAGAAAAAGCATTTGATAAAATCCAGCAGCCATTTATGATAAAAACCCTTAAGAAAGTGGGAATAGAGGGATCATATCTCAACATAATAAAGGCCATATATGATAAACCCACAGCTAACATCATACTCAATGGGGAAAAGCTAAAACCTTCCCCTTAAGATCAGGAACAAGGCAAGGTTGCCCACTTTCTCCACTTCTATTCAACATAGTGCTGGAAGTTCTAGCCACAGCAATCAGACAAGAAAAAGAAATAAAAGGCATCCAAATCGGTAAGGAGGAAGTAAAATTGTCATTATATGCAGATGACATGATACTATATATAGAGAACCCTAAAGACTCCACCAAGAAACTATTAGAGCTGATAGATGAATTTAGTAAAGTAGCAGGATACAAAATTAATATTCAGAAATCAGTTGCATTTTTATATACCAATAATAAAATATCAGAAGGAGAAATTAAGAAAACAATCCCATTTACAATTGCTTCAAAGACTATAAAATACCAGGGAATAAATTTAACCAAAGAAGTAAAAGATCTGTACTCAGAAAATTATAAAACACTGAAGAAAGAAATGAAAGAAGATACAAATAGATGGAAACACATACCATGTTCATGGATAGGAAGAATAAATATAGTTAAAATGTCCATACTTCCTAAGGCAATATACATATTCAACGCAATTCCTATCAAACTACTAATGACATTTTTCACAGCAATAGAACATATAATCCTAAAATTTGTATGGGACCATAAAAGTCCCCGGATAGCCTCAGCAATCTTGAGAAATAAGAACAAAGTGGGAAGTATAACAATACGTGACATCAAATTATACTACAAGGCTACAGTAATCAAAACAGCCTGGTACTGGCATAAAAACAGACACATAGATCAATGGAACAGAATAGAGAGCCCAGAAAAAGATCCATGCCTATGTGGCCATTTAATCTACAACAATGGAAGCAAGAATGTACAGTGGGTAAAGACAATCTATTCAATAAATGGTGCTGGGAAACCTGGACAGACACATGCAAGAAAAATGAAGCTGGACCACCTCCTTACACCATATACAAAAATAAATTCAAAATGGCTTAAAGACTTAAATGTAAGATCTGAAACCATGAAATTCCTAGAAGAAAACATAGGAAGAAACTTCACAGACATTACCCGGAGTAAGATTTTTACTGATATATCCCCTCGCGCAAGGGAAGTAAGAGAGAAAATAAACATGTGGGATTACATCAAACTGAAAAGTTTTTTCACAGCAAAGGAAACCATCAATAAAACAAAAAGGGATTCTACTGAATGGGAAAAGATTTTTGCCAATGATATATCTGATAAGGGGTCAATATCACAAATTTATAAAAATCTCACTCAACTCAACTCCAAAAAACAAACAACCCCATTAAAAAATGGGCAGAGGACATGAAGAGACATTTTTCTAAAAAGGACATACAGATGGCAAACCGACATATGAAGAAATGCTTAACCTCACTAACCATCAGAGAAATGCAAGTAAAAACCACAACGAGATACCACCTCACCCCAATCAAAATGGCTAGCATCGATAAATCAACAAACAACAAGTGCTGACGCGGATGTGGAGAAAAGGGAACGCTCGTGTACTGTTGGTGGGATTGCAGATTGGTGCAGCCACTATGGAAAACAGTATGGAGGTATCTCAAAAATCTAAGAATGGAACTACCTTATGATCCAGCAATTCCACTCCTAGGTATCCTTCTGGAGAAATCCAAAACTCTAATTCAAAAAACTTTATGCACTCCTATGTTTATTGCAGCACTATACACAATAGCCAAGACATGGAAACAACCGATATGCCCATCAGTAGACGACTGGATTAAGAAACTGTGGTACATTTATACAATGGAGTATTATGCAGCCATAAAGAAGAAAGAAATCTTACCATTTGCAACAACATGGATGGACCTAGGGAACATTATGTTAAGTGAAATAAGTCAGACAGAGAAAGACAAATACCATATGATCTCACTTATATGTGGAATCTAAAGAAAAGAATAAGTGAATGAACTAATCGGAAACAGTTTTGGAGCCATGGAGGAAAACTGAGGGTTGCTAGATGGGAGGGGGGGTGGGGATAAGGGGGAAGGTGAGGGGATTAGAAAACAGTCAGTAACCACAAGATGGCCACGGGGTTTTGAAATTTAATTTGGGGAATGTAATCAATAATGTTGTAAAGATTTTGTAGAGTACCAATGGACACTTGTCCCATTTGGGAGACCACCTCAGGGATGATGTGGATGCCTGGTCACTGCACTGTACACCTGAAGCTGAAGCTGAACAATAATGAATGCCAACTATAACTATAACTATAACTATAACTATAACTATAACTATAACTATAACTATAACTATAACTATAACTATAACTATAACTATAACTATAACTATAACTATAACTATAACTATAACTATAACTATAACAACAACTATAACTATAACTATATATGTATATATGTATATATATGTATGCATATACTTACAAGAAGCAGAGTACAGCATTAGGTATAGAGACAGTGGAAATGTAATGGCTGTGTGCGATGTCAGAGGGATAGAGGATGGGGGGAGGGGGGTTCCCACATTGTGAGGGATATAAATGATAAACATCTAAGTATTACTTTGTCTTGTGCACCTGAAACTAATAAAAAAAAGTTTTTAAAAAAAGTATGTCACCGATTCTTTTATCTTGTAAATAACAGTAGAGATAGTATACAAATACAGAAAAGTCTTTGAGATGGGAAATACTATATACTACCCCAAAAAGTTTATCAAAGTAATTTTTTCTAAGGAAAGTTTTCTCTATAGGAATTCTGGCGTCAGTCAGTACTCATCCATTTCTGTACTCCTTGCATTCATCTCTTTGTTGTGTATATTTCATTTTCATTTATAGGAAGGGCTCACAGATTTTATGTTCCCTGAGTTTTTGTACGTTTGACATTGTCTATTGCCTCTGTATTAACAATAATTTGTCTGGTGGAAATTCTTGTGTCCCACTTTCTTTTCCTCAGTACTTTGTGGACATTGTTCTATCATCTTCTTGACTGATTTTCATTGTCCCCTCCCACCCTACCCCACCACTGCAAGTGAATTACTTTTTGTTTTTAGGTACATAAGTCTTTTTTCTTCTACTATGAAGTATAGAAAATTCATCAAGACGTGTCTCAGAACTAAGCATTTGGTATCACTTTTTCCCCTGAACCCAACGTGCAGTTTTTCTTTCTTTTCCTTTATTCTAATGTATATTTTTTCTATTTCATGTGTTGTAGTATTTCCTTTGGGGACATAAGGAAATATGCTGGATTATTATCCATACTCCCTATCTCTCTCTTTCTCTTAACCACTTCAACTTTGTCTCTTCCCTAGGCATTTTCTGTAATTATTTCAAGATTTTCCTAAGTGTGATGAATTTAGTATTTAGATATGTTAATTTTGTTTCCTGCTGTTTCAAAATTATTTGTTAACTCTGTAATTGTTATTTTGCTCCTCAGTTTTTTTCTTAGCTCTGTATGCCTATTTTTCATTTTATTTCATTTTCTCATCTGATAACTTTTGTTTAATAAATTCATGTTTTTCTTGTTTTTTTTTTCTCCTAAATAAAAAGCACTTGTTTTGTATTTTTCTTCCTGCTTCTTGGGGTTATGTTATCTTCCAGAATGGATCCTTCCTTTATCCATTTATACTATGTTTCTTCCTTTCTATTTTTCTTTAATATCTTTGCATAATTGCCATGAATTTTATTTTTGAAAAAAATTTAATATACGCATCTCTATCCCATTGGCCTGTGTACATCGTGAATCAGTTTTACTTGGTTCTCATCTCAACATGTTTGAGTCCTGATGTCTTTCCTTCAGTATTGTTTATTTCAGTTCTTACAATATTTCTTACCTTAGCATGTTAATTAAACTTTCTGTCTCTCAGTTTCATCAATTTGTAAAATAGGAATAAAATAGTACTTACTTACAGGTTCAGCATTAAATGAGATATGAAGTGCAAAGTACTTGTAACAGTGCCTGACATACACCAAGAGCTAATGCCCAAAGGGAGGAAGGCTCTCACCTCCCCAACTTTTAAGTGTCGGTGCTCATTCATTCAGTCCTTAGACCTCTTCTCTTGCTACACTAACCCCCTTGGTGATCTCTTCCTTGATTGTGGTATTAATACCATTCATAAGCCGGTAACTCAAATTTCTGTTTTCAGCATAAACTTCTCTCTCTGGACTTGTATTTCTAGCGACTTAACATTTCCACTTGAGTGTCTAATAGACATCTCAGACTTAATGTGTTCAACATCAACCTCCTGATCTCCAGTACCTCTCTCCTCCCTTGAACCCACTCTTCTCGTAGTCTTCCCCACTGTACTTAATGGTAATACCACCCTTTCATTTCCTCAGGACAAGTACATGGGAATTATCTTTGACTCATCTTTCTTTTATATATCTCACATTCAAATCAGCCCTTCAATATAGAATCCAGAATCATTACCTCCCTACCACTGCCCTTGTCCAAACTATTGTCATCTCTCACATGTATCCTTGCAAATGGCTCCCAAATGGAGCCTCTACTTCTGTCCTTGCCCCTCCAAGTCTATTCTCAATATTGCAGGAACATCTAAATTGAAACAATGTCACTCCTCTCTGAAATCCCCCCAACAACACTTCATGTCCCTGAGAGAAACAAAAAGCCAGAGTCTTACTAGATCCTGTATGATCTACTGCCTGTCATCTCTCTAATCTTATCTTGGCCTCCTCTCTCCTTATTTATTCCACTCCAGCCACACTGAATTTGCTGTCCATTGAACACACCAGATAGACGCCTACCCATCAGGAAATAGATACTGAATTTCAGGAAATTAGTCTTCTGCATATGTTGAGACAATAATTTTATTAAAAATAATCTGTCAGCATAATAAATTACATTGATTGATTTTCGAATGTTAACCTAACTCTGCATTCTTGGGTTAAACGCCACATAATTATTACTCACATTATATGTTGTTGGATTCTATTTGCTAAAATGTTTTTTTAGAAGTTTTCAGCTACAGTCATGAAGGATAATGCTCTGTGGTTTTCTATTCTTACAATATCTTAGATTTTGGTATCAAGGTTATGTTTATCTCAAAGAAGGAGTTGGGAAGTATTTCCTCTTCAATTTTCTGTGAGCATTTGTGCAGAATTTGTATTATTTCTTTTTTAAATGTTTGGTAGAATTCAACCAGTGAAGCCATCTGAGATTGTAGTTTTATTTGAGGTAAAGTTTTAATTAAAAATTCTATTTCTCCAATAGATATATATGGTTATTCATATTATATATTTCTTCTTGAGTAGATTTTGGTATTTTTCTCTTTCAAGGAATTTGCCCATTTCATTTTAATTTTTCCAATTGTATTGGCAAAAATTTATTTATAATATTCCCTTATTATTTTCTCAAAATCTAAAGACTCTGTGGTAAAGTTACTGCTATTATTCTGGATATTGGTAATAGGTGATGTGTGTTATTGTTTTTTTTCCTCACCCCTTTAGCTATAGGTTTATCAATTTTATCTACCTTCTCAAAGAAACAACTTTTGGTTTCATTGATTTTCTCTGTTGTTTTTTATTTCATTAATTTCTGCCTTGAAATTTATTATTTTTTCTTTTGCTTACTTTGGGTTTTGTTCGCTCTTCTATTTCTAGTATTCTTAAGGTAACAGCTGAGGTCATTGATTAGAGACTTTTCCCTTTTATAATGTAGGAATTTAGTAGTATATATTCCCTCTAAATATTTCATTCCATGCAAAATGCTTTCTAACTTCCCTTTCGATCTATTTTACTCCATGGATTATTTAGAAGTTCATTAGTTGGTTTCCAAATATTTGGGGATTTTCTAGAAAGCTTTCTGTTACTGATTTCTATTTTAATTCCACCTTGTTCAGACAACATACTTTTTATGATTTGAATCCTTTTAAATTTATTGATGACTCAGAATCAGAATATGGTATAGCATGGTAAATATTGTTGACAAGAATGTGTGTTCTGCCTTTGTTATATAGTGTGTTGTATAAATGTCATTTAGGTTAAGTTAGGTGAGAGTGTTGTTCAAATCTTCTATATTCTTACTGATTTTCTATCTACTTGTTCTATCAATTATTGAGAGAGGGTGTTGTAATCTCCAAGGATAATTGTAGATTGGTTTATTTCTCTTCGAATTCAATCAGTTTTTTTCTTTATATTTGAAGCTTTGTTATTAGGGAAATAAACATTTAGGCTTTTATCATCTTTATGAATTAACTCCTTTACCATTGTGCAATGACCCTCATTATCCCATTATCCCTGGTAATATTCTTTGCTCTGAAACCTATTTTGCCTGATATTAATATAGCCCCTTCAACTTTATTTATTTATTTTTTTCCCCATTCTTTTTTTTTTTTTTATTAAATTTATTGGGGTGACAATTGTTAGTGAAATTACATAGATTTCAGGTGTACAATTCTGTATTACATCATCTATAAATCCCATTGTGTGTTCATCACCCAGAGTCAGTTCTCCTTCCATCACCATATATTCGATCCCCCTTACCCTCATCTCCCACCCCCCCCCCCCTTACCCTCTGGCAACCACCAAACCATTGTCTGTGTCTATGAGTTTCTGTTTCTCATTTGTTTGTCTTGTTCTTTTGTTGCTTTTGGTTTATATACCACATATCAGTGAAATCACATGGTTCTCTGCTTTTTCTGTCTGACTTATTTCGCTCAGCATTACACTCTTTATTATGGTTTGTTACGAATTTACTTTTTTAAATTAATTTCAGGTGCACAAAACAATGTAATTGTTAGACATTTATCATTTATATCCCTCACACAGTGACAAGTTCCCTCTCCCCATTCACTATCCCTTTGACATCGCACACAGACATTGTATTTCCACTGTCTCTATTCCTAATGCTGTACTCCACTTCTTGTAAATATATATATATATATATATATATATATATATATATATATATATATATAATTGTAGTTGACCATTAATTATTGTTCAGCTTCAGCTTCAGGTGTACAGTTATGCATTTACTTTTGACTTATTTGTGCCTTTATGTTTAAAGTTTCTTGTTGTTTAGACTTACATTTAATATATTTATTCATTTGGTTGGGTCTACATCTATCATATTGCTATTTTAAAAATTTATCCATCTGTTCCTTATTCCCTTTTCCCTTTATTTTCTGTCTTATCATAGATTATTTTCTATGATTCCACTGTATTTTCTTTGCTGGTTTGCTAGCTACACCTCTTTGTTGTATAATTTAGTTTCAAAATTATCAGCAACTGCATATTCAAAATTCTACCTTTTCTCCATTATTTTTATTCTCTCCTTCTGGGGTCCAGTGACCAATTGTTGGTCTGCAAACTATTTGTTACTGGCAAGCATCATTAAGTACACTGTTTTGTCCAGCTGACATTATTTTTTAACTAAGTCTTTCTTGATAAAATAAGCAGTGTATTGATTTAAATTCTGGCACAAGCTCCTTTCTCACAGTGAACTGGCACTTTGTGTAACACTGTTCTAGATGTTATAGAAATAAGCACATGGGACAGTTCTGTCTTGGCAGAGCCAGAAAAGTCTTTTTTTAAAAAATTAAAGTTTACTGGGGTGACAATTGTTAGTAAAGTTACGTAGATGCTGTGACATAGGCTGAGCCTTCAAAGATCACTAGCTGTTCATTAGGTTGATGGGGTAGGAAAAAGCATTCTAAGTGTTATAAGCGTCTTGATGTTAGGGACCTTATCCTCTTCATCTTGGTAGCCCAGAACCATGCCTGAGACATAACAAATGCTCAGTAACTGTCCGTAAAATTCAACTGAACATCTAGGGAGAATAGTTTCAGTAATGGTGCTAAAGGAAGAGAGAAAGGTGTCTTATGGGGGGTTGCAAGTAGAGGGTGAGAGATAAAGCTAGAGAAAAAGGAAAACCAAACTAAATGGGGGAGGTCTTGTTAGAGCTATTATGGGTTGTGAACTTTTGTCCTAAAAATTATGGTGGGTGTTTGAAGGATTTCAAGCGTGATGTGATCAGCTTGGCACCTGACTGCCCTGCAAAGGGTGGTTCAGAGTGGGCTACCCTAAAGGCAGAGCAACTTAGGCAGGGCTAACCTAAAGGAAGCTCTTGCAATAGTCCCCAGGACATATGGTGAGAATCCTAATGAGACTGGCTTCACACCAGGGAGTAGTCATTTCTCTCTAGGCATAGGCTTGGTGGAACTTCTCCCAGCTCTGACCCTTTAGGACACTCGAAGGTATTAGGTAGCAACTGTAACTTTCTTTTCCTAGACCCAGGCAGCCCATGCCTGTCTTGTCCTGGATGTTTGTGATGAAGGAGTGAACAACATCTTATCGGGGCACAGAGGAGGAGGAGGTGCTGTCAGTTAACTATGCTCTATTGCCATTTCCTTGTTCTGGGAATCAGACAGCTCCCCAAAGGGTTTATGTTTACCCAAGACAGTGCTTCTGGACCAAATGAAAGACAGCAGACACTTCTCATTGGGGGAGTTCTTTCTGGGCACATAAGTCATTCTAGCCCCAATCATTTCTTTACTAGAGAATCAGGAACTGTTCTTCCTACTTTCATTCCTTAGAGCTTGTCCCCTCGTCTCCCCATCCCCAACACATTCAACTTTCACAACACTTCAAGATGCAAATCTAATTTACAAATTCTTGCAAGTCATTTTATTTCTGAAGCAGCTGCTGTGTGAAGGAAGCAAGTGTCTGGTTCACAAAGTTTGCACACAAAGTGAAGGTGAAACACTACCAATGATGAGGATTAAAATAATAATAATAATAATAACAACCAAGAGGAAAATTGCCTAACATTGATATATAACACAAACAGTTAAACGTGTTTGTGTGTGTAGGTGGGGAAGCTGTAGATACACACATGTGCTTTTGCAATTCTATTTTATAGATGAACAACTGGCTCTTGGCCAAATTTTCCTGTCCTGAATAACAAACAACTCCAAACTTACCCAAAGGCCCACTCTTTGCTATCTTTTTCAAAGATCTCCAGTAATTTGAAAGAAAAATGAGAGAAACATAAAGATTAATTCATTTTGTCTTGATGGATTGACTTATTTGAAAATTCTGTAAGAGACAGGGGTGAAAAAAACCGAGAGTGGTTGAAGTTACGTAATGGGTAATGAGTGCTTAATTACAGGAAGTTTCCCTTTATAAGCAGATTTATTATTATCACCAAAAGGTATAAATTTGATATTCTAGAGAGCAGTACTGTCCAACAGAGATACAATGTGAGCCATATTCATAATTTAAATTTTTCTAGTAGCCTCATTAAAAAGGTAAAAAACAAAACAGGAGAAATTAATCTTAATGCTATAATTTTAACCCAGTATATAAAAAGTATTATCATTTCAACATGCTATTAGTATAAAAATTATTAACAAGATATTTTATATATTTTTTCATACTAAGTCATATATCTGGTGTGCATTTCATGCTTACAGCACATCTCTATTAGGATAGGTCATAATTCAGGGGCTCAACAGACACATGTGACTAGTGGCTACCATATTAGAGAGCGCAACTTTAGAGATTCTTGGGTAATTTGACTTCTCCAAGGATCCCAACTCAGGGCTTAAGGAACCTAGACTTGCTTTCCTAGGGCTTTTCCCCAACACATGCACAAACAGTTCTAGTGGGGCAAGGGCAGGGATAGAGTGAGAAGAAAAAGGAGGAACTGAGACCAGTCCATCCAATCCCCAGTGATGTGCTGGCGTCAACCGGAAACTGCCTTGGTGAGGACTGACTGTCACAGATGCCACGGAACCAAAATCATTAGGAAAAGGAAGCCTCATTTGCAGTGGGGTAGATGAGGCCCAACTCATCTGCCCACTCCAGTGGCTTTGTAGCACTTTTCTTAGCTGGTTCTCAGGACTTGTCTAACTCATGTTCCCTGCTGTTTGCCTGTAACAATCCTTAAGAATTAATAGCCCTGTAGAAAATTAGAGCTGGGAGGGGCTTTAGATGTCCTTTGGTAGAATCTCCTCATTTTAAAGTTGAGGACAGTGAGACCCAGAATGTCAAAAACTTGCCAGAGGACCCATAGCTGGTTAGAAGTAAAAGTTCTCCTAGCTTTGAGAAACTCAAGCTGCTGTCTCTTCCTCTATACCAGATCGATACAAGAATGTATTCAGCTGGAGCAATCCACAGCTAATGTTCTCTAGGGCTTCTAAGGTCCACTGTATACAGGAAAAGACAAATATTGCCATTAGTCCAGGTTAAATTAATGCACTTTGACATCATATGTGTTGAGAAACTAAATAAAATGTGGGGAACTTTGATATACAGATCAGGGAAGATAAGCAAATACCAGGAGAAAGAGGCAATAACACCCTACCCTCCCAATGCCCCCCACTGACCAAGGGTCCGAACAGTTCCAATGAAAGACAAGTTGTCAGACTTGTTAAAATAGCAAGACCCAACTATATCCTGCCTACAAGAAGTGTACTCAAATACAAGGAAAGTGTACTCAAATATAAATTAAAAAATGTTACTGAAATCAAGACCTCAAAGAAATATTTGCACTCTCATGTTCATTGCTGCATTATTCACAATAACCAAGCCATGGAAGCAACCTAAATGTCCATCGACAAAGGAATGGTTAAAGAAAATGTGGCATATACATACAATGGAATATTATTCAGCCTTAAAAAAGGAAATCCTGTCGTCTGTAACAACATGGATGAAGCTGGAGGACATTATGCTAAGTAAAATAAGCCAGATACTGAAGGACAAATACCACATGATCTCATTTACGAGGTCTGACAATTCAGTTCGTGAACTCATCCTAGAAAAAGTGCTACATACTTTATTGCTGAATATCATTATGGTCACCTTCAAAGTACTCCCCTTGGGAAGCTATGCACTGATGCCAGCGCCTAGTTCACCCTTCAAAGCAATTTTGGAACTCTTTTTCTGGAATGGCCATCAGAGCTCTCATTGTATTACCTTGATGTCCTGAATGTCATCAAAATGTCTTCCTTTCAATATTTCCTTTATCTTCGGATAAAGAAAAAAGTCATTGGGAG
The DNA here is from genome assembly GCF_036562045.2 of Rhinolophus sinicus. NCBI lineage: Eukaryota > Metazoa > Chordata > Mammalia > Chiroptera > Rhinolophidae > Rhinolophus > Rhinolophus sinicus. The sequence goes on from NC_133765.1 coordinate 10,048,719, forward strand.
CCAGATCAGATGCGTAGGGAGAGTGTTCCAATATAATTATTTGTTTACTGGCTAAAAACTCCTTCACAGACGGTGCTGTGTGAGCTGGTGCATTGTCATGATGCAAGAGCCATGAATTGGTGAAAAGTTCAGATCGTCTAACCTTTTCATGCAGCCTTTTCAGTACTTCAAAATAATAAAGTTGGTCAACTGTCTAGTTGGTACAAATTCATAATGAATAATCCCTCTGATATCAAAAAAGTTTAGTAACATCGTTTTGACTCTTGATTTGGACTGATGGAACTTTTTCTTCATGGAGAATTGGCTGACTTCCATTGTACACTTTGACACTTTGTTTCAGGGTCCTATTGGTACACCCATGTTTTATCACCAGTGATAACACTGCCCAAAACATTGTCTTGCTTCTCCAAAAGGTCTTGGCAACCTTTGACTCTCCTTTGCTTTTGTTCCCCAGGAGCTCCTTCGGGACCATTTTTACATACACCTTTCTCATGCCAAGATTTTCAGTTAAGATTTTCCTAACTGTTTCTCTATCGATGTTTACGTGGCTTGCTATGCTTCTCAGAGTCAGCTGACAATTTTGACACATAATTCAACAAATTTTTGCAATGTTTTTGTCAGTTCTGCTCATTACTGGCTGCCCTGACCTCTCTTCATCAGTGACGCATTCTCTTCCCTCAGAAAATGTTTAATCTATTTGTACACTGTTGTTTTCTTCACGGCATTATCCCCATAAACTTGAACTAACATGTCCCTGATTTCACTTCCAGTTTTGCCAAATTTAACAAGAAATTTAACGTTCATTCGTTGCTCTAATTCAAGCTCAGATATTCTTGCGAAGGCACACAAAAACATGCAACAATAATGAATGCCACTCAGCAAGACACCACCACACGTTGACACAAACACAGCTGTGAGACATTGATACAACAAGGTTATGGAACCTTACAGAGCTGTTTGTATAGTGCTGCCAATATAAGTGCATGGTGGTAAGTTCACGAATGTAATTGTCAGACCTCGTGTAACACTCTTGTTCCCTTATTGTTCTAATTGTCTTTTTTTTTCTAATTGTCTTTTTGAGGGGTGTGTTTGTTATCTTTTAAGTTTTTCTCTGCATCTTTGATGTCATTTAGAATCACTACTAAATGTCTAGGTTTGTATTGGCTTTTATTTACCCTGCTTGCAACTTGGTATATTTCTTCAAATTAGGGTCTTATGTTTTTCTTTAATTCTGGAAAATTTTCAGCCATGATCTCTTTGAATATTTTCTCTCTTCCTTTCTTCTCTATTCTTTTGTAGCTCTAGTTTATGCTTTTTGAATGTCTAATAGATGAGTATTGTACCTATTCATTCTGTTCTTCATATCTCAATTGGCTTTTTGTATTTCCATCCTTTTGCTTCACTCTTTATCCCTATTTCATCTATATCTCTGTATGTGTAATTTCAATTATCATTCAGTGTCTTTAACTGTGTCTAATCGACTATGGATTTAAAACATCTCAAGTACACAAAAAGAGATTGACATTAATTCTTGTTTCATTATATACTTGTCCCTTTTGTTCATGTATGGCCCTCTTTTGTTTGCTTACATATGTATCAGTTCATTAATAACATACAAAACGAAGGGACTAGAATGTTAACAATAACTTATATTTATCTATGTGCTTCTTACCCATCTTATCCCACTGCGTCCTCTCATTCAAAGTAACCACTGCCCGGAACTTTGTGATTATTATTCCTTCACTTAAAAAATTTTTTTAAATCATAATTTAAGAATATACATATTTCTAAAAGCACATTATTTCGTTTTTTAACCTTAAAAATTTTGCAACTTTGATTTCCCCCCAAAAGGAAGGAGGTGAATTCAGAAAGGAACACAGGGATATATGTTGAATGGCTGATATGTTCTGTGTCTTCAAGTGTTTCTGTGCTGATTCATTCATAAGATAATTGCCATCCCTTGTTTGATTTCATCTATTCTCCCAACAAATAATAGCTGACAATTCACTATATGCAAGGCACTATTTTGGCAATAGCTTATACATTTAAAACAACTACTGTATTTACTTTTTATCTTATGTAAGACTGTGTATGTTATTCTGAGTTAACTTCTTTCCTTCTTTGATCTCTTGAGTTGTGTGTTCTAATAAACGATTCAAACTGCAAAAAAAAAAAATTTGCAACTTTGTAAAAATGGTTCTATGCTGAAATAGTCTTCTGAGGCTTATTTTTTCATTCATAATTATGTTGTTAAGATTCATGTATACTGCTGTATGTAGCTATAATTCATTTGTTTTGACTGCACTGTAATGTTCCATTGTGTCATCATGTGACTGTAACACAGTTTATTTATCCACTCTTCTGTCAGTGAACATTTGGGTTGTTTCCAAGTTTGTGCTATTATGCACAACACTACTGTAAACATCATTATTCATGTCTCTTGACTTCATCTTTATTTTGTTCCAAGAAATGCAATTGCTGAGATACAGACTATGTGAATGCTTAACTTTCAAAATAATGTTGCACACTTTTCTTAAGTGGTTGTACCAAATAAATCTGCTATTTAACCTATCAATTGAGTTTTTAACTTTCAGTGCCCATGTTTTCACTTGTAAAAGTATTATGTAGTTCTTTATCGAATTTCCTTTTACATTTCCAAACTATCTTCTACTGCCGTTGCAGCTTTTATTTCTTTATTTTTTTATCTGTCTAATCAGTTTAAACATCCATGTATTACATCGCATAATTATCTCCCGTTACTGAGGTGCTAAATCTCTTTGTTGCATTTGCTTAATATCCATATACAGTCCCTCACCCCATCGTTGTTTGTTTCTTCATGTGGTTTATAAATTTTGATTCTGAGCTTATCTTCATCATTTATTCCCCCGAGGGAAATACTGTCTACTGTGAGTTAAGTGCCTCTACAAAGTGACTTTTCAATGGCTTCTACTGGAGCCACAAGGATTTCTATGATTTAGCACCCGTATTTATGTTATGCTGCTGTCTTGGTTTGGAGTTCCTATGTGCATGTACAGCATACATCTAGACCCCGCACTCACATGGCAGAGGCCTGGAGTTTTGCCTTCTCATAAATGATGTTTTTCTTTTAGCTCCATCATAGCCTCAAATGGATGTCAAGATTCCTTGTCACTTCCATAGGTTGATGAAGTTTTCCTATTTCCCTTTCCAGGGATTGTGAAAACCTTCAAGTCACTAGGCTTTGTCAAGGGGGTTTAATTACAGTTTCCAAATTGATGCTCAAGACCATGCCTTATGCCAGTATAACCATGAAAACCAGTCCACAGCTCGGGGGCCTACATGCAGGCCTAAAAATCCACTTTCACTTATGATATTGACTTCCACTTTCCACTCTCTCTGGGTTTGAGTTCTTCCTTTTGTTTTTATTTGTTTGTTTGTTTAGCTTGCATTTCTATGGGTAGATGAACTAAGCAGAGAAGCCCAAGTCTGCATAGGCAAGCTTGTTGCTAGAAATTCTACTGATATATTTTTATTAGAATATTTATGTCATTTTTCCTTGGGTTCTTGTTAATTGATTAACTCAAATCTCTCACACTAAGGGCAAGCTCCTTGAGGTCAGGTGCATTGCATTTATCTTTGTCTCCTTTACATACATGACTTTTGCACTAACATATTAACACATAAGACACATTTGAATATAGTTGTGAAATATAGATATAAGGCATGAACAAATGAATGAATGAATGCCACCTGGCATCATCTTACTACTCCAAGTTCACTTTCCAATAAAACCCCATTTCTACATTTTATTCAAAGAACTCCCAGGGTCTAGAAAGACAGACACTTTTTCAAGGTCATAGAAGATTAGTCAAAGAGAGGCAGAGAATCCTGAGCCCCGGATAGCTGACAACCTGTTGTGTCTGTTCTGTAGGGAGTGTGAGAGGACAGGACAGCTGCCATATAGAGGCAGTGTGCTGTGCAATTTACAGGATTTGTAATACTCACTTGTTTGAATACAGGCAGCTTTTGTGCAAACTCCCCCCTCCCAGTGCTGCCAGGGCTTCTCTTGCTCCACCTTAAATATCCCCACTCTTCCAGTCAAGAGTGGGTATATGTACTGATACAGAGCTTATGTTCTGAGTGAGCATGTGTCTACACACATGCATATGCATGCGTGGGGGCTGTGTGTGTTACTGCCTGTGTCCTTGGGAAAGGAAAACCAGCCTTCCATGCATAACTGCCTCAGCACTTATTGATCATACCGAAGCTCCTTATGTGTCTGCCTCCCCTACTAAACTGTGTTCCTTGAAGGTTGGTACTATGTTTCCATCATCTTTGCACCATCCATGCCAACAGAGTAAATGTTTGCTGAATCAGATGATCAAGAACGAAGCATGGGACAAGATGCCCTGAACAGTCCAGCTGCTTTTCTGGGTGTCTCATTTTAGCCAAAGTTTCTAAAGATGCAGTATCCCTTTTCTCCTTTTTCCAACAGAAGGGCAGATGTCAAAGCAGCCTCCTCCCGCCTTCCTTAGCTTAATTCTCTATAAACTTTGTACATGGATGTTAAGTAGGTCTATTTCCACCTTTGAGAGCTAGAACCAGTTTGAGCCTTCTTCATGAGGTGTGTAGCAATGGTGTCCCTAAATAGCTTGGGGTGATGAAAGAAATAGGCTTGGGAGAGACACCTCCCTGTTTGTCTCTCAGCCTTGGAAGTGGGCCCTAGTAGGGCTTTGCCCCAACCCTGGCCTCTCTCTGCCCAGGGCTATGAGGTACTTAAGAGTTGTTGCATTCTGTGTGTGTGAAAAGAGCAAAGGGAGTATGAGTCAGAGAAATAATTCCTAGGGCCAACCTCACCCTAGAATTGTTTCATTAAAATGGGGAGCTAGAGAGGGGGGAATAAGCTGTTTGCCAAAGGCTCCACACTGTTTCAACTTGCCTTTGACTTGAGGACTCAGCAAACACTAACACGGGGCTGACAAACCGAGAACGGCTTGATTTACAGAGCACTCACTCCTCCATCACAGGAAAATCTCAAACATTGTAAATCGAGGTTCTCAAGTGTTCATAGGCAATATCCTGCTCTCTGTCTGCCTAGCACCCTCGAGTAAATTTCCAGTGGGCAACATGCCCTTCTAAGAGGCAGGACAAAGAAAATTTTCCTTTGTACAGATAGATGCCATTAGGTCAGTCAGATGAAGAGCTGGTCAGTCACTGTGTTATTCAAGGTAGGAATTTTGAGTTCACTGGGGGAATTTCATAAAAGATCCTGCTCTCTGTCACCCAGCTTTAGGGGCTTCCATCAGTAATAGAGGTTATGTTGTTTGGAGAGACAACACCAATTTTCATAGCCTGACCCAATTGGCACAAATACCTGCGTTTCCACAAACTTTTTTCAGATGGTCTGCCCAATGAATACTAGCCCACTCTTCTGGAACACTGAGGTGTGTCACATGTTTCCTTTATAGTGGTGACTCCAGAATTTCTATAGAGGAGGGTCTTAAGGGACACCAATGTTGGAAGTGGAAGTCAGGGAATTTGTCTGAAATCTGGGTTTTCATGAACCATGTGATCAGCTGGTTGGAAAGATCATCAGAAAGGAAACAAAGATAAAAGTACTATTAATGAAAAAAAATACTTTGTTTACATCAGCAAGATACTCCTTTGGGTTTGAAGGACATGAAACTTGGGATTCATTTTTTTCTTTGTGATACTCAGTTATTTTAGTTGTATTTTATAGCATTTGATTTGCTTTGGTTTAATTTTTTCTTCTAGATTATTCTGTGATCTCATAAGCTTGGGAATTTAAAAGGCATGTTTATTTATTTATTTAGCTGAAATTTACTTATTTGCTGACTTCATTTATTGGGATTTTGGGTATGAGGTTGGGCAGATGAGTGTGGAGTAAGTAATATGGCCCTGTCAGTGTTCTTTGGTTCTTTGGGACCCTGGGAGGAATGCTGTTGTTTCAGAATTAGCCTGACTATATCTATAGTAGAAGCACAAAGGATCAGATTAAATCAAATTAGGGAGACTTTCAATAGCATCAGAGAGCAGGTCACTACTTCTCTCTGGATTTCAATGTTCTATAAAATGAAAAGGTTGGTCTAGATGACTAAGGTCTCTTTCTGCAGCTTCTATCTAGCTATCCACCCATCCATCCTTAGCAGATTGGGTGATGGAGCCTATTAATCAGGTTATTTTTTGTCTCTTCCATCTACTCACTATAATCCCAGAGTAAGTTCTTTTGTGCTTTTCTGACTTTGTATTCTCTAGATGCAAAGTAGGGACACTTACATTGGCCTCTTTCCTACCCGTAAGCATTGGCAAAGAATCTGAGCCTCTCAGACAGAAAAAGGATTTGGCCCATCTCTTCCCAAAGAACCTCCAGAGCACAGCCTAATCTAGGGAGAAATACCCACATAACCACAGGTGGACACTTCCACTTTTGGGAAGAGGAAAATTAGAAAGAGAAGAGTAGCTCACACATGGGACCACACAGGACAGCCTGGACCACAGCACTGGGCAGTGGGGCTTCCCTCATCTGTCCTCATGGGACCTTGGTCACTCTTACATTACAGAGTGTTATAGCAGGAAGGTCTGCAGAGATCACCTCAACAACCATACTTTTGAAAGATAACAAATCTTTATTAAACCGGAGGCCATTTTTTTCCCTTCAATACGTAATCCAAAGAGAACCCATTAAATGCACAAATTCACAGCCAAACCAGATGAAATAAAGAGAGGTGGCATCTGCCCTCTAAGAGTTTATAATCTAAAGGAAACAGCACAAAGTCACAATGGGAAAACAAATCCTGCACAGCCTTCAAGAGCATTGAGTCCAATATTGACGCTGATTACATCAGGTCAGGAGCTTTTGATTTACTCAGAATGGGGCGAGGGCGGTGGGTTTAGATATGGGGCAGATTCTCCACAGGAAAATCACTAGGTGTGGCAGTCAGTTAGGAAAGTTTCCGTGCTGGTGGGAATTCCAGGTGGCAACTTGAAGGAGAAGAGGTGGTACTGGCAGGTGCTTGAAGGCAGAGTGGACCAGCTCATCTAATGAGGACCCGCGTTTTCCAGAGCCTTAAAGTATGTGGCCACTTGAATTGAGAAGCTGCTAAACCGACTCTTTCTCTCATTATTCAGATGTCTCAGGAAATCCCACTTATTCCCCAAGACCCTCCCAGAATGTGTCCAATCAGAACCAGTAGCTACACCTTTTGCTTATGGTATTAGAATTTAAGTGGACATGTTAAATTTGCTGTCTCTACCTAAATTCACCCTGACCTCTGGCACATATTTACATTTTAGTGGCTTAGTAAATTATAACTACTGTGTTCTTTCAGCAAGCAGACAATACACCTCACACAGCCGTAGAATGTTAGAGGAGGAAGAGTTAACAGCCCACTCATTCCACAGGTGACAACACTGAAGTTACCAGAGACTTTGCAAAACTTGCAAAGTTACGGACTTTGAGAACACCAAGGTCATGTTTGTCTGTGCAGTGATATTATTCCATGGCCTTGGGTCTGCCTTCCTGATGTGCTCCATCTCAGACTCCCTTCCCTGTCCTGGGCAGCCTTGGTCTCCCTCCACCAGCCCGACCCCCGGTGCTTATCCCCAGCACTTACAGACCCCTCCTGTTTGGCTCCAGCATGAAGGTAGCAGAGTAGAAGAGAAAACTGGACTTCAGCAGACAAAGTGGAGGGGTGGAGGTAGAAAGAGGAAGAAAAGAAAGCCTGCCAACAAGTGAAACTTGTCTTGTGAACATAACGTGGATGAGATTGATCATTGTGGTTATTTTGATTCTAAAAGCAATTCACAAAGAACTCCAGACATGTTTATACTAAAGAAGCCATCTGAATAATATTATGAATTTGGATCTCTAATGTTCCAAAACGCTTATGAAGAAAAGAAGTAGCTCTTTTCCTTATAAGTATTCTAACTATTCACTCTTTTAGAGTCTTTTTTTTTTTTTTTTATGGGAAGTGCATTACTCCATGAGAGGATTCAATTCAACTATAGCTGCAAAAGGGCCACTCTGGACTCAGGACTAATCTAATGATATATGTTAGTGACTCTGGCTATAATTCCAGGCCAGGAACAGAGTATTCTTGACACTCTGAAACAATGTAATAGGAGATTAAAGTGATGGAAATGTCAGTGCAAACAAAGGTTAGGCTGTACCTTTTAAAAGCAATTAAAAAATAATTTATGCCTAACATCAGATAGGGTAGAAGATAGTAGCAAGTGCTTATGGAGCAGTAGTTCAGAAAGCAACACAGAGAATTCAAACACTGAATGACCAATTGTTTGTTGCTTTGCACATTTGCTGGCTGGAAGCAGATTTGCACTAAAAATTTGGCAGCAGAAGCATACGTGCCTGGATTTATTTCTCAAAAACCATCACAAATGCCTAAGTTTCCTCAAAGTTCTATTTAAAGATTCTTATCAGATTATACCCAAAGAGTCTCTAGAAAAATGTAATTTTGCTTACTGTTGATTGCGGTAAATATACCAAAAATCATTAATTCATTATTATGTTATAGTGGTTGGCTTCTATATTGCCCTGTTTTGTATCTACACATTTTGTAAAGCTTTATACTGACTTGTGTACAGAAACATAACTTGAATTTAGTTAGTTGTGGCATTTGTGGTCATTTTCTATAAAAAGTTGGTCATACGGCTGTTGGTAATGCATGTGGCTTAGTTTCTACTGGAAAATGTGATTCAGCTTACATCATTTTGACTTAACGCACCTTTGCCAGGAATGAAATCTAAGAGTGCAAGGCTGCCCTGTTTTTTCCCAGGTCTGTAGAGACCTGTTGGTTTTAATAGGTTATGTGTAGGACACAAGGATGTGACTCACCTATCCACTTAACAGTCATAAAAAGTACACAAGCAGCTCAGCTTCAGTAATAATGCTCATTGTGTGGACCATATCAAATGTGTGTTATCATTTTTGTGTGTGTGTTATTTTACAGGAAAATGGTGCCCAGTGAACAAGCAAAATATCTATTAAGTTCAATATCATTAACATAACTGTTTTCAGTGGTCATAGGACAAGTGCTGAATTATGGGTTGTCAACTAAACATCACTGACATCCCCTTCTGATGTCTTCCCACTTTGTAGAAGAGAAACTGGTAGCTGAGTTTCCCAGAATCTCTTCTCTGTATGGTTCCAGGAGAGATCATCCAATGAGAGGTACTTACGTGAGGAAGGGGGAAGAAAAAGAGAGACCATTATTCTCTAGAGGCAGATGCAGAGAGGTACACAGAGAAATGTAAAACAGCTTTCAGGTGACTTTTTGAGAATTGTCCATAGTCTGAGACAGTTGGTGGAATCATCTTAGAGATTTATAGGTTTTGTGGTTTCCCAGGTGTGCCCTTGGGAATCACATGCTTCAATGCTGCATTAATGATGGCTTTCTGGATCTTTGCTTCCCAAATGCCTTACTTTTCTCATTTTAAAATTCTTAGTTCTTGGAATATGTACAGAGTGTCTTCTATCCTGATTGGTACAATAAGTAATCATAAAAAATTTAATAGAAAATTAGGAAAACAGAATGGATGAGAGAAGTGCATTGTATTATAGAACACCTATGAAGGGAATCTTATCCAGAATTGGGGGATGGAGGAAGAGAGACTTCCTGAGAAAGTGACCTCTAAGCTGAGACTTGAAGGATAAAAGTGCATGAGTAGAAGAGATGAAGGTTGTCTTCAATCTGTGCAAAGACCCAGAAGCAGAGGGAGCTCAGAGAATGTTTTGGTAGGCACCCCACTGGAGCGGGGCGGTGGGTTGTGAGGGCAATGGGGAGATATTGCAGAGTTTTAAACAGTAGAGTGATATGAACAGGTTTATGATTTCAAATGATCACTTTGGTTGTAGGATCAAGAATAGATTTCAAGAGAGCAAGACTGAATATGGGGAGACCAACTAAAAGGCTGTTGCGGTGGTCTAGGCGTGAGACGTCCATAGCCTGGATTTGGGTACTGGCAGTGGAGATGGAGAGACGGTAGCAGATAAAAGAAATGCTTACTATATGATGGCAGTGGGGTTAGAGAATAGGAGAAGTCAAGGATGACTCACTTTGCATAGATGAGAAGTGAAGCTCAGAGGGATTTCACAGCTCACTAAGGCCACATAGCTCGGAAGCAGCAGAGTCAGGATTCAAACCTCAATTTGTCTAACTCTGGTGCCTTTGCTATTTTCTCTGAGCTCTATAGCAAATAAATCAGAACACAGCCACAAATTTTCAATTAAAAAAAATAATAATTAGAAAGGGGTACTTGTGGCACACAAAATTACCATCTGATATTAACACAATGGTTCTGCTGGGCTCTCTTCATCTCTTATTCTATACTATATTATTTCCTAGTTTGTTTAACTTATTTTCATCAGCTTTCCCTCTATATTTGTGTAAATGTTGTAATTTTAGGAAAAAGAATGGATAAAAAAATATTTCTCCTCCTCACTAAAATTTCGGTTTTAATTTAAAGTAAAACCAAAAGGCATTTCTGCTTTACTTTTTGAAGTATATAAATCTGTAACTCTGGAAGGTCTACAGGCCAAAAGCCATAGCCAGCTGTCATATTTTGTTTGCCAAAATGACTAAGATAATGTGTAAGGTTGGGAAAGCTATAAAATAATTACCCCACATTGCTCCCAAATGCCCACCTCTTCTGTTACATTTCAGATGTATTAAGCAAGTCCAAAATAGTTGGAAACAAATGCTAACTTGCCCATGATTCTAACTCCCATCTGTTCACTGCTGAGTTTTCATCTCCAGAACACACCTCTCCGCTGAGCCCCAGACACAGGAGAACACCCGCAGCCCAGTGACTCAGGCTCCTTAAAGTTTTTTTTTTTTTTTTAATTTTTATTTTATTAAATTTATTGGGGTGACAATTGTTAGTAAAATTACATAGATTTCAGGTGTACAATTCTGTATTACATCATCTATAAATCCCATTGTGTGTTCCTTAAAGTTTTTATGTTCCAATAATCTCACCACCCCACACTGCTTTTCTTCCTGAAATCTTTGTCAACCAAGTCAACAAAACCAGGCACTTAGGAGTTATTCTAGAGTCTTTTCTTCCCTAGTTCTCACATCCTCTCTGCCATTAAATCTGCTGATTCTACCTCATCAAAGCTCTTTATTCTTTCCTCTCCTCTCCACTTCCACTGTCTTAGTACAGGCCAGTGTTTCCAAATTCCTGACAAGTAATAATTTTTATGATGAAGAAAAAATAAATAAGAATGCCCAGGAATTCTTAAAATCATAAGTTATCCTGTATTTTTCATAACTATTTATGTGTTGTGTATGTGTGTTCATGAAAAAAATTTTAATTATTTTATTTTTTCTTTATTTTCTTTCATAATGCAGGCTTATTTTCCTTTTTCTAGGTATTTGAAAACTTTTTCTAAGTTTTCAAATTTATGGGCATAAAATTGTACATAGTATTCTATTGTTGCCTTTTAAATTTAAAGTGTATATGTAATTATGTTCCCATTTTACATCCTTAATATTGTCTATATGTGTATAATCTCTTCACCCCCATAAATCCTGCCAGATTTTATTAATTTTTTTTAAAACCAACTTTTTTGTTGTTGATCACTCTGTTTCTGTTGTATATCATCAATTTCTGTTCATTATTATCTACTTTATTCTACTTGCCTTGAGTTTCTTTTGTTGCTCTTTTTCTAAATTCTTTTTAAAAATATTTTTATCAAAATATAGCTAACATAAAATATTATATTAGTGTCAGGTGTACACTATAGTCATTTAACATTTATATACCTAGAGAAGTGATCACCATGATAAGTCCAGCAACCAGTGACACCAGGCCATGTTATCACAGTATTATTGACTATATTCCCCATGCTGCACATTATATCTCCATGGCTTATTTGTTCCATACATGGAAATTTGAAATGTTTGCTGCCCCTCACCTCCCCCCTTTTTTCATTTTTCAATTATAGTTGAAATTCAATATTATTTTATATTAATTTCAGGTGTACAGCATAGTGGTTGGATGTTTATGTAATTTAAGAAGTGATCCCCCTAACTAGTCTAGTACCCACCTAGCACTATACATAGTTATTACATATTATTGACTACATTCCCTGTGCTTTCCTTTACATCCCCATGACTATTTTATAACTACCAATTTGTACTTCTTTTTTTTTTTTTTTAATTTTTATTTATTTATTTATTTTTTAAATAGTTTCAGGTGCACAAGACAAAGCAAAACTTAGACGTTTATCATTTATATCCCTCACACTGTGTGAACCCCCCTCCCCCCATCCACTATCCCTCTGTACGTTCCCAAAACCTCTCACCTTCCCCTTATCCCCACCCCCCCGCCCCTCTAGCAACCCTCTGTTTTTCCTCCATGTTTCCAAAACTGTTTCTGATTAGTTCATTCACTTATTCTTTTCTTTAGATTCCGCATATAAGTGAGATCATATGGTATTTGTCTTGATTAAGAAACTGTGGTACATTTATACAATGGAGTATTACGCAGCCATAAAGAAGAAAGAAATCTTACCATTTGCAACAACATGGATGGACGTAGAGAACATTATGTTAAGTGAAATATGTCAGAAAGAGAAAGACCAATTTGTACTTCTTAATGCCTTCACCTTTTTCACCCTGCTCCCCACCCCCTCCCATCTATCACCCTGATAAATCTAGTACCTTCTGACACCATACATAGTTATTACAACATTATTGACTATAATCCTTGTGGTATACCCACAGCCCCATGACGGCTGTGTAACAACCAATTGGTACTTCTTAATCCCTTCCTTTTTTCACTGACTCCCCCATCCTCCCTTCCATCTGGCAACCACCAAAATGTTCTCTGTATCTATGAGTTTGTTTCTGTTTTATTCGTTTGTTTATTTTGTTCTTTAGATTCCACATATAAGCAAAATCACATTGCATCTGTCTTTCTCTGTCTGACATTCCACTCAGCACAATACCCTGCAGGTCCATTCATGTTACTGCAGATGGCAAGAACCTATTCCTTCTATGGTCGAACAATATTCCACTGTATATATGTACCATCTCATCTTTATCCATTCATCCATTGACAGACACCCGGGCTGCCTCCACATCTTGGCCATTGTAAACAATGCTGCCATGAACGTATGGATGCACATATCCCCTCACAGTAGTATTTTGGGTTTCTTCAGATGAATACCCAGAAATGGGATCACTGGGTCCTTTGTCTCTTATTATAGTCATTGTTTTAAAGTCTGTTTTGTCTGGTATAACTATTACTACCCTAGCTTTTTTTGTGTGGGTTTTTTTGGGGGTATTTTTTTTTTTGTTTGTTTCCATTTTCATGAAATATTTTTTCCATCCCTTTACTTTCATTCTGTGTATGTCTTTGATCTGAAGTGAGTATATTGTAGGCAGAATATGTAAGGGTCTTTTTTTTAGGGTTGGCATAGCCAGCTAGGACTCTATTTTGGGAAAACATGACTTGGCTTTTAGTTGGGGGCATGGGTAAGAGGAGGTCCCCAGGCAGTAGACTCCTCCCCCAAGGGTGGGCTGAGGACTTGGTCATCTCCTGTGCCCAACGCTCCCTTGCTCAGCTCCTTTCCCACAGGGTTGGAGGCCAGGAGGGACCCCGGTAGCCTAGCCTTTTACTTGGGCAGGACATCAGATGACTCAGACATCAGCTTGCCATCTCGAGTCTCTATCCTCTTCACAACCAACCTCTTGGAGGAGCTGGTGCTGGTGCAACTGAAGGAGCCAGAGCCCCCACCAGAGCTGAAATTGGACTGGAAGTTTAAGCCGTGGTTGAAGCCAGGGCTTGTGGTGTTCCCATAGGCTGGGCTCAGCCCACCTGAGTAGTGGCTTGTGGTCTTGGTAGGGATACTCATGTTTTGCATCCCAGACCCCAGCCGGCTTTCCTCACCCTCCAGCAGCTTCCTGTAGGTGGCAATCTCCACATCCAGGGCCAGCTTGACATTCATGAGCTCCTGGTACTCGCACAGGTGTCAGGCCATGTCCTGCTTGGCGGTTCTCAGAGTGGCCTCCAACCTAGCGACTTTGGCCTGAGCATCCTTGAGGGCCAGCTCCCCTCGCTGCGCAACATAAGTGATGGCAGCCTTCAGGGAAGCCCTCTGGCCTTTGAGGGCGTCAGTCTTCGCCTAGAGTCAGCTGATGTTCTGGTTCACCTCAGAAATCTCTGTCTTTGTGCAACGCAGGTCATCCCTGTCCTTCCCAGCCAACATCTGCAGCTCTTCGTACTGGATCTGGTACATGGTCTCATCCTCAGCCCTGCTATGGTTGCAGTCTCCTCATACTGGGCCTTGACCTCAGCAATGATGCCGTCCAGGTCAAGGGAGCCGTTGTTGCCTATGGACAGCACCACAGACGTGTGGGAGATATGGGCCTGCAGCTCACAGACCTCCTCTGCATACAGCTGCCTGTAGAAGTTGATCTCATCAGAGCGGGACTCCAGCTCTACCTTGATCATATAAGCTTCATCCACATCCTTCTTGATGAGAATAAATTCATCCTCCATCTCTGGGCACTTGTTGATCTCATCCTCGTACTTATTCTTCAAGTTCTCCACCAGCCCCTGAGTGTTGCCAAACTCCGACTCCAGCTTCAGTTTCTCCTGGGCCAACATGTCCAGTTGCCACCGAAGGTTGTTGATGTAGCTCTCAAACATGTTGTCCATGTTGCTGCGAGTCATCGGCTGCTGCTGAAGGAGGTTCCACTTAGTCTCCAGAGTCTGCTGCTCCAGACTCAGCACCTTGTCGATGAAGGAAGCAAATCTGCTCCTTCTCCTGGTTGTGCATGGCCTGGATGTTGGGGTCCACCTCCAGCTTCAGGGGACTCAAAAGGCTGTGGTTCACTTGGATAGCTGTAATGGTCGCCATACTCCCAGCCCTGTTGTAATCCCTAGCCAGATTCATGTCGATGCCCAGGCCAGCCTGGTAGCTGCCACCCACCCAGAAAAAGGATGAGGAACTGATACAGGAGCCAGTAGCATTCAACTATGAGCAGCTAATGTAGTCCCAAGGGCCAGAGGTGGACACATTGTACATCTTCTGGGTCACCCTTGTGGACCTGGTGGAGTCTGGAGTGGAAGTGAGGAGATAAAACCAGACAGAGACTCGAGAAGGAGCCAGAAAAGCTGCTTCCTCAGCTACCCTATCTTCTGATTGGAGCATTTAATCTATTTACATTGAAAGTAATTGTTGATAGATATGTAGTTATTGCCATTGTATTATACATATTTTTTATCTGCCCCCCCCCCCCCATTAAAGAAGTTTCTCTAACATTCCTTGTAGTTCTGGTTTGGTGGTGATGAACTTCTTTAGATTTTTCTTGTTTGGGAAGCTGTTTCAACTTACAAATGATAGCTTTGCTGGGTAGAATAGCCTTGGTTGTAGGTCCTCGTTTTTCATCACTTTGAATATTTCCTGCCAATCCCTTCTGGTCTGCAAAGTTTCTGTTGAGAAATCAGCTGACAGTCTTATGGGATCTCCCTTGTAGGTAACTAACTGCTTTTCCCTTGTTGCTTTTAAGATTCTTTCTTCATCTTTAACCTTTGACATTTTAATTATGATGTGTCTTGGTGTGGGCCTCCTTGTGTTCATTTTCCTGGTACTCTCTGCACTTCCTGGGCTTATATGTTCATTTCCTTCACTAGATTAGGGAAGTTTTCTGTCATTATTTATATAAATAGGATTTCAATTCCTTCTCTCTCTCTTCTTTTAGTACCCTGACGATGTGAATGTTGGTCTGCTTGATGTTGTCCCAGAGGTCCCGTCAAGAATCCTCATCTTTTTGGATTCTTTTTACTGTTTGCTGTTCTGATTGGGTGTTTTATGTTACCTTACCTTCTAAATTGCTGATTCAGTCCTCTGCTTCATCTAATCTACTCTTGGTTTACTCTAATGTATTCTTCATTTCAGTTATTGTATTCTTTATTTCTGACTGGTTCTTTTTTATGGTTTGTATCTCCATTTTTATGTTTCCTATCTCTTTGTTGAAGTTTTCCCTGAGATCATTGAGCTTCCTTATAACCAGTGTTTGGAACTCTGTGTCTGGAAGTTTGCTTGTCTCTATTTTGTTTAGTTCTTTTTCTGGAGCTTTGTCCTATTCTTTGATTTGGAACATATTTCTTTGTCTCCCCATTTGAGCTGCCTCACTGTGTTTGTTTCTATTTATGAGGTAGAGCTGCTATGCCTCTAGTTATAGTTATAGTAGTGTGGCTTTATGTAGTAGGTATCCTGTGGGGTCATGGTACAGTATCCCTGGTCACCTGATCTGGGTGCTCCAGGTTTGTCACTTGAGTATGTTATCTTTGCCCTCCTGTTGTAGTTGAGCCTTGGTTGCTGTTTACATGTCAGTGGGAGGGATTGAGTCTCAAGCTGATTTGTTGTGAGGACTGGCTGTCACTACAGTGGATGAGCTGTTGTTTAGGGGCTGACACTACAGAGCAGGATTCACTTTAGCAGAGTTCTGGTGCCTACATAGTCTGCCCTTTGGGTGTGTTGTTCTTGGAGGTGACCAAGTGATGCTTTAGCTTGTCTAAAGCTGGCCATGGGGTGTGCCAGGACTGGGGCCTCCTGAGAGGGACCTGGCTGCAGGCCATGTTCAGCCACACCCTATGTCCTGTCCAGGGATACCTGCCATGAGCCACAAAGCAATTTGCAGGTGGCTGCCACTGATTCTGGGCTTAGAGGTACCTCAAGAAGCCAAGGCATTAACAGAGGTCAGGTATTGCTCATGCCAGGTTTGGGGTGCCAAGCGAGAGATATGGAACTCATTGAAGCCAGATGCTGCTTGTTTGAGTTTTGTGAACCTTTGAGAGATCTTTAGGAAAGTCCGCAGTATGAGCCAAGATAGGTTGTTTGTATGGAAAAGCCCCTAGAAGGGGTTTGGGTGAGTCTGCAAGTTGGGTGGGGTGGGGTCTCAGTATATTATCAGGGCATGGCAAATGAATAGTGTTAGCCAGGTTGATGGAGACTCAGATATGGCACTGCCTGCGTCTGCACACCGGGATCAGGTAGGGCTCAACAAAGAAACAATGGCTTCCACCAGCTTCTTTGTCTGGGAGAAAGCTGTCCCTCCTGCACTCACCCTGAATCCAGATAATTCAGTTTCTCTCTGTATGTTCCTAGCACCTTTCAAGCTGCTGCCCCAGTGCTGGAGTTTAGAGTGAGTGAGTCTGTCAGCAAGTAAGTTAATGTGCAGGCCCTTAAAGAGAAATGCCTGGGACTCCAGCCACCCTCTGTCTTACTCAGCTACCATCTTTGCTGGTTTTCACAGCCTGAAGTTATAGGGACTTCTTTCCCTAGCCCTGGAACCGTGGGCTGGGAAGCCTTGTGTGGGACTGGGATCCCTCATTCCTTCAAGTGTGGGGGATCTTCGTAGCCAAGATATTCCTCCTGATATGGTCTCATGCAGATGTCGGACCAGCTTGTTCTGTATCTCTGCCCCTCCTATCAGTCTCAAGGTGGCTTCTTCTGCATGTCCTTAGTTGTAGGGCTTTGATTCAGCTAGACTTCAGGAAATTTTCAATGATGGTTGTTCTGTAGTTTTGCTGTAATTTTGATGTGGTTGTGAGAGGAGGCTAGCACAGCATTTACCCACTCCATCATCTTGAACAAGAAATTATTAATGTGTTTTTAAATAATAAGGGTTGGCCACAGTAATAAACAATGAATAGTTTTTCTGTGATAGATTATACTAAAAATTCGAAACGTTTTATGTAAAAAAGAAAAAAGTATAATAATAAATGCTTGGTTATTACTATTATGAACCAAAATATTATGACAAAATTATATATTTCAGTGACATGTAAAAGTGACTTCTACTTAATATGGACATTTGATAATAATTAGAAGATAAAATTAGAAGAAGGGAATATTAACACAAAGTAATGCCAAGCAAAAATTATTTTAAAAATTGAAAGATAATATCGCAAATCTTTAATAGTTAAATATTATCCTTACAATTGAATTATATATCACACAAGCATGAATTTCACTGTTTAGTAGTCTTGATCTTTGTTTTAAGACAATCATTCCAGATGTAGAAAAATGTCTTTCATCTTCTGTTGAGATTAGTTGAATTGGTAGGTCTAAGATATATTCAAAAGCGTCTTCACATTGGGCATTAGTCAACTTGTTGCTTCAAATAAGATCATTTTCTTTTTTTAACAATGAAAATATTTTATCTGCTTGCCCTAGTTTTTGTTCTGCCATTGAAATAGATACTGCTTTTTTAAATACAAAATTTAAATCACTTTCTGGTCTCTTATTAGAGCATTATATTACAACATTAACCTGTTCTTCTCATTGTATTTCTTTTGTCAAAATATTTGCAAAGAACTGTAGCTTATGGGGAACACTTAAGCACCATAAATGCCAGTGAACACTTAGTAATATTCAAATAACAAAGCATTTATATCTTCTAACAAGGTAAACAGTGCCTCACAGAATTACATGTCAAAATTGCCCATTTAGGGAATTGTTTTTCTTCTAAAACTTATTTCTTATCACACCACTCATAGAATTTGTATATAAAGTATACAATGTGTATAACCATTAACACTTATTTTATTTTCAAGAATGACTTGTCCTTATTAGCAGACAGTGCCACAGAAACACACTTTCACCATGTCAATAGCCATAAGCGACACTAACTGATTAGATTGTGACTGCTTCTCTTCCATGCTCCTGCCCCAGTTCCCAGAAACGTCAACTTGAATATTTCACTCTGAGGTTTAGTGCTTTCTGCTCTTGAATTTGACTTGATGTTGAGTGGATTTCTTTGAGTCAGTAATATCTCTATGTTAATAGTTAAGCTCCAATTCTTACAAGAGAAATAGAATACTTTCATTTTTTAATTTCTCAACTGATTATTATAATTGTTTTCGGTTCAGGATTTAGAAAAACACAACATTTCTCAAGAAATGTTGGGAAGAAATTCCCCTATGGACACACGAGTAGAGATAACCATAATCTCTTAGACAAATAATCACTTTACTGGTCTCTGGCCTATTGCCATTTATCCTTTCAATCCATCCACTCCACTGTTTATTCTACAAAATGGGCATGCATTACCAAATTGTATTATAATTTAAACTATGCCTGTATTTTCCACTTGACTGTAAATTTCCTAAAAGCAGGGACTGGGTCTTATTCAGTTCTTTATCTCCAATGTCTACTGATAAATTGACATATTCTAGGTTCTCAATAAATGCTTAATAAATTTAGGTGAATTAAATTAAATTTATTTGAAATAGAAATACAGTGAGGACTTCTGATTCTGGAAACCACCAGGTTCCCAAACCTGAGACAGTAAGACACCTCTTCCACTACAAATTTCTAGAAATTGTAGATAACATATAACTTTAAAATTTTAAAGCAGAGCTGAGCTGAGAAGAAAAAACAAGGAAGTCTTTAGGAACCACAAAAAAATCAAACAGAAAAACAAACAAAATTCTGAAAGTTAGAGTTGTAAGCACTGAAGCTGACATTGAGACAACAGGGGGTGGGACAGGGTAGAGGTGAGGAAGTGGGGAGAATGATAAAGGAGTCTAGAGGGAAGGTGCAGTTTCAGACCAGGAATTAAGCTTCAGTTTTTATAATCATGCAAAGATAGAAAGTCATATGAAGGAGGCAAGGAGTTTGTCACTTTCAGAAATGTTGAATGGAAAGAATATTTCTTTAAGAAAAAGTAAAGGCCAAGTATACACCATGCACAGAATTGGAATCTAAATATTACTGAATCATGTGGCTCAGAAACCTTAAAGCTGAGAAATTAACATAAAAATTGGAACTTAAAAAAAATTTGAACTTAGTAATAAATCGAACTCATTTGGCAAAATAAACGCAGGACCACTCCATAACTCAGGTTGTCCAGGACTTGCATAGAAAGTAAAATCCCACCAAAAATAAACTCACAATTAAAATTGACAAATATGCAAAGAAATAATTTATCATGAATAAAAGCCAGCAAAATAAAAATTTTTAATTTCACCTAAAAACTACTTTATTGAAAAGCCAAATACTTATAGAGAGATAAAAGAAAAAATAGATACTATTTAAAAATCACTATTTTAAAAGAAAAAGCAAAAAATAGAGTTTCTAAAAATGAAAATTAGTCATTGAAATGAAAAACTCAATGGACTATTTAAGTGACAGATTCAACATAGTTGGAGAGAGAAATCATGAACTAGAATACAGAGCTGAAAAAATTACTGAGAGCTCTACAACAGAAAAATTCAACTTATTAGCAATAATAGAGATTAGAAGATAATAAATTAATATCATAAAAAGGATAAGGAAAACTACTTGTCAATTTATGTGCTGGATATTTTCAATTTGTCTCCACAGACTACTCCTACCTTTCTGCATACTACTTTTTGTTCCAGGAAGCTGACCTCTATATACTGCATTATTCAAACTCACTTGTCTTTGGGCTTCTGGTGGGTTTTAGTCAAGGTTGGGAGTGGTAGGCTCTCTCAGAAAAGAGACCAGAGTATTTATTCCCCTAGCTAAAACTGTCCTTAGATCCAGACAAGCAGAGCTCCTACTCTAGGCCCAACACTAAAGGGGGGAATTAGAGACATGCTTGGTGTGCCTTCCTCAAAAGTTTCCAAGGTCCCCTCTAGGGCTTGGGACAGCAATGCTGTACAGACAGAACACCCCAAGCCTGCATGTGGTTCTGTGTAATTTTGCGTTACCTGAAGCATCTGCTTCAAAATTTTCTAATTCCCTCTTTGGAGGCTGGAAGTGGCAAGGTGCCCCAAACCAGATCAGGTCCCAGATCAGATTCTGAAAGGTGGAAGTGCCTTACTCAAATTTTTCTAAGCCTTCTTCCAGTGCCTCAGACCAGATGGGCAGGGAGCGCTGAGCCTGGTCTGAGACCAGCATTGGCCCCAGTCACCACTGATCCCTTTTGAGGCATTTTTACCCATATCTGGGTTTGGGCCACCAGGAGAGTGCTGATATGCTTACTTTAGGTGACTCTCAGTCCCACAAGACGGGATGAGTTAAGAGCTCTAGACTACTGGGTCTTTGCCCTTTGGGATTGTGCCTCTTAGGTGGACTCATTATATGGCTGCTGCTTCTAATCAGTAGTACTCAAGGGCAGTGGGGTGAGAGCATGTGTCCTTTACCATGTGAACCCTTCACTGCTGGCTCACCGGGTGGCCATCTACCCCTTTCACAGACTCTGTGCCACATGCCAGGAAATCCTCTGGGAGTGGCTGTGCTTGTCTTCTCTGAAGGCTTCTGAGACTGCTGCTCATGTCCTAATCCATACCTTCTGTTGACCCTGATTGACATGGTATCATTGTGCTCTCCCAGGTCGATCTTAAGCCATGCTGATTGAGGGAAGGACAGATATTCAATGCACAAATGGGACTACTCTTCTCAGTCTGCCCATAGGCCTTTGCTTATTCTCTCTCCCTCCTGGTGGTGCTACTGGGGAGGGTGGGATGGGGGAGTGGGGTGAAGGTAGGAGATTGCATAACACCAAAGGAGACTACATTTTAGGAGTGCAGTCAGTATGGCTTAAAGTGTTTAAGATATGGCTGGAAGACATGCTGTTCTATGTGTACACTATTAAATTTTGAATGGTGAATTTAACATGACCAGAAAACAAATTATCATTCTCATTCTGTATTCTGTACTCTGGATAAACTTGCAGTTCTGGTCATGGTGCGTGAATCAGAATAACCACTTTTGAGAGAGACATTGGAAGCAGTGTTTATGGGCAGCATGATGGAGTATGTGATATCATTAGTAATGATGTAACCATCATTAGATAAATGGATCTAAGGAACTACAGAGGCAAAGAGATCTATGTTGTTTCAATAACAACAGGCTCCAAAGAGGTACACATATGTTATAAATTACTTCAACTCACATGTGCTTATAAATTTTGCAATACACTTTAAAATTAAATTTTCATATGTAGACAAGACCATTACTATATCTGCTCAGAACCCTAGGGATAGTTCCCTCTCTGCCAGGTCATATTTTAAGGTGATTGTTTCCTTATAGGCAAAATGCATGAGAGTGGATTCTGAAGGTGTGAGATCTAGGAATTTAGAACATTAAATTAGATCAGGCTGAATTTATTGATTTTGGAGCACGCACCTCAAATTCTAGATTTAATATATTAACAATGGTGTACACCAAGTTTTTTTCACACTTTAATATGCAGACTATCACTTGAAAATCTTGTTAAAGTGTATATTCTGATTCTGTGGGTCTGGGCTGGGCCTGAGATTATGCATTCAGAACAAGTTCTGATTCATGGATCATACTCAAATGGCATAAACTTACAACCAATAATATGGAGAAAGGAATCTAAAGACTCAAGAAATGGGATTATGGAAATGGAATTATCATGAGCCACTTGCTCAGGCACTGCTTAACTTTCCCACCTTAAGAGGTTCAAGAGGATATTCCTTTCATTAAGATAAACAAACTGCATTGCTCAGGAGAGTACCAGAATTACTGAAAAAGCATTGTAACTATCTGCCATGGGCCAGAGATCATGGTGGCAAATGTTGCAATGGAAATGGGTTTCCTGACTTCAGTGGAAATAATAAATCTTGGCATGGTAAAAGCCTGGTGATGGTACTTGGCCATCAGAGACATGTTGGACAAAATTACCATTATAAGCTGCTGGGATAGAGGGGGAATCTGTATTTTTACTCACATGAATTTGTATGGTAGCAAATTAATGAGGCTTACAAAGGAATAGACTGGAGAGTCCATCTGCTAAGGTGTTAATTGAAGTCTGGTGGGCCACAACATGACTCAAGATGCTGTAATGGGGTTTCATAGCCTCTTACCTATTTATAACACAATTCAGTTCAAACAGACTTGGGGTCTCTTGATTGAGGAGAAAGTTGAGATCCTTAGGAAAGGGGTCCTTAAATTTTGTCATATATATATATATATATATATATATATATATATATATATATAGACTATATATGACTATATGTATATTTATATATACATATATATATATATGTGTGTGTGTATATACATATATATATATATATATATATATATATATATAGGTCTGGTGGGTCACAACACGACTCAAGATGTTGTGAGTATACTAGTCACAACATGACTCAAGATGTTGTGATGTATACTTCTAAGAACACCCAGTATGTATACATATACATATATACCGGGGGTGCCAAAAAAATGTATACACATGACTCGTATTCATGTTTTGTTATCAGGATATATTGAGTATTACAATTTTAATACAATTTTTTCCTTTCTTAAAATGTGTATATATTTTTTGGCAACCTCTGTATAGATTCAAATGTGTGTGTGTGTGTGTGTGTGTGTGTGTGTATATATATATATATATATATATCTGAATGTATAGTGAAACTTAGACATGCTTGGTAACTGACAATCTCCATGTTGGTTCTCTTCTCTGTGGCATGAGAGCTGTTAGGGTATAATGAGTCAAAAAGAAGACCTTGGAACTGTCTTTCCATAAGAGAATTTCAGATATATTTTCCTCAAGTACTTTTATAATGCAGGCGGTGGTGATTTCTATAGCATTCACCTTTATTTCACATGTTTAGCTGGTAGAAAAGTTATGTAGGTCTTTGAGAATGAAACTTAATCATGTAGTAACTTTAATCTAAGCTGCTGTCTCTTGGTGTAGTATATTTATTGGAGAAATTGGCAGATATCCTGGTGTTTGGTATGCAACTAAACCTAGTGAATGTTTCCTATTCTATTCTGATCAATAAAGATAATCAGAGCAGTTTGCTTTCACATGGCAGAGTCAGCAGTACACTTTCATTGTCTCTTCTCAGAGTCGTCAACTCTCCAGCTCTCTGGCACAACATAGCATTAGGTATCTTGAGAATTTTGATGTTTTATAGAACATTATTTTGGCCATTACAATGATGTTATTATGTTAATTAGATCTGGTGAGTTGGAAATCCAACACATCTCAAATGTCTTAATAAAACATATGTATGCCATAAGATAAATGATAAACCCCATGAAACTTGAGGAGACAGTAAACTAGTAAAAAAAAAAAAAAGAAAGAAGAAAGAAAAAAAAAGGAAAACAAAAAGCCATTTGCCTAGATCATGTCAGGATATTCTCCTATAAAGTAAGAGACAAATTTCTGTACCTTGCACTACCTACCATGAAGAAAGAGGCATAGTACTTGATGGACCTCGTTAGGTTTTGGAGGTAAACATGTACTTCATGTACATATGTCACTCTGATCTATTTACCAGGTAATTAATAAAGCTGTCAGTTTTGAATGAGGCCTGGAAAAAGAAACTCTAAAACAGATTCAGACCACAGTGCAAGCTTCCTGTTACTTGGGCCTTATGACCTTGCAGTTTCAATGGTAATTAATGACTTTGGTAGAGAGGGAAGAGAATCACATCATCTTTCCATAGGGATTTGGAGTAAGGCTGTTCATCTTCTGCTAATAACTACAAAAAGCAGTTCTTGGCTTGTTAGTGCTCTGATAGAAATTGAGTGCCTGTCCAAGTAACTATGTGATCTGAAATACCCATCATAACTTGGGTGTTCTCTGATCCATTAAATCATGAAATTGGACATATGCAATGTGATTAACGGAAGTGGTTGGTCCAGAATAAACAAATAAATTAGATTCGCAGGTAGCTTAGACTCCTGTGGTATCTACTCATACTCTGTTGCCATCACACCCTAAACCTACAGCTACAACCTTATGCAGGATTTTTTACGACCAATTAACAGAGGAGGAATGATCAGAAGCCTAATTTTACAGTGAGTCTGCACACATACTGGCACTGACTAGAGGTGGATGGCTCCATCATGGCAATGCAAACAATCAATGCCCTGAAAGACTATGGTGAAGGGAAATCCCCTCCATGGGCAGAATATCTGGAAATATATCTGGTTGCACTCTCTGTGGAAGGAAAGATGACTTGAGGTCTGACTCTGCATTGACTTATGGACAGTTACTAATAGGTAGGCCAGCTAATCAAGCACTTGGAAAGACAAGGTTGAAGATTGATAACAAGGAGATTTGGGAGATAGGAATGCAGATAGATCTTTTGTAATCGAGCATGAAGATAGTAGCACACCACAGCATCCACTGTGGAAGAGGCACTCAATAATTAAGTGGACTAGATGATCCATCCTGTGAATGTCATTTTGCCTTCTTCCTCAGCCACCTGGGTGCTTGCTCAATGGACCAATGGAAAAAAAAGTTACTTTGGTGGCAAGATAGAGATTATTGATTGGTGCAATGGCCTGCACCTGTCCTCACCAAAGATGCTCTGGCTACCACCACTCCTGAATGATACCTGCCAACAGCAAAGGGCAACAATGAGTCACCAACACGGCACTATTATCTAGGGATAGCAGCCAGTCACCTAATGACAGGCTGATTACATTAGATACCTTCCATCATTAAAGGGCAGTTATTTGTTTTCATAATAATACATACAGATTTCTCTTTTTTGCCAGTAAAGTTGATGCCAGCATCACCATTCATGGACTTAAAGAAAAGCTTATTCATTGTCATGGCATTACACACAACATTCTCTCCAATCAGAGAAAATGTTTTACAGTGAAAGGAGAATGGCAATGAGCTGATGGCGTCTAATTTCAAAGGCCTTACCATGTGGCCCGTTAACTACCAGCTTGGTAGAATGATGAAACAGCCTGATAAATGGTCATTTATAGAATCAACTTGGGATAAGATTTTGCAAGGCTAGGATGTTGTCCAAGGGCATGACCAGAAAGCACTGTACAGTGCCATCTTCCATAGCCAGAATGCATGGATCTAGGGAATGAATGTAGAGATGGAAGGGCCTCTCTTACTTTTATATCTGAAAAACCAACTTAAGACTTCTTGCTTTTTATCCATGCATGTTTGGGCTTTGTGGGACTGGAGGTCATAATGCCCAGGATAGAAATATTTTCACCATAAAAAAATGGTTAAATTGGAAGTTGAGACTTTCCACTGGCTATTTTTGGCCTTTCAAGTCTTAGAGGAGGGACTCATTCTACTGGCTGGGATGATTGGTTTGAATTAGCACAGGAAAAAATTTTTTTCTTCTATATAATGGGGACAAGGAGGACTATGTCTGGAACCCATGAGATTCACTACGGTGCCCTTTACTCTTCCCATGAACAAATATATTGGTCATGTAGTAACATAGTAAAGAAAATAGTATTGTAGGAGAGAGCAAAGAGTAAAAATATTGTGTTTGGGAAAACATGGTTTGTGGGAGAAGAGAGAATCAAAGATTAAATAGGCGAAGATAAGGAAGAACACTGTAGTACTGTATTTCATTTGAAGTCATTCATATAAGCTGTGTGTGTGTGGTGTATTAGCTCTGTCTTCTGAAAGTATCTAGAAGCAATGATATATAAGATACCAAGGAGTATGCTTAGCAACCATCTCTTGGCTTCCAAATATCGTTCCTCATTAAAAGAGGGTACAGTTGCTTAGAAAGTACATGATTCCACATCTGGCACAAGGAAAACACAATGTGAACTTCACACATCTATTGTGCCAAAAAGCAAGGAAGTGCTCAAAGATAAAAGAGGTCACATTAAAAGGACACGAGAGCTCACATGAAGGGGTTCCCAGTGGCCAAAATTGGGATAATGTATCAGAAATATGGGAATGGATTACAACAAATGGAACAAAGTAATTTACAAGTTAATAGTCATTTTTTTAAAGGAAAGATTGAGAGAGAAATGTAGGAAAGGGGAGGGAGCTTCTTTATACACTGGCTGATAAGTGCTGAAAGAATGATGTTTAAAATTCAGCAAACTCTGAAACTTTCTCAATCTAATAAAAGGCAGTTATAAAAAACCTTACAGATAGATAACATCATACTTAATGATGAAAAGATTAAATTGTTTCTCCCTAACATTGGGCAAAGCAAAGACCTCACTTTTATTACTTCCATTCAACCTTGTATAGGAGGTCTTAGCTATTGCAATATGCAATAAAAATAAGTAAAAGTCATGACGATGGGAAAGAAAGAAGCAAAACTGTCCCTGTTTGCACATAATATGATTATTTTCAAAGAAAATTCAATGTAATCTATAAAACAATTCCTAGAACTAAGGGAATTTAGTAAAGTTGCAGGATACAAGGTTAATATGCAAAAATCACTTGTACTTTTGGATTCCAGTAGCAAAAAGTAGGAAATAAAATTTTAAAATGGGTTCATTTACAATAGTACCAAAGAAACTGAAACACTTAGGAATAATAGTTTAAAAGATGAAGGAAATTAAAGACCAACATGCAAATGGAGAGACTTACCATATTCATATATTGTAAGACCCAATATTGTTAAGATTCTAATTCTCCCCAAATAGGTTTACAGAGTCAACAGAATTCCAATTAAAATTCCAACAGGCTATTTTGTAGAAACTGACAAACTAGTTCTAAAATTTATATGAAAATACAAAGGACCTAGGATACCCAAAGCAATGTTTAAAAAGAAGAACAAGTTGGAAGACTTATACTACCTAATTTCAAGACTGACTGTAAACCTTCAATAATAGTTTGGTATTGGCAAAAGGTAAGCATATAGATCAGTAGGACAGATAGAGAGCCCAGGAATAGAGACAAATAAAAATGCAGTTGATTTTCAACACAGATGCAAAGACTGTTTAAATAGGGAAAGGAAAGTCTCTTAAAGAAATAGAGCTACAAAGACTGGATATCCATATTGGAAAAAATGAACACATACATAAACATAAACTTAAAATAAATCATATATCTAAATATAAAACCTGAAGCTATAAACCTTCTAAGAGAAAATCTTTGTAACCATAAGTTATGCAAATATTTCTTAGAAATATAAAGACACAAACCATAAAAGAAAAAAATTGATAAATTGAGCTTCCTAAAAATTAAAAGAAAATATTTTCTGAAAGACATTGTAGAGCAAATTCCATACAAGTACTGAAAAAAAATATTTACAATATATATGAGACAACGGACCTGCATCCAGAATATAAAAGGAAACCTTACAATTTGATAAATAAGAATAGAAACAACTTAATAACAACAAAATAATGACAGGTTTGAACAGAGAGTTCACAAAAGAAGATATATGAATGGCCAATAATCACATGAAAAGATATTCAATGCTATTATTTAATGAAAATTAAAACCATCATTAGATGTCATTATATACCCATTAGAATCTACAATGAAAAGGACTGACCATACCAACTGGCATGGGTATGGAGCAACTAGAACTTCTTATACTGCTACTGAGGCTATAAAATGGTACATCCACGTTGAAAAACAGTTTTCAGATTCTTAAAAATTTAAATATATAGATACCATATGACCCAGTTATTCCATTACTAGGTAATTTCCCAAGAGAAATAAAAACTTATGCCCAGACAAAAGCTGGTAGAAGAATACTCATAGCAGCTTTATTTGTAACAGCCCCAAATCAGAAACAACCCAATGTTCATCCACAGGTGAATGAATTTAATTTTATGGTATATTCACACAACAGAATATTACTTAGCAATCAAAAGAAAAGTGAATAAATCTCAAAATCATTAAGTCAGGCAAAAAAGGGTGTCTAATGTATGATTCCACTTGTGCATAATTTTGGAAAGTACAAACATATCTATAGTGACAGAAAGCAGATCAATGCTTGCTTGGGGTTGGAAAATGAGGGAACTTCTAAGGTGATAAAAAGGCTCATATCTTTATTGTGGTGATGGTTTCTTGGGAGCATACACAAATCATCAAATTATACACTTTATTTTTTTTTAAATTTTATTTTATTAAATTTATTGGGGTGACAATTGTTAGTAAAATTACATAGATTTCAGGTGTACAATTCTGTATTACATCATCTATAAATCCCATTGTGTGTTCATCACCCAGAGTCAGTTCTCCTTCCATCACCATATATTCGATCCCCCTTACCCTCATCTCCCACCCCCCACCCCCCGCCCCCCTTACACTTAAATATATGCAATTTATGAATAGAAAGTTATTGTGTGTATGTGTGTGTGTGTGTGTGTGTGTGTGTGTGTGAGAGAGAGAGAGAGAGAGAGAGAGAGAGAGAGAGAGAGAAGAGAGAGAGAGAGATGAAAATAAGGGAAGAGAAATTTCTTCCTTATGGAAGAATGCTAGCTGATAAATATGGAAAGGATGATGAAATTACAAAACCATTATTTGTAACTCTTCAGTGTAATAATTTATGTAGATGAGTTTCATCAATGAATGCTAAAATAATTGAGTAAAATATATTTATTTGGTTTCAAGGTAAACACCACAGATTACTTTTTGGTTAGAAAGGAGAACTTGTGCCTTTACAGTGGAGAAATCTGGGAGTTGCTAACTCAATGAAGCAGTCAAGTTTGGCATTCCTTGCAGATAGACACCATCTTTTATATGGTGTTTTTACCAGGAATGTTTGAGATTAATCTAATGATGGGGGAAAATTCAGACAAATTCAGAGTGTGGAATTTATTGCAGAAAAATAGGCCTGGACTGTATAAAGGATTCAACATAATGGAGAACAAAAGGAAGTGAGAGGGACTATCTAGGTTAATGGAAATTAAAGAGATATAGTGGCCAGATGCAATGCATAAATTTTGAATGGATCCTAAATCAAAGGGGAAAACCATCTGAGAAAATCCAAATATCACAAGGTATTACTGAATTAATGTTGATTTCCCCAGGTGTGGTAATGGTGATGTAGCTATATAAAAAATGTTGTTCTTCTTTGGAAATGTGTTTTGGAATATTTAGGAGTGAAGTGTCATGATGTGTGTAGCATAAATGACTTGTTAAAAAAAAGATACACACAGAGAGAGAAAATTTGCAAGACTAACAGTTGGCAAATCTTAATTAAGGGGTACAGTGGTAGTCATTGTGTAGGTTTACATATTTTCAAAAGAAAAATAAACAAAATAAATAAATTTACTCAACAATTCCTACCACCACTACCAAAATTTCAGCTGGATGCTATTTGAAAACAACAATTGAAATGTAAAAACATAGAGTTTAAAAGTAAAGGAACCAAAAAAGACAAACCAGGCATAAACTAATTTTTAAAGTTGCTGTGTAGCTTCTTTAACACAACATGAAATAGATTTTGTCAGTCAAAAGGCAGTATTGCAGGAAAAGCAAGGAGGGAAGCAAGATGATAAGGTAAATGCTATGCTTGCATCCTCCCATGACCACATTAAAATTACAACTAAATTTTACAACAATTAACCTGGAGGACCATCTGAAAACTAACTCAAAAGAAGTCCTATAACTAAGGATATAAAGAAGAAGCCCTGTTGTGACTGATAGGAGGGGCAGAGATGTGAAATCAGCTGGCCCCATAGTTGCATGTGGTAGTCGAGAATCAGGAGTGATACCTAGGCCTCAGAGGTCCCCCCCAAACCCAGAAGGAGTGAGGGACACTAGTCTCACACCACGCTCCCCAGCACAGAGTATTGGTGCTGGGAAGAGGAGCCACCAGAATATCTTTCTGTGAAAAACTGGGGATTCTGACAATCCAGTTGAGACAGAAGGCTGCTGAAAACACAGATGTCCTCTTAAAGGGCTAGCACACAGACGCATTTGCTTGCAGGCAATCACCCTGGGCTCCAGCAGAGGGATGGCAACTTGAGAGGCACAAGAGACATACAGGGAGAGACTGAGTTGTGTGGCTTTAGGGCAAGACTGGAGGGACAGTTGTAAATTTCCCGGTGTCGAACCCTCCTCCTGTGCAGTTGGCAGGAGAGCACCATCTTTTCTATGTTGAGTCCTCCCCAACAGGGCCAAATGTGAATCTGCATTGGCCTGGTAAGCTCTGCTTCCTTCACCCTGGTGACTCCCTGGGACCCAACCCCACCCAACTCACTCAATGCCAGAGGAACTTTCAATGATTGGCAGTCAGTCCTGCTCTGTACACTACAGGAGGCTCTTTCAACAATAAATAGCTGGCCTCAAGTCGCATGCCACTGGAGTCAATTCCACGGCTAGTAGCTAGTCTTGGCCCATGCAACAGTCTTTTGTGAACAACTCTCAGGGGTCAGTAGGCCTCAGGCAGGCAACGGCTGCTTCAGTATGCTTTAAGACTTTAGCAAGGGGCCCCAGGCTCAACACTTTTGCCAAACCAGAATCTACATTAACCTGGTGAATACCACTCACCCCAACCTGGTGAATCCCTGAGACCCTGCCTCACCCAACTTATATACAACAGGAGGCTCTATCAGTAGCTAAGCTTTACAGGCAACCATCAGGTGGCAACGGACCTCAGGGTGCCCTGGAATTTTGCAGCGCTCCCTCAGGCCTGGGAGAGATTGGTGGCAGCCATCCTCTTTGCAGTGTGGCCTCTCCCACATGCCTTCAGGTCCAGCACAGGCAGCGACCAATCATTGATCACTTTCTAGGTCCTACCAGGTAGTCCCCAGCCAGTCACAGGCAGTGGCTGACCTAGAGATGCACTGGAACCCCTCCTAAGAGTCCCCAAACCCATATATGTGGAGGTCAGCTTCAGACAACAACAGAGCATCACCCAATTAACCCCACAAGCAGCACACTCAAAGAGTGATATCAGCAAGCACCAGAGCCCCCTGCACAGCAGCCCATAGGCTATGAATGTTGCCAAACCACAGAGCCAATGAGCCTGAGGGTCAATCCAACCCACTGATGTGACAACAGCAATCAAGATTCAGCTGTAACAGGAGGGCACACAGAACCCACACAAAGGACACTCCTGGAGTACCCTGCTCTGGTGATCAGGGAGACTGTACTACCAGATCCCACAGGACACCTCCTACGTACTCGTAATGCCACTCTACTAAGACTGGAAGACATAGCAGTCCTACCTAATATATAGAAACAAACACAGAAAGGCAGCCAAAATGGGGAGACAAAGAAATATGTACCCCCAACAAAACAAAACAAAACAAAAAAACAGAACAAAGCTCCAGAAAAAGAACTAAACAAAATGGAGCAAGGAATCTATCAGATGCAGAGTTCCAAACACTGGTTATTAGGCTGCTCAGTGATCTCAGGGAGAACTTCAAAAAAGAGATAGGAAGCATAAAAATGGAGATAGAAACTATAAAAAATAGCCAGTCAGAAATAAAGAATACAATAACTAAAATAAAGAATACATTAGAAAAAAAAAGAATACATTAGAGGGAGTCAACCATAGTTTAGATGAAGCAGAGGATCAAATAAACAATTTAGAAAATAAGGTAGAAGAAAACACCCAATCACAGCAGCCAAACGTAGAAAGAATCCCCAAAAGGAAGATTCTTTAAGGGTCCTGTGGGACAACATCAAGTGTAACAACATTCACATCATAGGGATACCAGAAGGAGAAGAGAGAGAGAGCAAGGAATTGAAAACCTATTTGAAGAAATAATGACTGAAAACTTCCCTGACCTGGTGAAGAAAATAGATATACAAGCTGAGGAAGTGCAGAGAGTCCCAAACAAGTTGAACCCAAACAGGCCCACACCAAGACACATCATAGTTCAAATGCCAAAAGTTAAAGACAAAGAGAGAATTTTAAAAGCAGCAAGAGAAAAGCAGTTAGTTACTTACAAGGGAGGTCCCATAAGACTGTCAGCTGATTTCTCAACAGAAACTTTGCAGGCCAGAAGGAATTGGCAGGGAATATTCAAAGTGATGAAAAGCAAGGACCTGCAGCCAAGATTATTCTACCCAGCAAAGCTATCATTTAGAATTGAAGGACAGGTAAAGAGCTTCCCAGACAAGAAAAGGCTAAAGGAGTTCATCGCCACCAAACCAGTATTACAAGAAATATTAGAGGGACTTCTTGAAGGAGAGGAAGAAGGAAACAAAATGAAACAAAAATATGAACAAATAATAAAATGGCAATAACTATGTATCTATCAATAACTACTTTAAGTGTAAATGGATTAAATGTTCCACTCAAAAGATAGGGTGGATGAATGGATAAGAAAACAAGATCCTTACATATGCTGCCTATAAAGAGATTCACTTCAGAATAAAAGGCATACACAGACTGAAAGTAAAGGGTTAAAGAATGGGAAAAAGATATTTCATGAAAATGGAAACACAACAAAAGCTGAGGTAGCAATACTTATATACCAGACAAAATGACTTTAAAACAAAGGCTATGAGAAGTGACAAAGAAGGACCCAGTAATCTCATTTCTAGGTATTTATCCAGAGAAACCCAAAATGCTACTGCGAGGGGACATGTGTATCCATATGTTCATTGCAGCATTGTTTACAACGGCCAAGATGTGGAGGCAGCCTGGGTGTCCACTGATGATTGAATGAATAAAGAGGAGGTGGTACATATATGCAGTGGAATATTGCTCGGTCATGTAAGGGAATGGGTTCTTGCCGTTTACTGCCACGTGGATGGGCCTGGAGGATATTGTGCTGAGTGGAGTATGTCAGACAAAGAAAAACAGATCTAATGTGATTTTGCTTATATGTGGAATCTAAAGAACAAAATAAACAAACAAGTAAAACAGAAACAAATTCATAGATACAGAGAACACTTTGGTAGTAGCCATATGGGAGGAGGGTTGGGGGTGAGTGAGAAAGGGGAAGGGATTAAGAAGTACAAATTTGGAGCACACGTGTGTTTATCTCTAAATGTTTTCAGATTTTTTGGGTAGATACCCAGGAGAGGGATTGCTGGGTCATATGGCAATTCTATTCGTAATTCTTTGAGGAACCTCCACACTGCCTTCCATAACGTGTGCTCCAATGTTCATTGCAGCTTTGTTTACGGTGGCCAAGACATGGAAACAACCAAAATGTCCTTCGATAGATGAATGGATAAAGAAGTTGTGGTATATATACACAATGGAATACTATTCGGCGGTAAGAAAAGACGATATAGGAACATTTGTGACAACATGGATGGATCTTGAGAGAGTAATGCTGAGCGAAATAAGTCAGACAGAAAAAGCAGAGAACCATGTGATTTCACTGATATGTGGTATATAAACCAAAAACAACAAAAGAACAAGACAAACAAATGAGAAACAGAAACTTATAGACACAGATAATAGTTTAGTGGTTGCCAGAGGGTAAGGGGGGTGGGGGTGGGGGGTGGGAGATGAGGGTAAGGGAGATCGAATATATGGTGATGGAAGGAGAACTGACTCTGGGTGATGAACACACAATGGGATTTATAGATGATGTAATACAGAATTGTACACCTGAAACCTATGTAATTTTACTAACAATTGTCACCCCAATAAATTAAAAAAAAAAAGAAGTACAAATTTATAGTTACAAAATAATCATAGGGATGTAGAGTAAAGCACAGGGAATATAGTCAATATGGTAATAACTACGTAGAATGCCAGGTGGGTACTAGACTAGTCAGGGGGATCACTTCTGAAATTATATAAATGTCTAACCACTGTGCTGTATACCTGAAATTAATATAAAATAATATTGAAAATCTAAATAAATAAATAGTAAAAAAAAACAAACAACAACAACAAAAAGAAACCCTGAGAAATCCATACCCATGTTGGAACGTTTAGAACAATACAGGCAATAAGTTTGATCTAAACAAAAAAATGTAGAACTTGGCTCCTAACAATACATTTTTTCAAGCATTCTAAAATACTTGTAAAATTTTACCATGTACTAGGCCACAAAACAAGTTTCAACAAATACCAAAAAACCCCCAGTTTATATAATTAGATTAGATTCTCCAAGCACAGTGTAATTAAACATGAAATGAATAACTAAAAAATAGATAAACCTAACCCATCCCTTAAATTGTCCAGTTTGGACAATTTAAACACACGTCTAAATAATCCATAATTCAAACAAGAATTCATAATGGGTGTAAGAAAGTATTTATAACAACAATAAAAACAATAGCAACCAAATCTGTGAGACATAGCTAAAGCAATAGTTAAAGGAAATGCACAACAAGAAGAAAGACTGAAAATCAAGAGTTAGCTGTCCAGTTGAAGAAGTTAGAAAAGTAAAATAGAAGAAACCCCTCCTCCTTTCAAATCAGAGATTTTGATGAAATTTTAAAGGTGATCCTATTTATTTGGAAGGGAAAAGGGCCAAAGATAGCTTTGCCAATTTTAAAAAACAAGGAGGGGAAATTGACTCAACCAAACAGAAACGTAAAAGATAAAGTTACACAAAGTTACACATATAATTGAAATAGTGTCATATTGGTGCAAGAGTAGATAAATAGACTAGGGGTCATCAAACAACAATCTGTGTGCCAAATCCAGCACAATGCCTGCTTTGTAAGTGAAGTTTCACTGGGGAACAGCCACACTTGTTAGTTGCTTTCACACTACACAACACATTTGCATAATTGTGACAGAGACTCTATGGACCACAAACCAGAAAATATTTACTATCTGGCCCTTTATAGAAAAATTTTGCTGACTCTTCAAGTAGACCAATGGAATAAAATAAAAGGCCAATGGCAAATACCATTTCAAATCAATTGAGAAAACATGAAATATTTGATTAGTGGATTTGGACCTATTGATTACACATATGGGAATAGAAAAAGTAGATCCCTTATTTACACATTACTAAAAAATAAATTCTAGAAGGATTAAAGACCTAACTGTGAAAAGTAAAATTCTCAAAGTTTTAGACAAAAATATATGTGATATCACATGAACCTGGGATGGGGGAGAATCTGTTAAACAATAAAAAGCTTAAAGTATAAAGAAAAAGATTGATAAATGTGATTATATTAACGATTGAATTTTTTTTTTTTTTTTTTTTTTTTTTTACAATAGAAGACTCCATAGACCAAGTTAACAGATCAGTCACACACAGGGCAAAGGGATTTGCAATGCATATAGCAGGAAAATGTTAGTATCCAGAATACATAAAGAATTACAAATCAGTAAGAAAAAGATAACCCAACAGAAAGATAAAGGAAGATATTTTTGGACAGGCAATTTACAGAACAGGAAACCTGGGTGGGTCATAGAAAGATTTTTATCTCATTAGTAATTAGGAAATTAAAATAACAATCAGATATTATTTCACAGCCATCAGTTAAAAAAAATAGTGTGACAACATTAAATTGACAAGAATGTGGAGAAATCAGAAGGTTTTATTCATTGCTGGTGGTGGTATATATTTATACAACCAGTTTGGAGAACAACTTATGAATACTTAGTGAAGGTGAAGATGCACAAACCCTATGACCTAGTAATTCCCCTTCCAGAAATATCCTTTTGAAAGCCTCTTGTACAAGTGCCCAAGGAGACATGTACAAGCATGTCCAAAGTGGCTTTGTTAGGAACAGAAAAAAATTTTTAAACAATTCATTTGCCTAATACCGTGTTTCCCGGAAAATAAGACCTAGGCGAATAATCAGCTTAATGCGTCTTTTGGAGCAAAAATTAATATATGACCTAGTCTTATTTTACTATAATATAAGACCATGTCATAATATAATATAATATAATATAATGTAATGTAATGTAATGTAATGTAATGTAATGTAATGTAATGTAATGCAATGTAATGCAATGTAATGTAATATAACATAATATAATACAGGGTCTATAATACAATACAATACAATACAATACAATACAATACAATACAATACAATACAATACAATACAATACAATACAATACAATACAATACAATACAATACAATACAATACAATACAATATAACACCGAGTCTTATATCAATTTTTGCTCCAAAAGACGCATTAGAGCTGATTGTCTGGCTAGCTCTTATTTTCGGGGAAACACGGCATTAAGGAACTGTCCACAATTTTACTCAGGGTAAGACCTGAAGGTTAAACTGAAGAATCAGCACCGAAGTGTTATGGATGCTTGTAGAAGTACCTAGGGACACAAAGGAGAGAGTGATTAAGTCTTCCTAATAGAATTGGTGTGGGGGAGGGGGGTTGGTTGTCTCATTAAAGGCGATGACAATAGTGTATTTTCAAGTTATTGATAGATGTTTGAAAGGCTGAAAAAAGACAAGACAGAACAAAATAAGAAAAAGGTAGTTCAGGCAAAGGGTGAGCAAAGGCATAAAGGCTGGAAAAAGCCTGGCACATGGAGATGGTGGATATGTGGCCTGACAGAGGTGGGAGGGGTGGTAATGATATGCTGGTGACAACACAGCACTGAGAGCAGAGGCTAGAGGGATTGGTGAAGAACAAACAATGGATGGCCTAATATGTTGTGCAAAGAAATTGGGACCTTCTTACAACACAAACAAAAATGAACTAAAAATGGATTAAAGACTTAAATTTAAGAGCTAAATCTACAAAACTCTTAAAAGAAAACAGAAAAATGCTTAATGACACTAATTTAGCAGTGATTTCATGGAGCTGATACCAAAGCACAGGCAATAAAAGATTAAAAAATAGGTTAATTGGACTACATAAAAAGCAAAAACATTTTTATTAGTAAGACAAATCATCATTTATTTTAAGGATGAACATTTCTCAATTTTGGAGATTTAACTTTGGTTTTCATAATTCTTTCATAAACTACTGTTATTTATCAGTGATTAGATTTTTAACCTTGAACATTAAGAGTCAAAGTAATCTGTAGAATTAAAATAAACATTAAAAATAAAAATACTTAGGGGAAAAAATAAATTGGGACTTCAATAGGTCAGCAATTTTCAAAATTTTGGCTTTCAGAGTCCTTTACACTTTTAAAAATTATTGAGGATTCAAAGCATTTTGTGTTTATGTGGATTATATATATATGGATATTTATTATATTCAAAATTGAAACTAAGAATGTTTAATATTTTTAGACATTAAAAAATAATAAACCCATTAGATGTTAGCATAAATAACTTTTGTATTGTCCAAAACAGAAAAAAAAATTTTTAATTAACGTTTATTGGGGTGACAATGGTTAGTAAAGTTACATAGGTTTCAAGTGTACACTTCTGTAATACATCATCTATGTATCACTTTGTGTGTCAGTTCTCCTTCCATCACAAATTTGATCCCGTTTACTCTCATCTACCACTCTCCTCCCCCCTTGCCCTCTGTTAACCATTAAATTACTGTCTATGTCTATCAGTTTTTCAAAACAGAAAAATTTTAAGAAGTGTCTGGCTTAATAGAAGACAGCTGGATTCTTATATCTGCATTCAATTTTTTTTTTTTGCAATATGTTGTTTTGGTTGAGGTATATGAAGAAAATACAGATATTGTTGGAAAAGGGAAAAGTATTTTAATAGCTTTTTTAGATAATTGTGAATATTCTTTGATAATACTACATTAAAATTTGATAAGTGGTAGTTTCTTAAAGGTTAGTTACAATGTGGACTCTGAAGCCATATTAATGAACATTTTAAACTGTTACATTAAAATCCATTGGTCCATCTTGCATCTGAAAACATCTTTTTTTATTTATGCATAACTTTATAACATCAATCATTAGCCATTTAAAAAATATTGGCTTACTGAGACTTCCAAATGTTGACACATCTCATGTATAAGATCCAAGAGAAACCCACACATTTGTTAATAATCACCACCAATCTCATCAGAAAAGTTGTTAAGTATTGGGAAGCTGTCACGCTCATAGGGGCACATACATGTTTTCCAAAATTCTAATTTTTTCTTGAAAGATCAAATTTTATCATTGGCAATTAACATTGTCAGATACTTTCCTTTAAATGATAAGCTTACTTCATTAATTTTAAGAATATGCCTGCCAAATACCCAAGTCTGAATAACCACAGTTTGTTTATCAGTCATGCTTTCAAGTAAAAATGGTGTTATGGGAAGGGAGGAAGGCTAGTTTAGCTTGCAACTCAAATGATTTCATCAATGCTTTTCCCTGAGACAACAATCATTCTTTGGTATGTAGCAGAATTGCTTTATGGATGCATGTTGACACACAGAATATTAAAAAGATACTCATTCAAGGGCTGAGATTTAATAAAATTAATATTTTTTACTGCTTCATCAGGGACATAAAGTGAAATTGGCTTCTTTTCTTTCTGCATGTCCTGGGTGTGAAGAACACAAGTGTTTGTACATTGTACATTTGGTTTCATGGCCTTATTTTATGCTAAAGCACCTGTTTACCCACCAATGCTTTTGCACCATCAGTGCAAATATTAATGCCATGAAAAGGGTAAATAATATCTTAGTATTATAAAGAAAATAATTTGATCTTGTAAACCTCCTGAAAGTGTCTTGGGGTCTCATACTTTGATAACTGCTGCTAGAGGAAATGGAGAATATTGGAGAGAGACATGGACAAATTTGCAATTTATGAAGATTGCTCTGATAGCAGTGTGAAAGATGAGTTGGACAGGACCAGTCTGGAGGTAAGGAGACTCTGGAAGTGTTCCAGGTGAGATGATGAAGGGCTTGCACTAGATCAGAGGCTGTAGGCATAGGGAGCATAAGAATAAAACAGATGCGTCCAGGCTAATTCTCAGCTTTCATGATTACATGGCAGTATTCACTGAGATGGGAATCTCAGGAGAAAGAGCAGATTGGGGGCACAGCACACAGAGTCCAGCTTTGGTTATGTTGACACTAGGATGCCATCCACCGGAAGATGTCTGGAGGGAGATGGTTATATGGATATTGAGATACATATTTAAGAATTAAAGTCAGAGGATAAAATCTTGGAGGATAAATCTAAATAGCCTAGAATACAAACTACCAAATATTAGGCTTTAATGAACAGGTAGAGAAAGAGGAATGCACCAAAGAGACTGAGAAGGAACAATAAAAAAAGAAGGAGGCGCACTGGAGACTGTGTCATTGAAAGCAAGAAAGTGTTTCCAGAAGGTAAAGCTCAAAGAGGGCAAATACTACAGAGACTTAAGATCTAAAAGGAGCCCACTAAAACGTAAGCTTTGAGAAAGGCTTTACACCACTATGTCCAAGGGCCTGGAACAATGAGTGCCTGGTGCAGAGCAGATACATAATAAAATCCTTTTGAATTAATAAGGGAGTCCTTTGAATATGGCCAAGGAGGGCCATTGATAACGTTTGTCATTGTGGTTCTGTGGGTTGTAGGACACAAGCCTGGCAGCTGTGTATAACAATGAATGAAAGGAGAGGGTGAGGACACACATTTTTGAGCAACTTCTTTATCAAAGGAAGAAAGGAGATAAAGAGGTAGTTTGCAACTATTACAGGGTGAGGAAGGACTTATATTTAGATAGGTCGATTTTTCTTTTTAGGATGAAAGAGACTTTTGAATATGTTTTATAAGCTCTGGGGAAGTAGCCATTAGAAAGGGAAAGACTGACAATCATGACAAATTCGAATCCTTTATTCACAGCTCCTTGCCTTTTGCAAACTTCTTAGTCCCAAAGCCACAAGTGGCTTGAAGAAATAGAGATTCTCCTTGATATAAAGTATATTTGGGGCAAAATTTGGCTGTGCCTATCACCTCAAGGAAGGCACAGCTGAGAAATTATGCCCCCTACTGTCTCCTTCTGTCCTGGCACCAGACTGTCATTTATCTCCATCCTTCCATATTCTGGGCAACTACCTGTATTACTGGATTTCAAGGCATCCAACCCAAGATGCAGCACCAATGTCTTCCATGATGAGTCCAGCCATGGGACCTACTTTCAGTTCCTCAGGAGTGTCTTTCTCTCTTACTTCTGGGCTTCCCCTGCCTGGAACACTCCTCACCTCCATCTAAGCAGGCTAAAGGCTACTCACACTTGAGTTCTCAGTGTACATAGCCTTCCCTCCCTGGGCTTCCTCTATCATAGCATAAACTCCTGTTTACAATCCTTGCTTCCCCCACTAGGCTCAGAGCTCTATGAAGGCAGGTACCACGTCTTACTCTCTGGGTATCCCGAGTACCTAACACACAGTAAGGCTTACTAAATGTGTGTTGCCTGAATGAATTAATAAATGGGTAGATTCCTGATCCTTTTTCATACTGACTCTCTTCATGGAGAAAGAGGACACAGGCAAAGCAGCAGACTTATAAAAGGAATCCAAAAAGTCACCTTAGATTATATGCAGTTTCCTTCTGGATTCTAATCTTCTCTAACTGCAGATTTAGGCTGCAAGCAGCCTGCAGCCTTAGAGGCAGTGAAGACAACATCATAATAACCGTCTATTAAACTTCAAAGGGAGAAAAATTAAAACATGAATGGAGCTAATTGCTCATTGCCACAAATTGGTTCCTGGACATTTTAAACGACTTAATGGTTGGTCTAGATACCACTGTGATAGGTCGGTGTCATATATAAATACAAACACAGAGATGTAGCGATAACTGAGAGTCTGTGACCTCATCAAGTCTCAGCTCCATAGCCTAAAGGGAAGAATTTTACCTATTCTGGGTGTTTGGCATAATTATCTATCACAAAGTAGCCAAAAATGACTCTCTTGTTTACCAATTACATTACCTAAACACACCAAGTCTAGTTGAGACAAATGAAACAATTACTATCCTGGGCTAGGAGTCAGGATGCCTGGGGGTCAGGTCAGGCTCTGAAGTAACCAAATGTGTGTCCACAGTCCAGTCTCCTGTCTGTTACTCAGTATTCTTGTTATAATACTTGGGCTCATGCTCTCTCCTTTTCATTTATCCAATACATATTCATTAAGCACCCACTGTATTCCTGGCACAATGCTAGGTACTAGGGATACTGAGAGTAATAAGACGAAGTCCCTGACCTTATCACAGTCCCCTATAAGTGTGATGCAGAGGAACCAAAAGAACACAACATGACAAGGTTTTGAGGTTTGTACAGGTGCTGTGGGGGAACAGGGAAAGGGGTTAAGTGAAACTCTCCTGGGAGAAGACAGGTGAAGTCTTGAGAGGGGGAGATCTTTGAATTGGACTTTAAATGATAAGTAGGATTTTGCCAGGCGGAGAAGGAAAAAAAATGCCATTGAAATGAACAGGAACAGGAACAAAGATACATGAAAAAGAAATGTTTAGGGAACAAGGAGGATTAAGTGAGTGTGGTTGGATGGTAAGGGACCTGGTGGGGTCGGTGTGTCTTGGGGCAGTGTCTGGACATTCTCTTGGAGGCTATAAGGCAGTAGTTCTCAAACTTGAGCATGCACCAGCATGGCCTGGAGGGCTTGTCAACACACAGATTGCTGGACCCCTCCCCCAGAGTTTCTGATTAAACAGGGCTGGGGCCAGGTCTGCAACTGTAATACGCGCTTAATCAGATCCCACAGATGCTGCTAATCCTGGGAGCACATTGGGGAACTATTGCATTAGGAAGTCCTCACTTCTGGTGCTTTTATGAGCAGCTGGCACTACACAGAACAGATTGGAAGGACACAGGCTGAGGACAGAGAGGCATCCAGGAGGCTTGCAGGAGCTCCTAGAAATGAAAGTTCTGTCAAGTTTGTCATAACTGAAGAAACTCTGGTTTCTCTTAAGTCCTTATATTTATTTACTTTATCAGCCTGTTACTGGGGCCTGAAATTTTTGCCATTAGAGCTTTCTTCATTTGGATTATGAATTGTTTCCTATTTCAATGCAATTACTTTCAGAAGTGGCAGCCCACGAAACTGCTATCAGCCATCTACTATAGAACATTGATTTAATGAAGAGTTCCTTTCCACACAGAGTCAGGTGAGATGATGGTCATTTTTAACGACCTGGGAGGGTACATGGGCTCAAATCTTGGCTGTGTTGCGTCCGATGGCATGACATTACCCAAATCGCTTCACCTGAGTCTTAGTCTCAGTTTCCTTCTTGGTGAAATTGGGGATAATATCAATGTCTGCCATACAGCGTCTTTTTTGCTTTGTTTTATAATTGCATTAAGTGAGGGAATGTAAATGTAAGAGCTCTTGGAACATATCAAATGCTAAACAGAAGTGCTAAAAGATATGAATGTGCACACTCACAAAAACACATATCTTTTATTACCTTTTAGCATATTGAAAACTCCAAAAGACTCTTAATGAATCCAAGAGGTTTGTCCAGCCTGTTGGGTTGTTGCTCTGTGTGTGTGTGAGTGTGAAAGAGAAACAGAGAAAGGGTGGGGGGAGCGAAACAGAATATGTCAGAGCAGAAGGAGGAGGCTGATG
The DNA here is from genome assembly GCF_036562045.2 of Rhinolophus sinicus. Lineage (NCBI taxonomy): Eukaryota > Metazoa > Chordata > Mammalia > Chiroptera > Rhinolophidae > Rhinolophus > Rhinolophus sinicus. The sequence goes on from NC_133765.1 coordinate 10,091,755, forward strand.
CTAATTCCCTTCTTACTTTTGGGCATCTAGTTTTATTTCCAATATCATTTTAGAAGATTTCTAAATTAAAATAGATCAGGATTTAGAAACCTAACAGTTTCTCCTCATCATCAAATAGAAAGCCTTCCTGGGCCATTAGGGACTTCCTGGGTTCTCTTATGGAATACCTGCACTGTTTTCCACAAGACCAGAATTGATCGGGCAGTATTGATTGAGGTCAAACTGAATGCACCCAATCCCTTTAGCCAGTTCTAAGAAACCTCTTCTTTTTTTTTTTTTTTTAAATTATTAGTTTCAGGTGCACAAGACAAAGCAAAACTTAGACGTTTCTCATTTATATCCCTCACACTGTGTGAACCCCCCTCCCCCCATCCACTATCCCTCTGTACGTTCCCCAAATTAATTTTCAAAACCCCGTGGTCATCTTGTGGTTACCGACTATTTTCTAAACCTCTCACCTTCCCCTTATCCCCACCCCCCTGCCCCTCTAGCAACCCTCAGTTTTTCCTACATGTTTCCAAAACTGTCTCTGATTAGTTCATTCACTTATTTTTTTCTTTAGATTCCGCATATAAGTGAGATCATATGGTATTTAAGAAACCTCTTCTTAACCTTGGTGTAATTCTCCACCTCCCGGGTATTGACTGGCCAGGTTTAAAGAGCTCCTTTAACTAAATATGATTGAAGTTTTCCTTTCATCAGGAAGGGCTGCACAGAGGACATAACATGTTATTCTGCAGTACGTTAGCAGGCGCACCCTGGAACGGCAAGCTATCAACTTACCCGCAAGTGAACAATTACCCAGGTGGCATGGTTAATAGCTATAGCTTCACTGGAGTAAAAGAAAAACAACACCTTTTCCATCTTGTCCAAAGGAAAAGAAAGGAGACATCTACCAATTTGTAAGAAGATAATTTCCTAATTACCCCCAAGAAGGTTGTTCTTTCTGGTAGGTCCTTAAATCAGTTTGAGAAGGGTGAAATCTGGTCCTTCCTTTAGTGATGAAAAATGTTATTGCAGGCTTAGGTTCTCACATAGTGTCTCCCTCTACAGCTGAAGGAAGAATTTGCTGATCTCCTCCTTGCTAGTTGTGGAGGCAGCTGCTGTGGGCAGGGGAAGGTCCCCAGCAGCAAGGCCAGAGCTGGGGCACTTCAGGTTGGCCGAAAAGTGATGGTTTAATTACTTGGAAAACCTCCCTTCTGAGTGTGAGGTGGCCCCAGCAGAATACATGACTCATAGCATATTAACTTCTGGATGTTTCAGAAATGAAGCTTGCCTTAGTTTTCAGCAACCATTATATTCCACCCAAGGCCTCTAGTATGGAAAAAAAAAACACCTTTTATAGTGATTCTCAAACTATAACCAATCCCTAACTGCACATGGGGCACGCCCAGGTTTTTGCCTAGTAGTCAGGAAAAGAAATGAACATTTCTGTAGGAGCTACAAGTTCCAGAACTTTTCCTTCTACTGTCTTCATAACAACTAAGTGAGGTGAATGTAACAGGCACTATTTTAAAGTGGAGAAAGTTAAGCTCAAAGTCTAAACTCCCCAATGGAGGAGCAGGGGAACAGTGTCCAGTCTCACCCCATCAGACCATGCACTTCCAGAAGGGGAAGGCCACCTTGGTAGCGCCCCCATTGGCAGAGCTCTGCTCCTCTGTGTTCCTGTCTTCCACTCTGACAGCTGTGGGCTAACAGAAAGGAGACAGCAGGCTATATACCATGTCAGAGGGGTTGTAAACTTGGAGGAGGGGGTATCACTTTGTGAGCGATGTAAATGTCTCATCACTGTGTTTTGTACATCTGAAACTAATATAATGAAAGCAGGTGTGGGGACAGAGTCCCAGAGAGCAGTTTCCAGGCTCTTGGCCTCATGTGGAAAGGTGCTGGCTTGGGTAGTAGATGGTCATCAGCGGTGACTAGTTGGCCATCAGCTGTAACCAGTTAGCCATTAGCCACTAATATAACTGCCATGGCTGAGCTAGCAAGTGCGGATTGTGGCTAGCAAGTGGGGTTGGTTGGTTGGCAGAGAAGGGGAGGGCGGGTTGCAGATCGTGTGGAGCCTGCTTCCTGTGTCTCTAACCCAGCCGCCAGCGAGACTACAGTGGTATGAGCCCCCCATCCATGGCTCCGTTGGTGTTTCTTTTTGGCCTCACCATGTCCTGCGTTCTTATGTGGGGAGCGGGACCAGAGACCCTGCATGACACAAGCAAACAAGAAAGAAAAGAAAAGAAAAGGAAGGAAGGAAGGAAGGAAGGAAGGAAGGAAGGAAGGAAGGAAGGAAGGAAGGAAGGAAGGAAGGAAGGAAGGAAAGAAAGAAAGAAAGAAAGAAAGAAAGAAAGAAAGAAAGAAAGAAAGAAAGAAAGAAAGAAAGAAAGGAAGAAAGGAAGAAAGGAAGAAAGGAAGAAAGAAAGAAAGCAAGAGGAACAGGTCAAGGGGAGAAGATGTAAGAGCAGAACAGGGAAGAAAACTTGGTACAACCTGGATGTGGAGAAGAGTTGGCCTTGGAGGGAGAGCAAGGGCTGGTACCAAGAAGAAGAGCCAAGGAGGTGAAATGTGGCTTTTTTCCTCCACTCTCTCCAGTTCTGGAATGGACTCCCTCAACCGTCGGATACGTTCACTAACTCAACAACTGTTAAGCACCTCCTGTGCACCAGGCACTCTAATGAGCACTGGGAAAATGGCAATAAACAATAAAAAATCCTCCCTGGAGGAATTTACTTAGGGGGTTCTATCCGGTGGCTTCAGGTTGTCTTTAGGCTGCTTAGGATTCTCTATTAGGGTGCCCCCTTCCGGTTCCTGTTTATACGCACATGCGCGCACACTCACGGACACACAGGTGCACACATATGCACGCTCACATGCACATCTAAGGACACACGCGTTCTCCCGCGCACCCGCGCGCACGCGTGCACAAACACCCTAATCCCTGCCTTGCAACCCCCTCTCATCCTCACGCACACACACGCAAGGACACACGCATACACAGGCGCGCGGGTGCCCTCACAAGCACGCACACTCACGCCCCCGCGCGCACCCGCACGCCGTGCCCCACGCCAAGGGTACGTGCAGAGGTGCAAGCAGGAGCCCTCGAGCCGCGGACGTACGCGGCTCCGTGGCGCACCCAGCCAGCAACCACACAGGAGGGCGGTCTGACGCCCGCTGCGGTCGGCGGGGTGCGGCCCGGGATCCCCCGCTGCGTAGGAGCGATGGCAGCGCGGAGCCCTGATTCCCATGTTATCACACCTGCCCGGCTTCTTCTCCGCCAGCACAACAGGGCTGGGGGCCCCTGCGGACCAGGACTGGCCGCCCCTCCAGATCCCTCGGTCCACACCAGCAGCTCCAGGGAGGCAGGGCTTCCCCGCCCAGACCCAGCTTTGCCAGGCTGATTACTCCCTTTTCAGTAATGATTTCTGGGCCCCGGCCTGGTGGGAGGAGAGAGGGAAGGTACTCTGCAGTAGTTCTTGGGCAAGGCACAGGTGGAAAACAATTATCAAACTATTTTGAAACAGCCTCAGCCCTGGGTCTGTGGCAGAAACTTGGACTCAGTGGCCTGAAACCAGGCCGAGGAGCATTGTCAGGAGGTGCGGACCTGTGCCTCACGGGTGATCGATTAGACGCTCCTTCCTCCCAAGGCATTTTTCGTCGGTTGTTTGTTTGTTTCCAACCCTAGCAACCGCCTGCCTCCGCTTCTCTTCACACAATCCAATCCAGGGTGCGCAGAACACAGCACGCTAGTTTCTTTCTCAGGCTCAACCTTTCCCATGCGCGGGCCAACTCCTTACCAGACGACCTCTGGTTCCTGGGACCAGTCAGCACTTTTGAGAGGTTCTCCCAAGGCCATGCCTACCTTTCTGTGCTCTCAAGGAAGAAGGTACCCCTGTCCCTACCCCCCACCCCCCACTCCCCAATAGGACTGCTGGCTCCATTCAAAAAGCCCTAGCTCAGAAGGGCCCCCGAGTTGGCAGGTATTTGTTAAGACCCCACTCAGTCAGGGTGCAGTGGTGCTTTCCGGGTGAGTGGGCCCGAAGTCTGCTCCTGCACCTCCTATGGCTCAACGTCAACAGCAAGAAACTCACACAGAGTCTGGGTCTCTCTCTGTGGCAGGGGCACTACTCCCAGCAGCAAGAGCACTCTGCCTTTATCCTCTGCCCCAAAACATGGTTAAGACAAAGCAATTCCCCACATTCTTTGGAAGGAGAGACGGGCATTAGCTCCTGGCTGAGCACCAAGGACATTTCTTCCCCCTGGTGAACCTGAGCTCGGAGCTGCTGACCCGGGAGATGAGGGGAGAGTGACTCTCATTACCTGACTATCAGTCTGGGAGCCTCCACATATCACCCTTTTGAGTTCTCACAGTGACTCTGCTACATGTGTTATCATCCCCATTGTATAGGGGAGGAGAGTGAATTAAGAGAGATTAAGTGACTTGCCAAAGTGTATGGATAGCTATACATGTGGGAGGCAAAATCAGACAAACTAGACCACCTTCAACTAGTTTTATTGCCAATAGGAATTTATTTTCCTCGTTCTCACAAAGCGGTCGATGGGTTTGGGAGTTACGGTGTGTTTCCTCTACTCCAGTCATGCCAGTTTCACTATAGACAGCCCTATAAACAGTCCTTGTTCTTTTTTACCTCCTAGAGTTCCCTCACACAGTTTCTCTGACTTGAAATGTCACTCTTCCTTCCACTACCCATCCATCCTACACATACCCATCAAGGCCCAGCTAACAAACTTCTCGCATGATCCTCTTCCTGCCCTCTGTAGTTTCATCTGTCTCCCTTCACTCTATACTCCAAAGTACATTCAGTGCCATAAAACTAACCCTTCATCACATCACTCTTTTCTGATTCTCTCATTGTTTCAGTTTCATCGGTCTTTTTCTGTCAGCCACACTGGTCTCCATAAGGGCAGGGACTATAGCATAGACACTTCCCTTATATACCCTGCTATTTCTCACATGGTGCTGGGCACAAATTTGCAATCACTCAATCTTGTTGGCTAATTGACCAGACACGTGCTAAACCTTGCCAAAATGGAATTAAGGAGCTTTTGCTCCTTAGTTGAGGGGTGATATTATTGGGCTTTCAGACATTAACCAGCTAGCAGCAACTCCCCTTCACTGGGTGGCTGCCCTGCCCGGTTCCTCCAGACAGTCGAGAAAGATTGCTCCTGGATTACCTGAGAAAGCGAGACAGAGCTTAATTGTATTCTCTGTTCACACTAAGACATCCAAGATGTACTTAGACCGGGCACTGCTTCTTTAACATTGGTATGCCTATGGTATGCGGGATCCAGGATAACTACATGAAATGCAGAGAGCTAGATATATAACGTAAAAGATCTAGTCTAAAATTGAAATAGAACAAACAAAAAAATAGAAGGCAAGTGATTGCTTTTTGGAGGAGTGGTTCTGTGTTTCATGTTGAAGGTTTTGAGATTGTTCAAATACATCGTCTGAGGCCAAGTCTTTTTTCCTGTTACTCCGTCAGTATATATGAGTGTTTATCCCTTATCTTTGCAGCATGTAACATGTTTTCACATCTCAGTTATTCCTCACAAAATTTTGACAGGGAATAATAGAAACAACAACAGTGTTTATAAAATATCTCTAGTTAATAACTACTATGTGGTAGGCACCATTCTAAGGAAAAAAATATATATATTCACTTGTTCTTCCCCATTTTACAGATGCAGAAACTGAGGCACTGAGAGTAATGATTTCAGACCTATACAATCTTCCAGGTAGTAAAGCCTGCACTTCACCCAGGTCTCCTGGCCTACAATCTGCCAGAGAGAGGCACAATTGCCAGGTCCCCTTGCCTTGTGTCTGTGGCTTTATCCAGTGCTCGTTTCACTGAATACTTTCAGGAAACCCCTCTCTCATGCTAGTCAGTAGGAGAGCCCAGATTCATTCCTAGGGAAGATACAGTTGCTAGGATTGGTATCCTGGGCTCGAGGGTGGGGAGACCAGAGAACTGGGCTTAGAATGAGATGACTGAGCTCAAGTGCTTGCTCTGCCACTTGCTAGCCAGGTGTGACTTTAGTCAATTCACTTAACCTCTTCCAGCTACAATGTCTTTATCTGTAGATTAGGAATGATGATCCAAAAATACTTCACAGGGCTGTTGTGAGGATCCAGTGAGACAGTGTAAAGATAAAGAACTTCCCCTCTTCTCTTTCCCCTGCTGTTTCAGGTGAGTATCTCCTGTATGGATGCAGGGTTTATTGTGTTGAATTGACACAGTTATCCTGGTAAGGCCATATTTCTGAATGTACTAGGTCTGATAATTAAGTTCGCAAACTTGTTGCAACGATGTTGCTAACCTTTTTTAATATCAGAGGGATTGTTCATTATGATATTTGTACCAACTGGACAAATAGTTAACCAAGTTTACAATTTGGAAGTGCTGAAAAGGCTGCATGAAGAAGTTAGACAACCTGAGCTTTTCGCCAGCAATTCATGGCTCTTGCATCATGACAATGCACCAGCTCATACAGCACTGTCTGTGAGGGAGTTTTTAGCCAGTAAACAAATAAGTGTATTGGAACACCCTCACTACTCATCTGATCTGGCCCCCAGTGATCTCTCTTTATCTGAAGAGAAAGGAAATATGGAAAGAAAGACATTATGATGAAATTCAGGACATCAACTGTAATATGAAGACAGCTCTGATGGCCATTCCAGAAAAAGAGTTCCAAAATTGCTTTGAAGTGTGGACTAGGTACTGGCATCAGTGCATAGCTTCCCAAGGGGAGTACTTCAAAGGTGACCGTAGTGATATTTAGCATTGAGGTATGTAGCACTTTTTCTAGGCTGAGTTTGCTAACTTAATTGTCAGACCTCATTAGGAAGTGGGGCCCTTCTGAAAGGATGCTTACTACTGTTATCATCTGGGAAGGAGGCCTGTCTTCAGATTGAAAGTGGAAAGGAGGTCCAAAAATGGGTTTGGATGGGAGAGAACTCTAGCACCTCGGCCTCTTTCTCTTCAGCCTGGACCTTGAGGACCCTAGACAGGCTGGAGGGTGCCACTTGGAGACACTTGGGGCTGGACAGATTGGCCACAAGGTGCAGAAGTAACCCTGTGGTTTACCTGCATGTTCTGGCTTTGTGTCTCCTTGGTTATTCTGCATTTGAGTTATATTTTGTTAGAAAGCTCCAGCCTGGTCTCAGCTGTGCCACGGAGAACAGTGGACCCGTGCCAGTCAACCTGGTGTGGTGCCAGCAGCATGTGGTGGTGGGAATGTCCCCAAGGCAGAGGCAAATCAAGATTCTTTAATGATGAAAGCTTCATTGAAAGAAAGAAGGTGCACTAAGTAAGGAAACTAACAGTGAATCCCTATTCTGCCAGGCAAGGCTGCTAGGAGCTTTGTGGGCATTTTCTCACCTAATCATCACAAAAACTCATTAGGTAGGTATTGTGACCTTCCCCAACTTTGGGGAAACTGAGCCTCATAAGGGTCAGCTGGTGTGCCCCAGGCACCCTGCCAATGAGTGTAGTCAGGATCCAAAGCCAGGTCTGCGGGACTCATGTACCCATGCTCTTGACACACCACACTCAGTGCCCAGGATGCTGTGGCTTTCTGTGGCTCTTTGTTTCTCCTTGAGAGAAGGGGGGAGGGTTGTTTATTTCACTGGCTAGGATGGTGAGATCTTTTTTACCCTTAAAAAGCAAGTACTAGATCCCTAATTGCACATGCCACTGAACAAAGCACTGAATTATTTTGTATACAAAAATAATTAAGTACACAGACAGGGTCTCTGTCCTGTGGGAACATAGGATCCCAGCACATGAAGGTGGCTCAATGGCCCAAAAAGCCAAGGCTATGGCTGCCTTTCTCTGGAGCCACAGCTCTCCCCAGTTACAGATTATGCCCCTTCCCTTAGCAAAGGTGCATCTAGCTGACAAGGGGAAGCAGACATGGAGTTGTGTGAGGGTCTTCACAAATCCACCCCCACTTCTGAGAAGTGCCTCTGAGCAGCTAAGACTTTGGGGGCAGGTAGAGGTGAGTTCACAGCCTTCTTATTAGCTGTGTAACCTTGGACAAGTTCCTTAACCTCTCCCATCTGTGGAAATGTCCTGATAGGGGTACCATTCCGTTAAGTGAGATAGTATATGTAAAGCACTTGGCACAATGCCCAGCAGATAGTAAGTTCTCAATCATCAATGACTATTATTACAGCGGTTGGGTAGGTAGCTTGTACCCAAAATGGATTTTGGGGATGAGGGAAAGTTTTGTGGTTAGGAAAGGGGGACTTCTGATTGCACAACAGAGAGAGACCCTTTTGCTCCCCTGCTGTTTTGTGGCTGTCACAGGCAGCACGGCACTCCTGTTTCTTACCCACTTTTCTCCTGAGATGGCCAGGAGGCCTGGCCTTTCTGGAGCAGTCCCTCAAATGTCTGTCTCTTAGTCAACGGTTGGTCTTTAGTTCTTTATTCCAGAGAGATGTGAGGCTTTCTTGGGGCAAAAGACACTAAGGAGGAGTGAAATGTAGCATACCAGAGCATCTAGTGCACTGCACACAGTAGGAATTCAATAAATGCTGACCGACAGGGTTATCTGGGGCTGGCAGTCTCTCCAGACTCACAGAGGGGTCTGCTGTCCTGACAATGCTTGCCTAAAGAGTTAAAGAGACAGAGCTGTAAGCCATAGCAGGTAAGACATCTGGGGTGCTCAGGAACTGCCATGGCAGGTGGAATGCTCCAAGAGGTTCTTTTCAGCCTGTGACAGTCCCTGGAATGTATACCCCTTGCTCACCCAGAGCTGGTCAGGGAGTCTCCAAGGGCACATGCTGCAAAAATCTCTTTTGTTTCTTCTTGGCAGAGGCCCTGTACAACACAAGCCTCATGCTTAATGGCCTGTTTGGTGGGGGCCAAAAATCCGCCGAAGTAAGGGAGGAAAAAGATTAAACTCAATATAACCAAATGCAAACATCACCACCCTCCTTCTCCTCCTCTGCCCTTACTTTACACTGTGAGCTGTCTCCCAGCCAGTTCCCTCCCAGGCAAATAATATTTATTCCATGAGGCCCTGACACACTGGGCCAGAACAAGACAATGCTTGATTGTTCCTTCCTTCCCCCTGCGGCGAACGCTAGGTTGGAGGGAAAGACGTGAAAAGGGAAAGGAGCAATATTGAGGTTCTTCTCGTGGGACTCGTGGGACCCGTGGGACCCGGCTCTGAGCTGTCAAAACAAGCCTGAGATAAGGGCGGGGGAGGGGTGGCAGGCAAGGAGATTAGCGCGGCTACTCCAGACCTGCTCGGAAAGTTTCGCTGTTTAACCAAGTTCCTGGCAGCTGTGACCACTTAAACGGCTTTGGCTTCCATTAAATAGGAGAGTCATTAAGTCACAGAGCTTAATGAGGCTCTAAAGGGCCCAGTAGTCATTCCTCATTGAAAAGTGCCAATTCATTGCTTGGTAGATAAAAAACCTGGGGATTCGGACTAAGTCAGAGGTGAGTTTGTCTAGCATTAGGGATTGATGGCTGACCCTGACGTGACCTCATGCTAAAAACACAAGCTTGTGTTAGTCAAAGATTCCAGCACTTCTGATGCAGTCAGAAGTTGGAAGGTGGGTGACCACTCAGAGAGGGTTGGATTGCTGGTTTCCCCAGGGTCTTAGCTGGCCTTCCTGTCTGAAAGGTCCAGAAAGTTTTCTCATTGTTGGTATTTAGCAACCATGTGCATGCTGAAGGCCGAGGTAGTGTATATTGTCCCAATCACTAGGAAATTAGTTCTACTATCCTTCCTTGAAATTAGGGATTTTGTCCATTGCTCCTTTAAACAGTGCCTGGCACAGTGCTTGTAGAATATTTATTTATAGGAAGGAGTGAGTGCAAATGAAAGCCCCAGGACCTACCTCCTTTATCCTCTCTTTGGATGAGCACCTACCCTCTCATACCCCCAGTCACTCAGCAGTGGCCAGAAGCAGCTAAACCAGCCCGGGCATGGAATACTTGAGCAATGACTGCTCACAAGAACAAAGTGAGGACTTACTTGGAATGGTGTACTCGTCAGAGTTTCAAAGCTTTCATTTATCCTAACTCATTGAGAGCTGTGACTATCCCCATTTTGCAGATGAAGAAACTGAGGTTCAGTGTCACCTAAGCAAGTGTCTAAGACCCCAGGACCTCTGTGGGGACAGAGCCCCAGAGAGCAGTTTCCAGGCTCTTGGCCTCACGTGGAAAGGTGCTGGCTCGGGTAGTAGATGGCCATCGGCTGTGACTAGTTGGCCATCAGCTGTAACCGGTTAGCCATTAGCCCCTGATATAATGGCCACAGCTGCGCTGGTTGGGGAGTCGGTTGGTTGGCAGGCAGAGAAGCGGACAGCAGGTTGCAGGTCATGTGACTCCAGCCTCCAGTGAGGCTATAGTGCCGCCAGTGAGACGATAGTGGTATGATTCCCCTACCTATGGATCCGTGGGTATTCCTTTTTGGCCTCACCATATCCTGCGTTCTTATGTGGGGAGTGGGACCAGAGATCCTGCAGGCCGCCTCGCATGACAAACTCTGACTCCTAGCCTGGAGCTCTTTGCATGTTAACTCCAAGAGCTCTCTCTCTCCTAGTTGGCTAGAAGAAGGGTACTGTCAGACTCAAGGATTTAGCTACTCACCTGGTCTTTGTCCACCTGCCAGCGCCCCTTTTTCACTTGTCAGGACCCAGACAGTCTATCCCTCTCGCTCAGAGGCCTGGCATTGGCAGGGAATCAGAAGGGAGAGGAAAATGGCTCGAGAGCCTGTCTCCTCTTTCTTTCACTGAGGTCAGAAAGCAGTTAGAAAAGAATGAGGGTTGGAGTGATGCTGTTCTCAACAATGGAGTGTTTTCCTTCCTTCAGCAGTTTCACTCTTGTCTCTCTTGGTGCTGAATGGGAGTAACTGACTGTGTCTGCACAGAACCATGAGCATAAAGTCTGGAACAGGACAGCTGTCAAAGGGCAGTGGGGGGATTTAAAAGACAAGTAGCAGCTCCCAGGAATTCTTAGCTCCCTGTACTTCCAGTGGAGGAAAAGACAACCTCCCTGCTGCCCAGTAGATGGCCAGCCTTCTAAGAATGTGGCTCCTAAAAGAGCTGTGACAGGCTCTATGATCCAGGCCTGAGGTTAGACCCTGGCTAGAAAACCTGGGAAAACTGACAGTCTGGCTCATCCCTTGTGGATTACTCAGCCTATAAAAGTCCTATTTATTTGTTAAGGGAGGGGCACATCCATATCCCGTCTGTTGACACCTGGACCGCAGAGAAGAGAGAGCTGCACTTCATTGCCCATCCCAGCACCCAGCTGTGGCACTCCCTGCCAAGCTGGTGTGGTTGCTGGAAGAACACCTGGTAGGTGAGGGATGGGAAAGCCTCCCGTTGGCAGCTACCCCCTCTGCCAAGAGCCATAATCATCACTCAGTGCGATGGAAGGCCCAGGCAAGAAGCCTGAGAACACTGTTCCAGACACGTCCCCCTTAGATACCTGCCCCAGAGGGGGCTGGACTCTTTGGTGAGACCAGATTCACCAGCCCCCAGAAGCTGGCTTTCCAAGCCTTCTGAGGTTTCCCCGCATTTCTTTCTTGTGTTAATTTTGGCTTCAAAAGCAAATGAGTCGAAGATTCAAGAGGTTTTAAGTCATAGATTACAGGTCTGAGCAGGGCACACTGTCCTTTCACCTCTGGTTCTTTCACGCCATTTCAGTTGAGATGTCCGGAAAGCAGAGGGAAAAAGCTAACTAACATTTGAGATGGTGACTTACCCAGTTTCAAGGTGCTGTCACAGAACATGTAATTATTGTAAGAATTTCTGGCATTTGGAAAGAGCACTGGGTCACTACTTAAGATACATAGGTTCCAAGCCTCACTCTGATGTGGGCCAAGTGTGTGACCTTGAGCTGTGAATTAATCTTTCTGGATCTCCATTTCCTCACCAGGAAACGAACGAAATTGGTCTGATGCTCTCCCAGGGCCCCTTCCAACTCCAACATTTTATGATTATGCAACTACTAATCTCAGTGCTGATGTCCTTCATTTACAAAGAAAATGCCACTGACACACCTCCGGTAGGTGCATGTGCTCCAAGTTGTTTTTCCAGCTATGCTGATGCATCTGCATTGCTCCACCCCTATGTCTGCCCCCATCCCCTTTGTCTGCCTCCGTTCTCATGCAAGAAGGCTTGCCCGTTGCCTCTGCTGGCCTCTGGAGTCGCTGGGAGGGTAACCATCCTATGACTATAACAGAGCTGGGAGGTTTGGGTCTCAATTCCAACCTCAGGAACTGACTTGCTGGGTGGTTGCAGGCAAGACTTGGCTTCTCTGAGCCTCATCCACCTAATGGGGTAAATCATCCACCCTGGGAAAGCACTCTGGGACGCTTCAGTGGAAGAAGCCAGAGGAGCATGAAGCAGCCTCATTGTGGAGGCTGAGAATTTAAATCCCAGAGCCTTTAGGAACCAGTGGCCCTTTACTAATGGGCCATGCACTCAGCGGAACTTTGTTAAGTTTCCCAGTTCGCATGGAACTAAGGCCTCTTGGCAGATGCTGGGTGACTTGTTCACATGCCTTGTGAACTTGGATCAAGACGCTGTCTTTTTGGATGAGTTCTGAGCCTGGTTTTGAAGCATCTTGCTGGGAAAATGAATGGCTTTGCAATTCATTTCAGTGAGCTCTTTACAACTTCACTCAGGAACTAAGGCCTTGGGGAACTATGCTTCCTTCAACCGACTCAGCTTGGCTACCATGCTGGAGGCTGCTGAGTCACATAACCAAGGCCCGTTAGCTGCTAAATATGGCTTTCTTGGACCCACATTTCTGGTGTAATGAACCCACAGGATTAATCTGAGGGCTCCTCCCCCCTCTTCTTCACTTTCTCCCTTCCCCTGGCTCTTTCTCCCCTTCTCCCTTCCCCACCCCCCTTCTGCTCCTTAGGTGGGAGCTCCTGAGCTGGGAAGGAAAAGCAATTAGCCAGCTTAGACTACAAGACTTTCTCCCAAGAGCTAGTCAGAAAACACTCTGAACCCTGGAATGAAGGGGTACCACTTTGCAAAAAAACCCTTGAAAGGACCTGGGTATTAATACAGCAAGTCTTCAGAGTCATTTAGAGCTATTAATACTTGTAAGTTATTGAATCTGCCAAATTCTCTCAGGCCTCTGTGGCTTTGGAAATGGTTGACTCATGTTGGAGTTGACTGGGGATAATTTTTTTCTCTGACTAGAATCCTCTTCCATTCTCACCTGCCTGGGGATTTCTTACCTGTCCTTTAAGATTCATCTCTCTCCAGGAAGTGAACCATTCATTCAATAAATATTTATTAAACACCTACTACATGCCCGGGACTATTCTAGCAATTGGGAAATAACCAATACAAATTCTCCCAAATTCCAGCCTTCATGAGATTATAATGAATCAGGAGCAGACAGACCACACAGATACATGAATATATAAAGTGTCAGTTGGTAATGCATGCAGTGAAGAAAAACAAAAGCCAGTTAAGAGGACAAAGAGTAAAGAAGTGGAAATTTGGTCAAGAAGGCTCTCTGAGGCTGCAGCATTTAAGCAGAGACCTGGATAGAGAGCCAGCCACATGAGTATCTATGCACTTCAGGTAGAAGAAACTGTAAGTGCAAAAATCCTGAGGCAGAAGTGGCCTTGATAGGTTTAGGAAAAGCAAAGTGGCTGGTGGGACTGGAGGTGAGTGAGTGAGGGAACAGTACTAGGCAAACAGGTGAAAAAGGTAGTGTGGGGGGGTCACGGAAGGCCTTGTGGACCCCTTTGACTTTTACTGAGAAACCATTGGATGTTTTTTTAAACAGAGGGGTGACATAATCAAACTGATGCTCTAAAAGGATCATTCTGGTGCCTTATAGAGAACAGACTAAGGGGAATAAGGATGAAAGCAGGAAGATCACTAAGGAGGCAAGTTCAGTAATCCAGGCTAAAGATAATAATACCTTGGACTAGGGCATCAGCAATGAAGATGAGGAATAGTAGGCAGAATCTGGGATCATTCTGAAGGTAGAGCCATCAGAATTTCCTATGAGATGTAGGAAAAGTCAGAAGAAATAGAGGGGTGAAGGATGGTACCAAGGTGTTTCATTAGAACTGTCAAGAGAATGGAGTTTCATCAGCTGAGATAAAGATGATTATGAGGGGAGCAAGTTTGAGGGGTAAAAAAGATCAAGACTTCAGCTTTGGACAAGTTAGGTTTGAAATGCCTATGAGTTCTCCAAGTGGAGATGTAGACGAGGCAGTGGATAAGCCAGTCTGGCATTCAGGGGGTGGCCAGACTTGGAGATATGATTTTGGGGTTGTTGGTATGTGAATTGTATTTAAAGAGGAAGCACTGGATAAAATCACCTAGAGAACAAAAAAATCCCAAAGACTGAACCTTGGGGGTTTCCAGCATTGAGAGGTCAAAGGATTTAGGAAGATGCAGAAGAGACAAGGATTAGCAAGTGAAGTCTTGAGAGTGATTCTCGGGAAGTCAAGTGAAGAAAGTGTTTCTTAAAGGAGAGAGTGGTTGACTTTCAAGTATAGCTGACAGCTCAGAGGACTCTGTTGATTGTGTCAAGATCGGTTTCAGAGGCTCAAGAGAGAACTGGGGAAGAGGAAGAAGAGATAGTTCATATAAACAACTCGAGGAATTTTGCTGGAAAGGCGATCAGAGCCATAGGTCACTAGATGGAGGAAAGTGTGGGTCAAGGAAGTTTTTTAAAAATTGAGTTAACTCATTAATAAGTTAGTTAAGGGACTATGGGAGTTAGTGCCACATATTTTGTGAGCTTATCCTGTGAGGAGATTGAGAAAAGGTTGTTTTCATCTTCTCCCCATTAGCTCTTATCATCCTGGTTCTGTCTTCTGTGCTTCACCAAATGATGAGAGATATTTTCATTTTTGTATCAACATTTGCAGATTTCTAGTCTCTCTGGTATTTAGCAGACCAAGGAGACCACCGGCCATTTCATATTGGATGTCTATCTACCATGCCACGTCACCTCTTTTCTAGAAGACTGACATTTAGCTCTATAAATCATTGGATGCATTGATAATGCCTGATTCATGTGTTAGAATGTAATCTGGTAATTATATGGTGAAATGACTTATCACTTCCAGGGTAGGCACAATATAGTTCATAATCTTTTACAATAATCAATCAACAACGATCTTATATCAAGGAACTATTTAAATAATATTTAAGTGCCAGATTCCTGATCTTTCTGTGACGATTTACACAGTGGCTAACGCTCTTCTAAGAATGATAGAGCGTGCATCAGGGGACTTGACTCCTATTCTCAGAGAAGATATCTATGCCTAACATTATATAATATATAAATTAGTGAGAACCCTTACAAATGTCTGACCATGTATTACAAACTTGACATGAATGCTAGAAAAATATAATAGCAACCC